>NW_009259593.1:2904211-2929211 GCF_000687185.1 Egretta garzetta
GAGAGAGCTGGGTACTCACAGAGGTGCTAGCCCAAGTTACAGAGCAGTGAGTAAAACAGTCCATAATTAAAAGAAAGATAACAGTGCATCAAGCCTTTATCTCAGGCTAAAATGAGTGTAAGACTTCTTTGGCAGGTCTGTGAGCCATACTTCTCGCAGGATTTACCTCCTTCTCTGAAGAGTATGAAGTCTAACAGGCAGCTTTTCCTATGAGAACAACCAGCAGGGAAATCCAGAGGCTGGTGATACTCCCTGCCCACCACACAGGAGTCAGCAATATTCTCCAACCCCCCTCTCAGCTCCTATTTAACTCAGTAAGCACCTAAATTTCTGCCAGCTGGGAAGTGCCAAGCTCCCTAGCTGCTGACAACCTGAAGTCATGAGATGTGGGCTGAACCCTGGAGCTCCCCAGCAGGCAGAAGGGCTTGTGGGGTCTGGTCCACATTGTGCTACATGGATGCAGAAAGAAAACGCTTTGAGAGCCAGGGAGCAGCTCAGCCCACTAGAAAGCCTTCTCTAGAATAGGACAAAGTGTGAATGGAAGGGAGAGCTGTGGCTGCTGGGCTGCAAGCTGGGATGCTGTGGTCTCCAGCTCCAGGAGAGGGCTTGCAGCTGGGATGCTGAGCAGATGGCAGGCAGCACCTATCTGGGCTCTGTTAGCCAAGAGTGGTAGCACAGATGCTTCAGCTATTCTCCAGAGTATTTCATTTCTAGGTACTTTGTTGTGTTCCTGCATGTTTGACCAGCTTCAAAAAATCCCCACTTGGCCACCAGACCTTCTCTGTTATCTGTAGAGCAGCCTGGGTGCCCAGCAGAGGGTTTCTGCCCAGGGGACAGCCCTGTGGGGCAGAGGGGGCAGGTGGGTCAGAAACCTCAGTGCTCTGGTGCTGGCTGCCCCTGGTGGGTTTGTGGCATGTATCATCCCCCGTACAACAACCTCGCAGAAGAGAGGTCTGAACGGGTTTCCAGGAAAGCACAGCAATCGGCCTGTGGCAAGGCTTTTGGAGGAGGGCAAGGAGGAAAACGCGACTGCAGAACATGCTGCCTACAAAGAGAGGAGCATGCCAAGCCGCGGGCCGCGTCCAGCAGAAGAGGGGTTAAAGCAGCTCGCAGAGTGCAGGAACAAGGCTAAGAGGGAGTATTACATGTGCCAAGAGTGTTTCTATGGGATCAGAACTGTTTACAATATAATGTGCCTGCACCTGTGGGTTGGTGTGGTTTTGCCTGCTGTTCAGTGCTTCCTGAGAAGCTGCTAATATACCATAGCTGATGAGACCGCTGTTTTGATCTCTCCCTCCTTGGAACCTCTTCTAGCGCCTTTAATAAAAGCCCTATTAAGGAAGTACAAGTGGGTGCTTTGTGCTTCTTCAATACCTAATTTGTATTTTTAACATTAAATACTCAAACATACACTCTGAATTTGTGCATTTTTTTTTTTAATCTAATAGTTTATTGCTGGAGACTTACATACATTTTGTATCACATATTTCCTTTTTTTCTTTTGTTTTTGGGTGTTCTTGCACCCTGACCAAATCTTATGTTGAAATTAAAAGGCATACCAAAGCGCTGCCGTTCAAATTATCGATGGTAACTAGTCCGTCTGGGGGTGATGGTTGTATTAAAACACTTATCACATAAAAAAGAAGCATACAGCATTTACAATATCTGGGCCAATGAAGAAGGAAAGGGTCATGTTCACTCCCAAAACAGGAGCAAGCATCTCCTGAGGGTTATACGTGGATTCAGTTCAGAGGGAGCTGGAGAATCTCATATATTTTGAAATCACAGGGGGTATGAAATCAGCATAAGTTACAGCTGCCCTTAGGTGCTTTCTTTTGAATGGTCAGTGCCAGAGTCATTCAGCAGAGCACATTGATCTCACTGACTTTGGCAGAATTATAGAGGGTCTGTTTGCATGAACCATTGCTGAACAATTTATCTGATGTATTAATCACCTCTTAGATAAGAATATCCGGACTGTAGATTTTTCTTGTAACCTAATTTCCCTCCCATGGTCTTTTGTTGTTGTTGTTGTTGTTGTTGGGTTTTCACGTGAAATTTTAATTTTTTTATTTTTTTATTTTTTTTTAATGCTTAGGATCCCAGTGTCCATTTTGAAGCCCTGCAAGGTACAGGCTGCCACGCAGGAGTGCTCTGTAGTCTCCAGAGACGATGGAGGAGAGCTCGTCTCTATTTCCCCTTTTTGACAGCAGCTCTGTTTTGGAAATTGATTTGTCTCCATGGTGGCAAATGGAAATCAAGACCTTGTTTTCCTTTCATCTTCCAAATGCACATGTAAGAGGCAAAAAGTGAACATTTTAAGAATTAGTATAATTTATAGGGTGGATGTGGCTATTTTACCCACTTGCAGTAATCCCCCTGGCAGACCGTGTCTATGTTGCTGGTATGGTAACTCCAGCAAGTCTATGGCATGCAGAGGGCAGTGTCCCAGCCACCTCGAAGACCAGGCTTCCCTGCCATGCAGAGGGCAAGCCCTGCTGGTACCAGCCAGGCTGGGCCCTCCGGGAGCCCCCTCTCTCCGTACCCACGGCCACCGCCTTCAGGCGAGAGGGGCTTTCTCAGTCCCACCCGCCTCCTTCCCCACAGGCAGGACAGGGAGCATCGCTGCTGGTCAGTTTTTCTTGCCCCCGATCTCCAATGCCTAGAGAGTACTGAAATAGATTTTGCAGAATTTCTCCATCTGCTCTGCCCTTCTCCGCAGCTCTGCGACATTGCATGCTCAACTTCCCGGCACAGTAAATGGGAATTAATGCGGAGAAGTCCACGGCTGGCCCTGAGCGCCAGCCCCTGCCCTCCAGTGTTAATCTGCTGCTGTTCTTCCCATTTGCCCAGTGCAACGCAGCATTAGAGATGGACGTGCACACTGTAACCCCTGGTTACAGGGGGTTTCCCGCTTCCCAATTACTGGTGTACCCCAATAATGACTTTTTTAAGTGGTGTTTTAACTCCAGTGATTTCCAGAGACATTTAATAGGGGGAGACCATTCTTCTGGGCTCCTCTGAACACAATCCTGTGATGAACCCGTGTTTTAGCACAAGCCAGAGCACGCACAGAAAATTTTCAGCCGTTCAGAGGTACAGAAAGCAGTAATCTTCGCCTGAAACAATTGTACTGAACTGAAGCACTACTCCTCTTTTCTAGATCTACTTTTAAGATCCCTGTCAAAACAGCCCTTCAAACACATTTGATTGGGTTGGGGCTCATCACGCTGTCACCAACTCACTTTTCATTAGGCTGTTGCTCTCTGTTAGCCTAGCCAAGCAGAAGAACTCAAACACATGCACAAATTAAATCGACATCCAAACTCCACCAATATACAAAGCAATTTAAATGATATTCATTAGAGCGATGACAAGTCCTGATGAGGCTTTCAGGAGCGGAGTCCTTCAGCTTCTGCCGACTCGGTTTCATGGTCATTGAGGCGTAACTGCAGTGACTGTACCTCCAGTTTAGAAAAAAAAAAGCTGAGAATATGACTCCGCTTCCTGACACACCTACCTCATTCTCCCTCTCCACACAGCTTTGCATCTGAGCACAGGCCCCAGGCTTTTCTTACCGTCCCTCACAGGCTTTGTATTGCACACACGCTTTAGCAAAAACCCCTTCCTTTCCCCACCACCTACAAATGCGCCAATTAAAAAGAATTCCATTCTCAAGTAATTTCATTTCACTTGGCTAGAAAGGTCACTAACTCACAATTATGATGGCTATAAACATGTCCCCAGTTTCCTACAGTGCAAGAATGAATGTGATATGTTGAGGCTTAATAAAGCAGTATTTTTCATTGTTAATTTATACTAAAGTTTAAAAGTTACCTTCTCTCCATTTATATTTTTTGATATTTAAAAAAAAAAAAAAAAAAAAAAAAAAGATGGAAAATATCTTCTCCGCAGGGAGTGGAATGCGGCTGACAGGTCTAATATAGGCTTTTCCACAGTGCCAAATCGTTTGAAATTCATTTCCCTTGTGACCGAAGTCCTTAATTCAGGCATCAAGAGGTAAGAAATCAGAAAATGAGCTTGCTGTTTGGTTACGAAGCCCACTGTGCCACTTGCAAAGTTTATCAGGGAAGTGATGCACATCCTCACGCTACTGCGCCTCTAGGAGAACCCAGCGGTGACGCGGGGGGCACGCGGTCACTTCAGCTCAGGTTGGAAGCCACCACCGTGAGCTCCACCACCCACCCCCAGCACCCGGCTGGGAAATGGGGCCATGGCTGGCACGGCCCATTTTTTACTTCTTTTTGCTTGCTCTACAACAACCTTTTTTTGTTTCTTGAAACAGGCTAATTTTAAAACTGTGATATGCAGAGAATGTCTCATTACAGTATTACTCAAAAATCTCGTCTTTTGGCATAGCTGCCTTAGGTTGTAATTTTTAATTTTACTTTTTAAACACCCTTACAACGGAAGATAGGCGCAGTGGTATATAAGTAAGCATGATTTGCAGTTGCATAATTTCATTTCAATAAAGGTTATATATATGAATTTGGTGAGCGGTCTGGACTTACCCATCTATCCCAAAAAGTCTTCTCTGATTTTAATTCTCTTAAAAGATTATTTAACCAGAAGTGCATTTCAAGCTATAAATAAGGCAAAGTGAAGCAAGGAACAGCTGCTGAGGAAGTTAATGTGCCCCACGTATATGCTGTAATATACTGCCGAAAAACAAACAGACAAAGCGCGACCTCAACACATACGCTGGATTCGGAGTATAAAGGAAGATTGGTTTTACACTTAAAAAATGAATTTATCTAACACCAGCACCACTGTATTTGTGTATGTACTAGATAATGAATACAGCACACGAGCTAGGTATTAGTAACTTAAGTCATCTTTTTCATGCTGAACATTTAGTTAAAATTATTGCCCCAAACCAAGGCCTGAAAACAGATTGTAACCTCAGCGATTATTCCAGCGCTTTCAGACATGTATAATGGTGCATTAATACATAATCCTGCTCCCTCCTGTAAATGACCCCGATTCTTTCTTCCTTCACTGGTAAAAAATTGACTTCTTATGCAAATACCCTTCAATGAGGGCTGTAGTATCGTAGTCTTAAACATATACAAGCTTTTCATTATTATAGGATAATTACCGAAAACTCAACAGAATTCCCTGCTACCACACCCCAAATAGCAGAGCTGCCTTCATATTGCGAGATGGCAGTAGGATAATTATTTCTTGTTCTCTCATTTACCTACAGCAGGTCAGCCGAGGGCTGGAAGGCGCATCCTGGCACAAAGTCCCAGGAGAAGAGAACTTACCGGGAGGGGGGGTGGGCGTTGCTGGAGATCGTATGTATTTACTAGCACTACCCAAGGGAGGTGCACATTTGTATTTCCACTTCTAAAACGGTAACTGTCCAGTCAAGTATTAAGAGCTATTTCATCCTTTGCTAAGAGGACAATTCTTTTAAAGTTGAGTAACCTTGAAACTCTTTTTTTCTTTTTTTGTCTACTTTGAGTGATAAATTCTAGTTTCAGGACCATTCCCTGTATTTCAGCTCTGCGGAGCAGTGTGGGTAACAGACTGCCTAGCAAAGTTCCAACATATCCTTGTAACAAAAAGTTACGCAAACAAAGCAGGCAAAAATAATTATAATAATTTGTTATTTTTCTAGGAAATACATAGGGCTCTCTGGAGGCATATTTTCAAATACAAAAGTTATTAATTAAATTTAGCTTTGTTACCAGTCAGCTCTGTTCCACTTGCACCACAATTGCTTCTTTTTCTGTTGCAGCTGAAAGAACTTGCAAATTTGAAGAAGGTTCTTCCCTTCAATACATGCCAGTATTTTTTTAAATCTCAAAGTATAGCCAAATTTTTTGCTGTCATAAAATGCAGAGTCATATCAGTGTCTAGCTTTACATAGCAAGACACATAGCCATATTAAAATGCAACAGATAATTCCCATATTGCTAACACTGATCTGCCTCGGTTTGGATAAAAAATGGCACATAGTGTTTACCACAAAAGCAACTGCATAATTAAAACAATATACTTCTGATTTTAATACAAAAATAAAATATAATGAAGATTCTAGAAAGACTTTGGTTTCAGCAAGAGTCCCTTACACTAGCTCACAAGTCATATTTCAGTTAATTATAGATTTCTTACTCACTAAAACTTAAAGATACATCCAGCGATTTTTTTTTTTGCTAAATGTTGACTCCAGTGAACAGCTCTCTAAGATCTGGCATATTGATTTCTTGTTGTGAAGTGAGCTGTTCAAGCTCCATTTAAGATTTTCATCTTGCATGTAGCCCTGAGCACATCATAGCACCATAAATTAGTTAAATTGCACATTTATCACAAATGTTATTTTAAGATACTGCGTAAATGTGATGGCTGGAAGATATACAGTATGCTGCAACAAGCCACTACTTGGGTGGGGTTAGACCAGGGTCACCTTTATACACCTGTGATTTAAAGCTCTTCCCACCCCATCACAATTTCATTTTTAAACTCTTTCTTCAGGCATTTTGTTTTCTCTCTCACTTGGCCTGCATATTTCTGAATAAAACACCAAATGCAAAGCAAAAGTCAGAACTCGGATGCAGATTTTAAAATCCACACCTTCACGTTTGTCTAATAGGAAAAAAATTATCTCAACTTAGCTAGGCTGGTGGTTAGCACTAATAGTTACCATGCCAATATACATATCAGTGTATGGATGAAAAGAACATTATTCTAGTTCATTGATTCTCTAAATTCTTTATAATGTGAAATCACATTGGTATGCCAGGCCTGGAGGTTCTGAAATGCAAGCTGAACTTTATTTTAATAAATTTGGGACATGCAGATCCTGACTAGCCATTCATTTGTAAAGTTTCAAGCGTATTTAAAAAACGTATTAAAAAGTCATTTCTGGTGCACACTAACAGACCTGGTTTCTCCCTGAATTTTTACCCGGTACGTCTCCTCACTGCGTAGTCAGGCCTAGGTAAGTCAGGCCCAGGAACTGACTTTCACCAGATCCGGTGCAGTTGCAGCAGTGGTATTTGGTGTTTGCAGTCATCGACCCCTTCTCTGTATTTTAAGAATAAGTAGAAGCAACACCACAAAAGACTCCATAGTCTCTTGCTTTTACTCCTCCCATGTCCCGGATAACAGTATTGCTTACAGAGCTTTTAGCATTACTATTATAAGTCAATGGTGCATCTTAAAAATACATTGATTGACAATATATGCAGTAATCTGCCAGTCTCCTTATGTGTGATTTCTGGTTTGCAACCAAATACTGTATTTAAGCTGTTACAATTTTCAAAGGAGGAATTCTCTGCTGTAGAGGTAAAAACTTTGGCTGCATTTAGACTGAGATCATCTATTTGCAAAAAAATGTGGACTGCCGTCCGGGAGGCTTCATGAAAGGCTTCAGCTAGCCAGGTTGCCTCTCCTAACGAAGCGAGGGGGACTCCTGGGATAGTACAGTCAACCAGTAAACCGGCATGCTGCAATTTTATTGCTGGAATTTGAGCTGAGGCCATAAACATTGACACACAAATGACCTTAAAATCAGACACAACTGTGAGCCAAAAGAGAAGGAAAAAACCCAGAGCCCTAATCATTAATTCCATTCACTAGGTCTGCTTAGCAGTATTTGCTATAGAATGAACAGAACACATATATTTTTGAAGATATGGTACTGGCCTTTACAATTACAAAGATGGAAAGAGGGAATGTACCAAAGATTTAATTAGTTCCTTACTGGAAGACAGTGGATTTTTTTAAAAAAGGAAGGAAACTGTACATTTGACATTCAGATGCTAGTTATTACTTGAGATGTGATTCTTGAGTGTGGTAATGTTGGTTTTGGTTCCCACGTAACCATCTCCAGACTCCGAGCTCACCTGACTGGCAAAAGGCAGAATTTACATGCATAGTAATATAGGTGCTGCGGAGACGCAATCTGTTGGCAATGGTTTTGACGGGATGACCTGTCAACACCAGCGGAAGCCTGTCACTATCGTATAAACGCTCCCGCTTGTTCGTGTTTGTTTGGCATGTGTTTCTTCTTCTTCTTTTCCCCGCTCTCTATCTGCTGTGAACGCCATACAACGGCAGGTAGGGACGTAAGAGGACTCACTTCAAAATCACAAAGTTTAAGCCGTCGGTCTCAGGTTCCTACTCCTGTCACCTGAAGCCACTGGGTAGATGGAAAGGGATTCCCTAAGCCGTGAAATACCCACCGGTGCAGCTAGCAGGCTCTGCTCGATCCACGCGGGGGGACGCGTGCGAGCAGCGGAATCTGCCTGGTCTGAAGGCACAGCACGGCAGAACGCCGATTTGCTTTGCCACACGTTGCTGATCAACCCCGCCTTCGCAGTCAGCCTTACCTGATGCTTAAAAAGGAGTTATAACGCTCATTTATCTTTTCCGGGGGAAAAAAGATTCTGTTAATGCAGCCTTTGAATAAGTGCTACCCTGCTCTTTAAATGCTAAAGTTCACTAAAACTCCAGTGATTTATGTGCAGCTTTTGACTGCCAGCACCTGGCAGATGAAGAAACCTACTCAAGCTTCAGTCATAAACAGATAGCATACAATTTAATTTTAATGTGCTCGTTAGTCGTAGCACATTTCAGACATAATTGTGAACGCAACACAAAATTATAGCAAAAAGACAATTTTAATGCTGCTGTAGAAAAAAAGGTTATATGAAGAGTCATATAATGGTGCTTCATTGTCAACAACAAAACAGGGCACAGAGTGCATTACAGTGTCTGTGCTGTTTACATGCCAATATTTTATACATAGATTCTCATATGGTGTCAGCTGTCAGTTACTTCTGCAAATTAACTGCCAAAAATGGAGACGAACAGAATCACTTAGTGTGCTGGTAACCACGGGTTACCTTTCATATGCCTAAAGATAAAGCTGCAGTATGGAATCTTGGGAGAATAATTAGGCAGAGCAAAACAGAAAGTTACCAATTGAAATAAAAAGGCATTCTACAATAGGAAATAACAACCAAGAGTGCTTATAAATAAGTAAAAGAGGTTATATCACAGAATGCCTCATAACTTTTAAGCAAAGTATTACAGTACAAACATTTTAAAGGCTTTATCAATGTTTAGGAAATACAGTACAAGTTTTTCAAATAGATTTAACCCTTTGAGCACTGAGTTTATTTTGAATTTTCTCTTTTTTTTTTTTTTTTTTTTTTTTTTTTTTTACTAATAAATACCTTTAAAAGTCATGTTGTGCAAAACAGTTAGAATGCATGCCAGGAATGCAGTCCGTGGCTTCTGTTTCTTCAGACGGTTTAAAAAAAAAAAAAAAAAGAAAAAAGAAAAAAACAAACAAATGATAGCAACGCTAATAAATATGTATAATTTAAACATGAACCTCTATTAATATAGATGTACTGTATAGCAAAACAAAACAAAACATACTTTGCTTTAAGAATAATGTTTCTGAATACTTTATAAATGCTATCTGCGGTATCTTTCATCACATAATTTACAATGTTTGGATGTTAAAAGAAAAACCGTTAGAGCTAAAAAAAATGAAATATACACTATATATAGGTACAGTTTATACCTGGGGCTTATCAGGTACAAAACCCACTGCTGCTTAAAAATGCTGAAGAAAAAGAAAATGGCATTAACCACAATCACATTTTCCATAAGAGATTTTGAAATCTATACAATATATACATCTATGTTTCAATGTGAAAATCATATTTTTAAATTTCAAGGTGTGAGACACCTCTGCATAAATGGAGGTTCATATTAGTAATCGGAACTAAGCTGGTAAGGGTTTAAAAAAAACATATCCATACATTTTTACCAAATTAATGCAAAAGTGCTTCAAAGTACTCAGAGGGCTAAAGATTATAGGGTGAGAAATACCAGCACACTTAGGTCACATGAAAAAAGTGCACCAGAATTAGTTATAAATGCTTAATTAAACTGTCTGTTAATGCATGCAGCTTGATGCATCAGAGGGATGCACAGCAACTAAATCCAATTTACACAAAGTTCCAAACACTTACCACTGCATTTTAACCTTCATATTTTACCAGTAACAACAGCTGATTATGCACCTCTATTTAAACACTGTACAGTTATACAAAACAGTTCAGCCCAGAGCGACTCTGGAGTTAAAATAAGAACATGTGCCAAGAACTAAACAGTAGCTTTAAGGCGTCTTTGACAGTTTTCCTCAAAGCAAATTACAGTTATTTTAATCAAAAGCAAATGCTACTGCTTCTCTAACTCTGAAACATACAGAAGATGATCCTCTGGTGACTTCCCATGTGTTTTACTAAGATGAAGTTTAACAGCATGCTTGCTTGCAAAAGTCCTGTTACAAAGTTTACATTGATAAGAAGTTCCGATATCTTCCTCTGGAGAGGACGTCACCAGTTTTTCAGACGGTGACTTTGCTTGTGCTATCTGATTGTTAATCTGTTCACTGGACAGTTTGGACAAGTCTCTTAACCTGAAACCCAGATGCGATTCAAGATGACTGATATAAGTCGAAGGAGTTCTGATCTGTGAAGCACAGTCATTACAAAAGAACACTGGGTGCCCAGTGTCCAAATTTTTAAGGAACTTAGTTCCCCCCGTCCTTCGGAGCTGGTATTTCACATTGGCTAGCCAGTGGCTAATGGTGGTCATTGAAAGTCCCGTAAACCTGGAAATGTGCATTCTTTCTTGAGGGCTCAAGTCTGACATGATGTATTTTCCCTCTGAAGTCTGCCGCAAACTAGCTGCAAACTGGGCCTGCAATATGAGCAAGTGCTGAGGGTTCCAGTTAGACTGACGTCCCTTCCTTTTCTGAGCTGGTGTACTCTCTTCTGGTTCCTCTATTGTGGTACCATCAATGTCAGATTTCTCAGATATGCTGGAAGGTGTGGAAGATTTTGATGTGTGACTTTCTGTCAGGTTCTTCAGCATATCAGATATATCTGACAAGGCATTCTCGCGTAGCGGCGAGTTTGACATGAATGACACGACTGCAGATGTCTTTGCTGTTGTCACTGTAGATGAAGAAGATGCTGAAGATGTCGATGTGGATGACAAAAGCGCTGAACCCAAAGAGCAGCTTTTGTCACTCTTGCCTTTCGTCAAATCTATGGGTTGGTCATTGTTGACATGATAAAAATAACGGTCTAAGTGGTCTGTTTTTTTGGACTGTAGAGGTGGGGTGGCCACCGCGGCCTTTTCCGCCAAACTGTTGCTCATTTTAAAAAGCATGCTCATTGGATCCAAAGCTGGCAAAGATGGCTTTGCTGCCTTTCCAAGGTGAATATTCATAACAGACTGCAATGCACTTAATGGATTTACAAATGGCTGTTCGGGAGGGTGATCAGTAATGATAGCTGTGCTGCTACTTAAAGAACTTACAATGGACTTAACAGGCTCTTTCCCATTTTCCACAGGTTCTACAGTTGGACTATCCTTGCAACTGTCTCTCTGAGGGACCGGGCTGTTCTGCTGGCTTTTAAAGCCACCATCATTGGAGGACTCCATCTTAAGGGGTTCACTGACTTCACTACTGCACGGCGAAGGCGTTGCACGCTTCATTGGAGAAAGCTTTCCTTCAGGCTCCTTCATTTTTTCCTCCACTTTAGCCACCTTCTCAGTGACTTTCTTTACCAATTCTTCCATGGCGTGAAAGTTTGGTTTTGGCACAGGTGAGGTCTGACTGCTTGGTGGAGACACCAAGGGCTGGTTTTTAGTTGGCGATACTAGTTCATTGTTTCCAAACATAGGTTTTAATGGTGTACTCTTCCCAGATGAACCCAATGACAGCTTCATCATATTAGGCAGCTGATAGGCAGCATGAATGCTGGGGTAGCCACCCCAGCTTGGTGTGCCATTCTGCGCTTTGTTTATAGCTGATGTAACTGTGTTTTCCAAAGACTTCAGAATATCTAATCCCCCCTTAGGGCTTTCTTCTAGGTCATTTTCAGTCAAGTAATGGTATTTTGAGGAGATATCGTACTTCTCCTCATCTTCACTTGACTTCTCTTTGTCTTTCATTTTGTCATCAGCAATGCCTCTTTCTTTATCTACTTCTTTTTTTATTTCAACATTTAATTTAGGGGAAACACTAGAAGGTGTATTGGAAGGAGACGTAAAAGTGGTGGCAGCTAGTGGCACAGACTGGATTTTCTCATCTACTAAGGATGTTATTGTTGGTGTTGCTGGGGCTTCTATAATTGGCTTCCCTTTTTTCATGGCAGAGTTAGTGACTTTAATAAAATGTCCCGTCACCATCATGTGAGCCGTGAGCTCCTGCAGAGTGTCATGCGAACTTCCACACTCCATGCACTTCAAAATCTGAGATTTCCTTGCCTCAAAGTGCCAGGCATAGCTGGCACCGTTCTGGTGACCGTAGCGATTATTTGGCGTAATGTAAGGATTAGAATTTTTTTGAAGTGCATCGTTGGTATCTGAGATTGTTGCTTTTGGTGTCCCACCCGTGGAATCTGGAGAACTTGGAAGTTCAAGTTCCAGTGATGCTTTCTTTCTAGTAGCTGGGATAATTTTTGCTGCTACAGGTGTAACAGGTTCCTTCAGAGGCACTTTTTGGTAGTGTTTTGTTTTGATCATATGAACACTCAAATCCTGAAGAGATTCAAATGAATGACCACAGTACATACATTTTAATACTTTCTGGGCATCTTCTTTCCCTTCCATTTCAAGCAAAGAACGTTTACGAGGTTTGGACCATCTTTTGGGGTTATTGTTATCAGTTTCATGGTTGTCATCTCGATAATGTCCTGTTTCATTCATGTGCACTGTTAATTCTACTAAAGTATCATAGGCAGCACTGCAGTCTTTACAGCGGAATTTACTGGCTCCAGTAAATATAGAGCCATAAAGCTTACTGCTTTGTCTGTACAATTGAACTGTGCTAAAAAGACTTGGTTCGGGAAGGATTCTGCTCTGAGAAACTTGCTGCAGCGTTTTAGCCATAGCAGTCTGGTGCCAGTCGAAGCTGCCACTTCCACAACTGCTGCTGCTGCTGCTGCTGCTGCTGCTGCTACCGTTGGTTTTTTCTGAAATGGGCTGGTGAAGGTTCAAATTGAGATTGGACCAGTAGGAATTGGAGAGGAAGTTATTATATACAGCTTTCATTTGCTCTAAACTATCAGATACAGTAGAGTCTTCCAGTGGTATTGAAACCTCCTTGCTCTCTTCCTCATTTTTAATGGAGCTGCTCTCGAAGTCTGCCATGCGGTCACTTGTCTCACTGATATGTGACTCACTGTCCATTTCATGGCTAGAAAATTCAGCTGCTGGAGAGTTTTGGTAGCTTTGGCAGTTCTTACTGAAGTCTTTTTCGGGACATGCATATTTTGCTGAAGGCTCCCCATCAACTGCATTTTCATCAGGTTCCACATCTTCTTCCACCAGTGCTGCTGCTTTTAGTTCGTCTGAAACATAGGCTATTATGAAGAGAAGAAAATATAGGTTAGTTGCTGCTCATCATACTTTTGCTTAAGTGTTTTAGCCAAAGAAATGTACTTATTTGTAAAATTAAACAGTTAAAATTTAGTGTTTCTTCAGAGCAAGAAAAAAATCTGCTCTTCAAACATAATTTGCCACCTTATTCTTCTCAAGGGGCAACAGCTTGAAATTAAAACTAAATTTGAAATTAATGAAGCACATTCTGGAGGTGGCATTCATTTCTAAAGTAATAAATTACTTGTATCAACCTCAGAGACAGCAGTTCCTGTCTGTCAATTAATATGTCTTATGCTTCTCCTACCCCTAATGCATTTCTTAACAGACAGATTCACAATTTAAATTAAGCAAGCATTTTTTGCTCAGTACGCTTTTGAGACCCATTCTTTAATAAATATAGAGTACAACAAACATCAAAAATTCCTACAAAGTAAAAAAAATCCCCAGTTACGATCATCAAAAAATGAGATTTTTAAAAAGTTATCATTATTAGTATCACATTTTAGAGGAGGAGGTGGTAAAGGCAGGTGACGCAACCTTTTGAAACAACTCACTAAAAGCAATTTGAGGATATTCATTATGGGTGTAACAAATGACCCATTCACATTTAAACATACCTTTCTCAACAAGAAAGCCCACGCAGAATTATGTCAGCAGCTAGTTCAAGAAAATTGGTATGCTGTACTCATTCTGGCTGTATAAATATATACAAGACCTTCCAGTGGACCTTACAAATGTCAAAGTGTTTGCTCTTTAGACTACTTTGTCAATATTTACTCAGCATAAGCCACACGGACACCCAACAGGGATCCTGTCTTTTTTTCCCCCCTCAAGTAATACAACTGATGCTGTAAATCTAAGATACTCTTCCTGAATAGGATAGTTGGGAATTGACAGTAAACACGTTCTTTTTTCCATGGTGCTTCTGTGCACGTGTTCTACATAAACTAAGTCTACCTGAGTTTTTTTTTCCTTCAGGCAAGAAAACTATGGAAACACTAAGAGAGGGATCATTAACTGATCAAAATCATCTATTTCTATATAATGCGTTAATTTACAGCTAAGCAAGAAAGCAAAAATAGAACATGACTGTTCTGTATGAAGTGGAATTTAAAATTTTCTTGCGATCTCTCACAAATACCATTATAAACTTTGGAAAAAATGCATTTCCATTAGACTCTACGGCTGCAGACACTTGACTTTTGACCTTCTCTGCAACGCATCTGAAATCTGTGGGTATCTGTATCTTAAACACATTGAATAAACTATGGCTTGTTTATTCAGTCAACAGTGCAGAGAAGATAATAGTTTACACCCCAAAAAGTCCTCCTTTAGCCAATAGAGTGAAGAATATAGAACAGTACAGTAGATATCACATATAAAATATTGAACCTTGCAAACTTCTTTCGGGGAAAGTATGTTTAAATGTTATCAGAAAATCACAAGAGACAAAACAGCTGTTAAAGTAACAATGAAACCAGGCTTTTAGTTTTACATGGGGTATTTCTTCATTCAGTTAGGAAATCTTCCTCCAAGCATGTAAAGTTATAATTTGATCGTCAGAATAGAAGTTAAACCTTTGAAAGCGCAAACATATCACATAGGAGCAACACCTAATCGTGATTAGATATTTTAGCTCAGGTAATTTCAATGCAGAAAATTCATGCAGCAAGGATCCTATTTTAAATGTTTGGGAGAACATAGTTTGAAAGAATTATGTTAAAAACTTTGTTATAAGATGTTTCAACGACACTGTTACGAAGATCAGACTTTAACAAGTGTAGGTACTCTAATGAATTAGAGCTATTTTGCTCTATTTTATGCTTTTTCGAAGTATTTTGAAAGAATTTAAGAATCCTTATTTTACGTATATCACAGTCATGTTGGCAATTGGTAGTAAGGATCAGTGCCCATCCTGCGAATACTTGCAACGAAACCACAACAAAGAATCTAACGAGGTGGATTTCATTCAATACTTTCATTCCCCTATGGATGGTACAGATTGTTTTTCATCCTAATTATTTGTTCTATCAAGTTGCTGAACTCTACCAGAAATTTTAGCAAAGGAGACCAAAGCAGTCCAAATTACCCTCTAAAGCTGAGAAATTTTAAGTAATTACTGATAATGTGTAAACAACTGGCTCCCAACTACCTCCTTCTCAACCACGCCGTATCCTAGCGATAGGAATAAGGAAGGATGGAAGGAAGAAATGACATCATGAAACCTATCATTTGGAAGCAAATGTACCCTTTTTCTTTTCCAGCCTGTGGAAACAGTTTTTCTTTTACAACTACGTTCCTTCACCTCTGATGTGAAACTGAAGGATAATTCCCTTGTTACGAGGTAAGGAAAATCCAAGGTTTTTGCCACACTGCCTGCATTAGAAAGATCTCATTCACACCCGCGGGCTGAGGCGGCACACCAAGGCACCCTGTAAGTGCCTGTCTTTGCTCTTTTTGCCCACTGAGCGCTCGCGTGAGCACGAGCCACCCATTCCCACCACCACGTCTCATACCAAAGCCTTGGGCTTGGTCACCCCAGGTTACAGAAAGTGCTCCTGGGGACCAGCGCTCACCAACAGAAACAGGGGTCACAGAATCAAGTCCCTAATTAGTGTGGTTTTCTTTACATGTTTATTTGTCTTATTGCTGAAATCTTATGAATTTTGTTTGGACTGAAACACTTGTAATGTCATATTCACAGTTTTTCTAGAGTGACTTTTACATTAGGGAAAATCTCCAGCATGTGGCTCATTTAAATGTAAATCTATTTACCTTTCATGCTTTCTTTGCCCTTTTCACCAACTATCAAGCATATTTGCGTGTTAACCAGGAGCTGCCTCCTCTATAGCTGTTCTCCTTTCTAAGTTCAAGTTGTGAAGCCAAGTTGCGACATCAATCTTTGATCCAGATGTGAGGGAAATGAGGCACAAACGACAGTATGGAATTTAACCCAGCAATCTGCAACTTCGACACACTGACAGTATGAACAACTTCTGCTCTTTGCCCTGCACAAGGGAGAGGAGGGATGAAACATGACATTACCCCAAACTTCCTCAACCAAAGATTTACACAAGAGATGAGGGTGCTCAGGGAAATTTCTTAGCCTAAAACTTAACACACCATCCTAAACCA
The DNA here is from genome assembly GCF_000687185.1 of Egretta garzetta. Lineage (NCBI taxonomy): Eukaryota > Metazoa > Chordata > Aves > Pelecaniformes > Ardeidae > Egretta > Egretta garzetta. The sequence goes on from NW_009259593.1 coordinate 2,920,793, forward strand.
GAGTTTATGGTAGCACCTTCTAACGCCTTATTCCATAGGCCGGTCATCTCATCGCTTGCCTTCAGGGCAATAAAAGGCAACCCACCAAGTCCTGGACCAACCTGCGATGGCAGGCTCGGGGCATGCTCAAAGGCTTTGCAACAGCACTACGGGGAGCTTTACGGTGGCTGAAGGGCTCACAGCTCCCTGCAGCTTTGTCCTCAGAGGTTTGATGCAAAAGGCAAATGACGCGTTTCCTCCTCGGAAAACCCAATTAAATTGTTACCAGCATGGGGGACAGAAGAGGAGAGAAGGTTAAGGCCAAACCTCAGTCCCACGCTAGCAGGGAGTACAGGATTCAGGAAGAGCAAAGAGATTATGAAAGCTGAGAATAAAATCAGGAGGTGATGGTAAAAAAAAAGTTTCACTGAGACCCACTGCCTGGTGGAGAGACTGTCTTTAAGAAGCACCGTCTCCACTGTCTCAGCCCACTGTTTCCTTCTTATTGAAAAAAAAAAAAAAAAAAAAAAAACCAATCTCATGGTTTGATATTTTTCAAGTGTAAAGTAAATGTTTGAAACAGCAGAGCATCTGTACAACTCCTCTTCAATGCCTCAACAGCAAAGTCAGAGGCAAAAATCCAACTTTAAAGGCAATTCTAATGACAGAAGAAGTTAGTAAGAATGGAAATAAAAGAAATTAGGTGCTTCTGGTTTTTTGTTTTTCCAGAGTAAAAGAAGGCAAAAAAATACAGTTCTCGAAAAAGTTTTTAGTTTACATCTCATAGGGCACCATAACCCAGAGGAAACTGCCTGGAAGTTGAGGAGTGGTGTCACTGTGACACAGGACTTGTCAGAAAATGGAAAGCAGTTCAGTGATGTGGCCTTCTTTCTAGAGATGAGAATATCAAAGGGATTCAGAAACCTACTGCAGGTGCAGCTACAGAGAGGTCGAGAACAGACAGTTCCCTCATTAATATTTATTATAATTAAACTGCTAGGTAATAATGAAATTAACACATTTGATATCGATACATAACAGTAAGCTGGTGTAATGCGATTCATTTCCACACAAAAGGGAATTACCTTCATAACTGAGCTATGGATCATTTCTTTGCCAGTGGAAATAAATTGTGATCCATCACTGCCCAAAATGATCTACATATTGTATATACACTAATATACTCATATACCTGGCTCTACACAGGCACCAGAGATCTACCATACGAGAGCAGAGAAATACCACCAGTCCACCACATTGCTGCAGGCAGAGGAAGTCCCCGTGCAGCCACAACAGCCGTTGATCTGCCCATGTCCTGGGCCAAACTCAGCAACGTTCCGAGATGCCCACCAGCCCAACAGCTACCAGCCCGGACCCCGACTGCTAGAGCTCCTCTTCAGCAGGCAGAGGCAAAACATGGCACGGCCCCACTGCGACAGCCGCCCAGCAACGTGGTCAGACACACAGCCCCTTCAGTTTGCTTGGAAATACAAAACCCTGGCGTTAAAGGCGTATTTTACTGTTCTCCAAAAACCAATTAATTGCACGATTCTTCCCTTATTTCCTGAAAAATGCATCTGACACCATATATTTTGGCTTGGATCTATCCAAATATTTCATTTTGATACTTCTGAAATGTCTTGTTTTAATTATGTTTTTTCGCCAAGACTTTTTCCTTTTATTTTAATTAGCTTACTGGGGTATATTTAAACTAGAATATAAGCTCTTTGCTTGAAAAAGTACCAAAACATTCAAATATTATTCTCACATGAAAAAAATGCTTAACTAGAAAAGTTTATCAAAACCATTCAGTTCCTTGGCAATATTTTGGCTTTAACCGAATAGCTTTCTATTAAAAAAATTACAACCAGCTTCATTATTTATTTATGCATGGTTTGAAATCATCATGTAATACTAAGGATCATTTCCCAAACCATCTGATTTTGAGTGCATCTTGGAAAAAAAGCTTCTCGATCCTTAAAAAAACCTGAACCCATATACATCTCACACTCAAAGAAGAGAACAGCAGAACGGGGCAGGGAGCAGTAATGCTCCCAGTGCTTATGGGATGAATATTATACTCCCAGTCAAAAAAAAAAAGGGAGAAAAGATCAGAGCAGTTTGTAACGTGGAGCAGTGAGTAGGATGCGGCCAGCGAAACTCTCCGCAGGCTGACTCCCCACCGCTCCCCAAGCTGACACATGGTGCTGCGAGAGGGATGCTCCTGCCACGGCTGGCACTGAGGCGGTGCAGAGCTTTTTCTTAAATATTCTGGTGTAAAGCAGCCACCGGCCACCTAAGAAATCACTGGAATATTTTTTTTAAGATTAAAGTAATTGATGAAAAAAACCCTCGAAGAGTCCCCGGGTTCAGTGGGACCGTTCAGAGTTAAGAGGGGGCACAGTCTGAACACAAGTCCAGAGAAAGCCAGCAGAGAAACAGCAGCACGGGGATGATTTGACTGTGCCAATGAACCTTACTCACAAAATTAATGAACAGAGGCAAGAGAAAACCAGCTCGGTGGATGGAGTCAATCAAAGACCTAATGCAAATGAAGGCATATAAAAGAGTTATATTAGTCTGTTAGAAAACTCCCACTCCACAGGCCTTCCACTTACAGGAAGAAAGGCAAACATCTCACCCACCACATGAGCTATTTCTACACCGAGACTGACTGATAATTCACATGTAACTGAAATTGTATTTGAGACTTCACTGCTTGGCAGAGATGTTAGCGTATTCCTCATTAGGTGACAGAAATGGGAGGTAAGAGTGGCTGCCCTGCTTGCATGAGTGGCAAATGACAACAACGTCTCTAAACAGCCACGGCAATACTGATTACCCAGCACCTTGACAGGGACATTATTCCTGTTAGAAAGGTCAAAGGTTCTGTTTCATAGAGGCAGGGCTGTCTATTATGGGAGAGAAATGTTATTTCCAAGTGGGGAGGTCAGCACTTCTCTCGCGCATCGGCTGAAGTCGCTGGTACCTCACACCAGAGTACGATCCTACTGCAGGACTGATTATTCTGCCCACCGGCAAGGTCAAGAATATTAATTTTGAACATGTTAATTTGATGTGATGTGCATGATTAATGCTTGTTTAGCTGGATTTTTTGTATGTTAATAAATCTGCAGCCTTTTCACGCCAATAACAGCGTTCCCAATAAGTTATTGGGAATCAGGGTGGATGGATGTGACACAGCATGCCAATCTAACGGGTGGCTGACATTAGGCACTAGAAACTTTTAAGTGTTCTTGTGTTTGTTCCTTCATGAAAATACTGCAGCTGTCGGGCACATGGAGCTCAGGAATAGGCTAGAGGAAGCTAGCCAGCTGCTCTAACCCGGCATCCCAGACTGGTATTACATTTGGAGCAATTTCAGAGAGCTCGAATCAACTGTAAGTGGTAAGAGTTGAGAATTACATGGACAAGAATACATGGTGAAGAGATGGTAACAAGAAATGACTTTATAAGTCATTAAAGCGTGGGCCATCTAAGCGCAGAACAAAGCAAGTCTTACAGCAGGCACCTTTTCCTCATGTCACTGTATTCCAAACGCCCTTGGCTTTTGTGTAGTTTAAAGGAGGGTACAGGACTCAAGTCTCCTATTCATTTTAGACTTTACACTGCTGTATGAAAAGTATCATACAGGCCACCTACAAATGAAGAGAGAAAACATTCCAAAATTGCTACTAATTCTCGTAGGGCAGGCATTTCTTCTTCTGAAACCAAATACTGTTTAGATGTTTGTCAAATGAGAGATGCCTATGCAAAGATCATATTTATGTATTACCTCCTTCATTAAATACGCACCTGAAAAAAAGAGGATGCCACAATATTAAATGATGGCTCAGAAACAACTGAGCACTATCAGACAGCATCGCTCTGCTGAGGTGCTCAAAAGCTTCAATGCATGTTTTATTCTTCACAGCAACCCTGTGGAAGAAAAATTCTTATCCACTGTTTATAGCTGCCAACCTGGAAATCCAAAGAAGTTAAAAATTACTTGCCTAGTGCCAGACAAGAAGGCTAGTAGAGGAGCTTGTAACTCTTGCAGGGTAATACGTGTAATTCAGCTGTTCACACAAAACACGCGAAGATGGCTTGTGTTTCTGTTCCTGTGCTTCTTCACAGTGTGTTTATGTGAGTACAATGTATGTGTATAATTGAAAATAATCACCACTTTTCAGCTTAAACAATTATGAAGGATAAAATACCCAGTGAATACCCACAGGTGCATGCGCTGGGCACAAGGCAGAGCCTGTGGTTACAAACCTCCGCTGAGCCAAGCCGCTGGGATCCAATAAATGCTGACCTGCAGACGGCCAGCAAACTTCTTTTCACACTGGGGAAAATGGGAGAGGTTTCTGAAGCGAGGGGAAGCACTGTCACGACTCTCCTCAAAGAGCTCTCTGCTCCCAGCGCAGAGCAGGACTTCAGGTACTCTGTGAACGCCTCTTCTACCAGAACCATGCGGAGAGGCAACATGATGGATCATGCCTCTCTCCTCCAAACCTGCACTCTGCCTTCATTTCTGCCCGGGGCCTAAACTCCCTGAATGCAACCTGCTGAGCAGGGTTTTTCTAAAATCTGCTCAAATTATCCACCCGTGAAACATAACACCACTTCTTCCTAAGGCAGAGCAGAGCACACGATCCCACCGCACTGCAGCATGCTCCTCTGTGGGTAGGGTTGCGTGAGGATCCGCTTGAAGAGTTCATCTGCCACCTTTGACAAGAAGTTTTTGATATGAAGGGATCTAAAGATTAAAAAACTTTAAGTGAGACCCAAGGTCCAAGTTACTTCCACGTACAATGAACAAAACCATACAGATTTTTAAAGAGACTTTCTCACGTAAAACTTGCCTTCAGATGTCATTGCTGTACAGTCAGAAGTGAATGATGTGCTTATGAGAAACTCCACAGGAGCTCAGAGACTATGCCTGGTCAGGAAAAACAGATTTTGATGGGGTTTGTCCTAAATTTGCAATCACACATACGCAATACAACTGACTCCCCAAAGTATCACAGCTGTAGAGAAGCTGGGGAACGGTTCATGCCCGACTGCGTGTGCCCACCACTGATTACCAGAAGCAACACGGGATCACAGTAATCGAGTGGAAGGGCTAAGAAACATCATGGACTCCCATGACAACTGACGGATCTTCCTTGCTACCGTATTTTCTGGAATCAACCTCCTTCCCCCTCTGCTCTCTGGGGGAGTAGAGATTTTAACAGCCCCTTGAGTATCAGCCTGGAATTTCTGGCTGATCCCGCTGAAAAAAGGAGATAAAAAACCTTCTTGGCCTTCCCTGTCACCACATAAACAACCCTTTGCAAGCACCATCAGGACTAGGTAAAGCAGGCAAATGAGTAATGGGGACTGTGAGCACCCATTGGGAATTCCCAACCGCTGCTCAGTTTGAGTTGGTTCAGGGTCTTGGTATTCCCATTTCATCAACATTCACATAGTACCTTCCTCTTCCTCCCCTCCTCACCCCTGCACATTCCTGAGGAAAGGATGCCCTTCCTCCAAGTACACCAAACTTACAAATGAACGTCGTTCCAAGGAGCACAAAGTTCCTCGCTACCCACTGGGAGGCTGAGGGCCAGCTAACCAGCCACGGAGGGCAATGCCACCAGGGATTCAAGAGCCGGGCACAAAGCGTTGAAGTAAACAGTTCACAAGCAGCCTCATAGTCTGAAAACTTTAACATAAATTTAACAAATACAATTAGTATCTGCATTAGTAACAGAAGAACCCACCTACATTTGCTGTATAAATTATTCATCAGGAATAAATGTCATCCACTCTAAGTAAGACAAAAGTGGTTTTCCGCTGGTTTCCAAGACAGTTGCTTGGTGTGAAGGAGTATAGACTCGATAGAGTTTCCACTCCATGCAAGCACATACTAAATAAATGTTCATAAGCAGAGAAAACAGCTTCATGTTATGCTTTGACCCTAATTTTGGTTTGGGAGGTAAATTGGTTTTTTGGACTCTGAAGAATTTTTTTAAGCACAGAATTACCATTTCCTCAAATTGACAAAAATATTTACCAGGATCCTCAAAGAATAAAAATATTTGTTTGTTGGGCTTTGTTTGTTTTGTTTTGTTTTTTTTTAAAAAAAAAAGTCACTATCAACATCCTGGCAAGACAGAGCCAAATTCTCGGTATGAATTGGTACTAAAACACACAGTGACACAATCTCTGCTTGATATCAGCATTTGGGTGGCATCTTTTAATCACTGAAAAGCACACAGGGCATTCAACAAACTAATACAAGATTCACAGCCAACTCCAGGATAAGCAGGCATGAGCATAAAAGTTCTCAATATGGCTCTAATAGCTCTTAATTATTATAATCCTTCACTGAGCAAACAGATGTTGTAAGGGAACTTTAGTTTCTTCAAATGCAGTAATCAAACCATTCTGCTTCTGCCCTGCCTCTTTTCAGTAAATGCTTTGTATAGTGGAGTGGAAATAGCAAATGTAGTGACAAAATGACCATCTAATTGTCACAGAAATCTGTTTCTGAACAAAACTGATGTTGTCATTTCTCTTTATCCACATTTCTCAGAGGCTTCTGATTACGGTTGAGCATTTTTTTAGTCTAAGAAAAAAAAATCTTACACCTTACTTTCTGTAAGCTTCCCACGTCTTTGGCTGCTCCTAATCTGTCCACATCTTCCACGTTTTACAGTAACCAGAACACTGGCTTTGTATTTAACTACACTAGTATTAACACACATCTCTGGAGCTGTAGCCTTCATTGGGAAGTTTTTAAAAATCAAGTTTTCACCTAAAACCCTTCAATATATTACAGTGAGTCATTCTACTTGGAGATCTATTTGTAAATGATCATGACTACTTAAGATATTCAAAATGTACCAGAAGACCTTCAACCTGATCCTTCATTTTTCTCGCAAACTTGAAATTCCCATTGAAGCCCTTTGTACAGTAGTTTCAATGGCTATTTTGGTTGCAGAGCCTCCTTACAATAAACTCCATACAACTGTATGAATGGTATAGTAGAAACCCAAATGATTTCAATCACAATTTCAGCTATTGTGAACTTGGACTCATAATGAAGTTCCTCCATGAAAAAAAGGAGTTCACTGTGGGCCAACAAAGCTTTGTGTCCTTTCACAGTTTTTATTCAGCCCTCATTTAAGAAAAACAACTATTGACTGCAATATGAATCTTAGGACTTGGGGAAAGCAGAGATTCTAAGGATTACCTCTAGGAGATGGCCCCAGCTTGTTTTGTATGTATAGCAAAAAGAAGCACTGAATATTCATTTCACTCATTTGCTAACTATACTAATACATGCTTTTGTAAATGAGTCTCTATCTCGCACTAGCTATTGAACTGAAGGGTGTTTGAATAGGTAGGTTTTGCTATAATACCACACTAAGATAATGTGCTGGAAACAAATGGTTCACTGATTCCTGAATAGAAAATTTGCTGGAAAACCCTGAGAACTAGAAGATGAGGGGGAGGGGATTAAAATGTCGCTTCAGAGCCACCAACCAAACTCTTGTCATTTTTAAAAGATGTTCCTGTGGCACAATATGAATAGTTTATAGCCACGATTGTGAACATTCAATGTCATATAAGAAAAGACACTTGTCAAGAGCCTTTCCCTTACAAGCACCCTCATCATGACCTGTGTTAATGAAGTTAATTGAATTTAAGATCAATAATGGTTAATTATTGCAATTTGACATTCTGAGATAAATGGCTTTAAGACAGAGAAATGTGTGTGTATGTGAATTCTCTCCAAAGAAGGTGAACACATTACAGCCTAAGAGGGATCACACAGTCCTTCCATTGATCCTGGTACAATCTGATCGACCTAATCCTCTGATGAATGTGGGCTTTTCACAGCTACAAGTAAATGTTCTACAAGACTACTCTAACCCTTGTCACTGACCAAATCTATATGAGCTGTACACTAGAAATCTATTGAGATAGATTAAAGAACTGCTGTAGAAACAAGAGATGCTTCAATGAAGATGAAGGTTTATTATATTGACTATTAACGTTACATGCAGTATGTAATTATGAGTGCTTATGGATCATAAGAGTTTAATTTTGGTCAGTTAGATGTAAATGATCATAACTGAACAATAGTATTAAATTAAAAAAATACCAGATTCAAAAAATCCAACAACCGTGTTGAATTTGATGACTTATACACGAGTGTTCAATAAAAAAGTGATTTTAAAATCGCCCTTGAAATGTGCAAGAAGATGCTCGCAGGCAGGTATTTATTTCATGAAGTCACTCATCAACCTACTTCATTTCGGGTTTTGTTAAGTTTACTTTCACAATAGTTCCTCAACAGGAAGACATTTTTTCAAACGTGTTAGTAATGATATTCTTACATGCATACTGAACAAGTTAAATGACCACTTACAAGATTTATAATGAC
>NW_009259593.1:2934211-2939211 GCF_000687185.1 Egretta garzetta
TGCACCTTAGATTACCAAGAGAATGAAAATAGGGGCAGAAGAAAGCAAGAATAGATTATGATTATTAAAAGAAAGGGAAACATACTAATTACTTAACAGGAATATTCACCAAACATCCATTTAAACCTCCCAGACAGAACCCTTCAAAAAAAATCCTCCCCACTTCACTCTTGACATACTTTGAACGTCAAAGTTTAAAGTGAGTAATGAAACTTCTGGAGCACCTTCTGTCTCTCTTTGCTCGACAGAGCAAGAAGGCATTTGCTTTATTAATATTCTCTGGACAGCAACCACATTTTTATGTATCTCTGACTACCTGCATGAATCAAATGCTAAACAAGATTTTAAATAAATATGAAGGTTCCTTTTTTTGTCCAGACCAACCTTAAGAAACTGCTTAGTGTATTATTAAGAAAAGTGCTCTTGACATTTTTTCAATCCAGTATTCATGCCATTTAGGTAAAAATTTGAAACGTCAGATGCTTCACACCTAGCAAAACAGTCTTAAAAACCACCCTCGACCCTAGCAGATTCATCTGGAATTCCCCCATAGATATTGCCCAAATGATTCTCCATGTTATGGGAACACAATGACATTGCTTGTGGACTTGCGTCTCACATGTTCTGATGATAAAAAGATGCAGAACTTTATCCACAGAGGATATAAAAGCAGCTTTTTGCAGAATCAAAAGAAGATGTCGTTTCTCTATTAGAAAGAAACAATTAAAACTAGATAATGGTTATGAACAGCTCTGACCTGCTGGGAGCCTGAAGGCTTTGCTTCACTCAGGACTCCACTTCTTCTGACTGCAGGTCAGCCCTACGCAAACAAAGCCTTAACAGAAATGTTACGGAGGAAATAATAGCCATTTCCAATGATAATACACAATTTTAGCACCTACGCTTGGCTGATTTAGGTGGTCGGCTAACATGTCAAACAGCCTGCCTTAGTTAGGTGAGCCTTTAATGGGTAACTGGCAGACTCTGGCAGCCTTATTTCTGTTTTAGATTTGGTTTGTCATTGGATATCCATTACCTGCCATTCATCTTTGATCTCTTTGGACAGGCCTGATCAAAAGATGTCATTTGACCTACTCCACTTGGCAGAAACTTGTATGACTCTCATAAAGGGGGCACCCCAGCTATAAATAAAATGACATTATTATTTTTCTGTCCTATCATGTAGAAGAGACAATTATGATAATGCAGTGTCTGTCACTTGGAGCCCAGCAAATTGCTAGCTCTCACGCAACTGTTTAGCTTTCTTATTTGTTTTTTGTCTGTTTTCCTCCATTTCAAGTTGAAAATAAAACAGAATTGAAATCACTAATGCTCTGCCTCACACTCTGACAGGCTCAGGGTTTCCTTTTGTGGGACTGACATGCAGATGTGACCATCAGAGTGTGTGTCAAGGCCGGGTGGTGGTGAAGTGCTGTGTTGGCAACACAGCCCAACAATGCAACGGGGTTTGTACTTCATTTCCAGCTCCGCGCACGAGCTCCTAGCTGAACACAGGGCTGGTAGGCGTTACGACAAACACATAAAATCATGGAGAGAGTTTGTTGTATCTTTAATAAAGCAGCACTAGAGAACACGTACGAGCCCTTTCTCTACTGCCGGGGGGCTCATGAGCGAGAGGGGGGTCTCTGCAACAAGCAACGAGCCAACTGTCGGGATGCTGACTGTCCTTCCGTGTTTTTCCGGGCAGCATGTATACCCCATTCCAACGCATTCACGGCTCCAGCAAAGCACCCCATGTGCACGTACACACATATAGGGAGCAGAGCACATGCAAACTGCTTGGGCTGGTACCTCCGTGCTCACGTGAGTTTGCGTACCCAAACAAGCTCTGTTTGGCCACTGGCCTGAACCTCTTTACAACCTCTTGGCTAAAACTCCACTTCCCACACGCAATCTTCCACCAGCTACTGTTCATGACATTCTTCTCTGTCCTCACCAGGGAGAGGTACGGAGCGACGCTCAAAGCCCTGTGCCAGAAGACAAAAGCTACAGCAAAGGCCACCGCGGCCACTGGCTGCCCGAGGGCACGCGTCCCTCTGCTCCGCAGTCACGCGGGACAGCACCCTGACCTGCTCTGCCTCCGCAACGCGCTCCCACGGCAGGACAGAAACACGCACGGGACTCATTATCCATTTCGTGTGGCAAAGTACGTGACAGTTGGCCCATGAAGTCACTACAAGCATTCACCACAGGGAGATGCTGCAAAACCAACACAGCTAGCGAGTAAAATCACCCGTGCTATCAACCTCCTGGAGTACCAGAACAGTCACCTAGGAGAGACGATACAAAAATGTGTCTGCCTTCCTCTGGTACCTGCTCTGCTTGCTCTTACGCCGGCTGGAGGTGCTGCTGCTGGTAAACAGATCTCCGACAGAGATGCTGGGAGAGAACTAAAACTGTTAAGGGCTTGTAAATACCGAATAGTTACTCCTCATTAGTTATTTGTAATTAATTATTCATGATTAATTTGTGCCAGAACAGGAATGTTTTATTCTGAATTAATTTAATTCATTTCAAAATTGCTACTTTAAATTCCCACCCTACCATAACGTGATATAATCTCTCTCTGTAGACAAGCCCTAAAATATTAAAAAAGCATTTAAAACAAAGAAGGAGCGGCATGTTCTTTCACAGAAACGCACGCTGGCTGCCGTCTTTGCAATATACTTTGTCTCCTCATCAAAAAACCAACCTGGACAAAATGGAGCCTCTCTGGTGGCCTAGAAAAATTTCGCAATAAGGAAAATGGGGAAAATATCCCGTATCAGAGTTGGGAGTGGCTTGAAACAGAAGGCTGCTATCCTACCGCTCCCTGAAGACAGATCCCACTGACGCTACAAAGACAGCAAGCGAAAACAGCCAGGTTCTCCTCGGACATGGCTACACAGAGAAACTCGAGGGATCTGGAGAGCAGTAAGAAGCATCAACAAAGGAATACTGGAAACAAAAATAAAGAATTGGAATTATAAGGCATTTTTTAAAAATGGAAAACACCTAGACCTTTTTCTCTTGAAATTAAGAATACTACGAATGTTTGGCCACTGGCCTGAACCTCTTTACAACCTCTTGGCTAAAACTCCACTTCCCACACGCAATCTTCCACCAGCTACTGTTCATGACATTCTTCTCTGTCCTCACCAGGGAGAGGTACGGAGCGACGCTCAAAGCCCTGTGCCAGAAGACAAAAGCTACAGCAAAGGCCACCGCGGCCACTGGCTGCCCGAGGGCACGCGTCCCTCTGCTCCGCAGTCACGCGGGACAGCACCCTGACCTGCTCTGCCTCCGCAACGCGCTCCCACGGCAGGACAGAAACACGCACGGGACTCATTATCCATTTCGTGTGGCAAAGTACGTGACAGTTGGCCCATGAAGTCACTACAAGCATTCACCACAGGGAGATGCTGCAAAACCAACACAGCTAGCGAGTAAAATCACCCGTGCTATCAACCTCCTGGAGTACCAGAACAGTCACCTAGGAGAGACGATACAAAAATGTGTCTGCCTTCCTCTGGTACCTGCTCTGCTTGCTCTTACGCCGGCTGGAGGTGCTGCTGCTGGTAAACAGATCTCCGACAGAGATGCTGGGAGAGAACTAAAACTGTTAAGGGCTTGTAAATACCGAATAGTTACTCCTCATTAGTTATTTGTAATTAATTATTCATGATTAATTTGTGCCAGAACAGGAATGTTTTATTCTGAATTAATTTAATTCATTTCAAAATTGCTACTTTAAATTCCCACCCTACCATAACGTGATATAATCTCTCTCTGTAGACAAGCCCTAAAATATTAAAAAAGCATTTAAAACAAAGAAGGAGCGGCATGTTCTTTCACAGAAACGCACGCTGGCTGCCGTCTTTGCAATATACTTTGTCTCCTCATCAAAAAACCAACCTGGACAAAATGGAGCCTCTCTGGTGGCCTAGAAAAATTTCGCAATAAGGAAAATGGGGAAAATATCCCGTATCAAAGTTGGGAGTGGCTTTGCCCCCCACTGTGCCCTGCTGCGCCCCGCTACGCTCTGCTGCGCCCTGCTGCACCCCACTATGCCCCACTGCATCCTGCTGCACCCTGCTGCACCCTGCTGTGCCCCACTGCGCCCCACTACACCCCACTGCGTCCCGCTGCACCCCGCTGTGTGCCGCTGCACCCCACTGCGCCCTGCTGCGCCCCACTGCACACCACGCTGCGCCCTACTACACCCCGCTGTGCCCCACTACACCCCGCTGTATCCCACTGTGCCCCACTGCACACCCCACTGCACCCTGTTGTGCTCTGCTGCACCCCGCTGTGCCCTGCTGTGCCCCACTGTGCCCCACTGCACCCCGCTGCGCCCCACTGCAAACCCCACCCGCTCCCTGAAGACAGATCCCACTGACGCTACAAAGACAGCAAGCGAAAACAGCCAGGTTCTCCTCGGACATGGCTACACAGAGAAACTCGAGGGATCTGGAGAGCAGTAAGAAGCATCAACAAAGGAATACTGGAAACAAAAATAAAGAATTGGAATTATAAGGCATTTTTTAAAAATGGAAAACACCTAGATCTTTTTCTCTTGAAATTAAGAATACTACGAAGAAAGCAGATGGTAGGACTTAATAAAATTCAAGTACATTTGGCAAGGAAGCCTTTTCCTGTTGCAATAGTGCACGTTACTCTTCTAGTACATCGCAGAAGTGTGCCTGCAACATAGCGTAATTCTTTCAAGTAGACTTCTTCATTACAAAGTTTAGCTTCTTAATGACACACACTGAAAAGAGGAAAGATGCACAGACCACTAACTTCTCTTGCTTGGGTTTTTACTGTCCAGAAATCCTCAGCAGAGACAGGAGCCAAAACAGGTACCATGCAAGCACTGCTACAGAAGCAGCCTGGACAATCCTCACCTATTCCTGCTTTTCAATCCAACCAAGGATGGAACTTGCTTTTACACAGAGAACCTTTATGGACATTAATTCCACTACCTTCACTACACTCAG
>NW_009259593.1:2944211-2966711 GCF_000687185.1 Egretta garzetta
ATTTTATCTACGTGAGAGTTTAGGAAGATTTGTTTCTCAGTTAATGTCTGAACATGCTTTGGGTATAAATGTACATTGATATTAATAGGTAAGAGGAAAATGATGGATGGAAGAGGACTAATCGTGCATATTATTTTTAAAAATAACATCTGAGATAGCTCTTCCTTGCATTTCAGCTACACAAGCTTTATGCAAGATCTCCTATTTCCTGCCGCACTGACCACGTTGGAATAGGACGGCAACGATTACAGGAGGCTTGTGAACTACGTGCCGAAATTAAAAACAAAGGATGTAAACAGGATGCGTAATTAAGACACTACTGAGCCAGACATCATGACTGCTGCATGACATAACACATATAGGAACATAACATTAGCTGAAGCTAGCTTCCCTTCACCCCTCCCTCTCCTTTTGTAGCAAGGGAGAAAAACTACTTGAGCAGCGTGTGCAACGTTCTTCGGGTAACCTCTTACAAGCTCAAAGTTTAGACTCCCCACCAGATCCGAAAGAAATGCATTAAAAATGTAATGCTAAAGTAAAGATACAATAATGAAAACGCATCTACATACATATTCTCTTGGAAAAAAAAAATCTATTTTTTTTTTCTATTTTTGCTTGGAATTGCCTTGATTCTAATAAGGTTGTCTGGTGCACACAGCAATACATGGCACACTCGTATTGACTCATGTGTACGTACAAACTATACTGTAGTACTGTAAATGCTCCCTTTACCAAAATCAATTCAAAGATACAAAACAATCTATTGAAGAGTTTTGCAGCTGGCTTTTGAACCACTTATAAAAGACAACACACAGAAAAAATTAACCCCTGTGGCTCTATTAGGAGCAGTATAATAAATGTGCATTTAAAAGATCTATAAACACATATTTATCTGCAAAATGTTCTTGCATAAAACTGTTATTGAAAAGGCTTTCATTTTATCTTTGTGTTATTGTAATTTTATTGAATTGCTTATTCATTCTTTGATATTGTGTTTTAATGGTATTATAAATCTGTTTTATGTCTGATAGGAGCCTCATTGTAAACTGATATAACAGATAATATGGCAATTCACCATAAAAATTCTAAACCAAAAATGCAGATCAGAACGCAAAGAAGCACTTTAATTCATTCTGGGTTTCTTTTCATTTTATTTTTTAATTATTTTTCATGTTCTGGTTGCCATCTGTTGATAAAAGATGGTTGTACAAAACTCACAGTACTACACAATGGGAACTTTTTTTGTAAAATTCTATTCATAAAAAAGGGGGAAAAACAGTATAAAAGCATTGCACCTCTGTAGACTAAGGATCATTAGCTGGTTCATTGTACAGACCGATATAAATTAGCCACTTTTGGAACTAAATCTCTCTTTTTGGTTTGGTTCTCCCTCCCCAGAAGATACTTATTTTGGGTAATTTTGAGTATCTTGAATAATAGAACAAAAAAAAAAAAAATCCACTTTCTGCAACATCTTCTATTATTCTTGTTCTTTTATTTAAAGCAATGTAAAACAATTATGATAAAAGATGTATCAACATATAGAGCAATTATGTCATAAACCACCTTCTGCTCAGAAACTCGGCTGAAAGTTCATTCAATCAAGCACGCGAGCCTGCCAAATCAAGAAAATAAAAACTCTATTAGCAGGAGCCCATTCTGGGAGAGAGCACACGACCCGAGGAGGGCTGGGCTGGTACGTGCGTGATCCCGTAAGCCCAGCTCGAATCCCTCCGACCTTCCTGACAGAGCAGCTGTGGCCCTCCCTGGCAAAGCTACACCTCCACCTTGCCAACCACGTGGCTGAACACGTACGAACGCGCCCATACACACTTTTCACCATTTGTATTTTGTTTGTATTGATCATTTGATCTAAAAATAGATGCATTTTCTTCATGAGCTAATGCTTTCCTTAAGGCGGAAAATAAGTAGTAACATGTCTGCAGAAATAATATGTTATTAACATGAAAAACAACAAGAAAAGTACATCTTGTAAAACATACTGAAGAACAATGCTTGGCAACAGGCTGAGGAGTGCTTGGTTTTCATACGATTTCTAAAAGTAACCAGTCATGCTGTCATTAAAGAAACACCACTGAGAAAGCAACAGAAATGTGCCCACAAATATTAAAGAAATTTATTTTTCAATCTTCTAAATAATCTTCTAAAGAAATAACTGTTTTCAGGGGGGAAAAAAAAACAACCAAAAAACAAACTGAAGAAGGATCCCAAATATTTATGTACCGTTGCAGCACTAGAGCAAACTTTAAACCAAACAAAAAAAAGCAAACTAGAAAATCCAGCAGTGTTGGATTACCAGCACCGCGGCACACACGGAACGGCGCGACGTATGGATTCAGCTGCAGGGGCAGAGGGTCGCCAAGCCAGCACGCACGCAGTGCCACGAGAAATAAAGGCAGTCTCATCTCTGAATTTCGAATTTCCTTGCTCATCTTGGTACGAATCACGATCTACTTTGACAGAGAACTGGTATCGGCCCTTCATGACGTACCTTGATAAACGGGAGGAGAGGCAGAGGCAGAGATTTTATGTGCACGTTGCACCAGAGAAAACTGCACGTATGAACCACAGCTATATGTATAAAATACATACCCTAGCGTAACATACATAACAGCCTTGTTTGGAAAACATCGTGAGATTCTAGAAAGGAGAATCCAGTGTTTACACAAAAATCAGAAATCTGTAGCGGTCTAGGCATGCGCCTCTGCCTGCCTACAAGCCTGCGTTTTGTAAAACCCTATTTAAGGGCTTTTTAAAAGCATGGTCCAGGGTATTACTGCTCCTTTACATTTAAACGGTGAGAGCCATTTGGTGTTGTTTTGATCTGAATACAGGTGGAAGGAGTTTTGAGACAGCCGAGTATTGATATCACCTCTTCCTGCAAACCCTGCCTGGGAGTCAGCGGAGCGTTCATGTAAATACTTGTTTACAGATTTTTAACACACATACGCACACCTAACAAAAGTTCTTGAGGCGAGCCATGCCCTTCCCCTCCCAGCCGGCCGGGGCGGCCTGCCGGAGCACGCATGGGAGCCTTCTCTCCCGTGCGCCACGTCCATCCGGACACCGACCCCAAACCCACCCTAACGATGAAAACCTTGGGGATCTGCCACGAGAACGCCCACTCAGGCTCATGCATTTACCAGCCTGGCCATGTAGCTGTTAGACTTGTGCAGCTTCCCACGAAGCTGGTGCATATCTGGAGCATGGAAGGGGCTCCAGGATGAGGCCCAAAAACATACACTGTTGATCTGAGTAACTCCGGGAGCCCTTCACAGCTATTGAAGTCCATCACATACAATACTAACAAGAGCAAATAGCTAGGCAACCTACGTGACTGTACCTTGATACACCCCGCAATAGCTTCATTTAGCTTAATGTAATACATTACAAAGGCAGCACAGAAGTTAACATTAGTCAACAATATAATGGACAGATAAGTGTCTCGCCATGGTTAAGAACAGGTTCCATTATAAGCTCTATTTTTAGCCCCTCCTTTGCTCCCTCTCCTCAAATTGTACGAATAGCAAAATTGGTCTGCTTGAAAATACTAAGCTTAAGTCAAAGCAAAAAAACTGCTTCTGAGAAGTCATGGAAAAAAATGGACAACTTATTTAAAATTAGACATCACTCTGAATTCTGCAATAAAATTGTAAGGACACCAGGGGAATGCACAATTTTCCATCTGATACCCAGCTATAACTCACCTTAAGGTTAATCCACAGACGAGCAGTTTTTCCTTATTTGATACTGAAAAAATCTGCCTCTCGGAAGCTGAAAGGTCCTATCTTCTAGCCTCAGTTTTTATCCAAGAGTCCTGACCATCACTTGGAGCAACAAGCATATTGCAAAGTAACAGGCAACTGCTTTTTCCCTGCTGCCAAATACTCAAGTTACTCTTAGGTTCATTAAAAATTAACTTATATACAGACCTATTTAGTAAAAGTTTCTCAACTAAAGCCGCCACTGTACTTTACCGATTTAGTAAACTTTATCCCAAAGGTTCCTTGAGATACCAAGGTAATTATGTGGTAATTCTTATAACGAATGAAGGCAGAATCATTTTCAATACATAGGTCTATTTTTAAAAAGCATAAACATAAAAATACGTGGTTCCATTTTATTATCAAGAGAGGTTGAAAATTTGTTGAGCCCTTTTTTTATTTTATTTTTTTTTTTAAAAGTTTAAACATTAAAAAAAAGAGCTACTAGGAGAGGAAAAAGTGAAGAACATTTACCAAGGGCATTACAACTAAGAAAAGGAGCTTTTAAAACTATGAAAATAACTGAAAGAAGCTTTAAATGCAAAAAGGAGATGGGAGTTTAGCTGTGACTTGTTATGCGTCCTCCACAGAAAGCCTGAAGAGTTTGCTCTATGAACTGTGCAAAAATTGAATAAAAAATTAGCAGGTTTTAAGTTGCATTACTATAGTCAGAAATCTAAGAAAATCCTACCATAGATCTGAGCTTGTAAGGCAGCAGTAAAAAATCTGTAATGAGAGCCAGGATTCTCAAGTTTATTCCAAGCTGTGATTTGCTGTGTGACTTCAGCCAACCCATTCCATCCCTTTCACCTTCTCTTTCTCTGTAATTACTGCAGTTATACACCTTTGGGTCGAGTTCCTTGTGGGTTTAAAAGCAGCTCCACTGATTTTAATGGAATTGCATACTGATGCAGGATTTGGCTTTCATATTGGGATGTTATAATTAATTAATGCTTAAGAAATTCTTTGCAATCGTCTGTAGTAAAAAGCTACACAAGTGCAGTTATTGTTGACATACTGGAAGTACCTGGGGGAGGGGGGGGGAATCAATATAGAGCATGCATAATCTGCAATTGCTGCAGGTGGGTCCTCACGCCAGCACGAGTGCGACAGAAGCCTGCGTGTCCTCCTGCGCTCGCTGCCGGCAACGCTGGCCCTTACTAACTCAACACTTCAACTTTTTCAGGTCTTCTGTGCCGCTAACACCACTGATAAATCCGTCGCTGGATGGATTTCAGTTCTCAGCAGAAACACTCCGATGTCAGCCTATTTCAGTCCACCCGCCTGCTAAGGAACGCTGTGGGCCAGGTTCAGCTTTGTCCAGCACGACGTAAAAGGCGTGGAGAGAGGGAGAGCACCCGCGGGGCTCCCACCTCCGCCTGCCCACAGGGGGCTCCTCTCCGGAGCAAGCCTCTGTCCTTCAGCCATCGCCTCGTACCCCAAGCGGCGCCTTGACAGCAATGATTAGTGAACTTGTACTGCCATACTTACACAAGCCAAGCCTTTTTGTTTAAAGTAAAATTACCTTCCACGCGTTGTTCAAACAATGTGCACAGCAAGAACTGAAACATGATGGTTTATAAAAACCAAGGTCCTTTTTTTTATAAACTGCATGAACACAACCATTCATCCAAAACTAGTAAACCTCACCTTTATTTGTATAATTTTCAAGATTGCCTTCTTCCTTTGAAGTTGAGATTTTCAAAGGCACCTGAAAGTTAAGCGCCCAATTCTTAGAGAAATTAAAGTGAGATTTGAGTACCAAAATCCTTTAAAATTGGCTAAAAAAAATTAATGCGGTCAACACAGGATTTTCAAATTGCCTTCCACCAGCATTCAACCAAGAGTTTTACAGCCAGGTAACAAACTACTGAACGTGACATGAAAACCCCACAGGAAGTTTTGCTGAGGCAACGGGCGCTGTCAAAATATTCTACCTCACCTTACAACATCTTGTTATATAAACTGGTTTTATTTTTGATAACAAAGAAAAAAAAAAAAAAGGCAGCATTTTGAGAAAACGAAATAGCGTTGACTAAATGATTCCACGAGCCCTATGTTATATAAACTGGTTTTATTTTTGATAACGAAGAAAAAAAAAAAAGGCAGCATTTTGAGAAAATGAAATAGCGTTGACTAAATGATTCCACGAGCCCTTCAAGGCAAGGCCCGCATCCTTACGTGCTCTCAACTGTGTTTAGTACCAGGGGACCCTGGTTCTGTGCAGGGCCTCTGGTTACCACTGCAATAAACATAAAGAATAGCAGTGAGTTCACATGTAAAGAGCTGCCACAATAACTCTATCAGGATACAGGACATCAAAGAAAACACGAGAAATAATGCCGAAATGATAACTGCTGTTAGATTCTACGTAGAGTCCCTTCCTCTATCACATAGCATTACCCATATGGCATCAATTACCTATCTTTTAGATGCTACAGGTTCAAAGAAAACTGGAGAGGTAGGGAAAAGGGATGAAGTTTAATAAACAAGGGCCATATTTGCTTTTGGGGAAAAGTACATTGTAGTATTCATTTAGGAGATCATGAAGAAAGTAAACCTCTGGGGGTGCGCAAAGAATGGTCCCAGATAAATGAGCTGATTCTGACATTTTAGTGTGAGAGAAAGCAAAGAAATCATAATTTTATGAGAGTACTTTTCTCACAGGGATGGTTAAAACAAATGCTGATGAGATGTCCCTAAACATTACGCACAGGCATCATCAATTACCTCTTTTTTAAAATAAATAAATAGATAAATAAATCACAGTTCTTGAATATTATTTTCTGAAAGCCAAAACCTATTATTTCCAGTTACCTACTGCACTAGATGCTGTACAGAAACACCTTTTACGCTATTTGCCCTGCCATAGCTGTACGTGAGTACTGCAGCAGTGACCTCTCATTTTAGAAGCATCCCTCTATACCTGTAACAACAGCAAGTTCAGAAAGAGCACTGCGGCACAAATTAAATACCCACATTTAAGCTATTTAAGCTGTGAGACATAATCACTGAATAAAGAAAGTAAAACCTCTAGTATATGGAAGAAAAGAATCTTAAATAGCTTTGTCTCTGTGAAATGCATATCCTATAACGTGGCAATTTTATAGGGGTATCTTACACATTAAGATCCATTGTTGGAAACAATTAGAAAAAAAACCTTCAAAGAAGCAGCAAATCTGAAATGTAATTTTTTTTCTTACGCTAGTAACCCTATTTTGAAAGTACTTCATAAAACACTTGATGGCACAAAGGAAGCCAAAATAGTGTTACTGTATCCTTCTAGAAAGATTAACCTGCAACATATCCCCGTGTCTGAAATCAAACATCTGCATTATTTGATCTAATGCGATTAATAAACATGAAAGCTCTGGCACCTGTGAGAGAGTGAAAAATGGAACACAGAAGTATCTTTTAATTAAATATATTAATGGTAAATAGCACTTCAGCAAGGGAATTTTATTTTTTTAATTTGGCTGTAGACTAAATATATACTCAAGTAACTTTCAATTATTTCAATATCTATTCAGACAACTTTTCTGGTTTATGTGTTTACAAAGTTTACAAAGCTCCTCGAGGTCTCGGCTATCAGGTGCCCAGGCAGCAGGTAGGCAGCCATGCGGCAGGAGAGGAGAGGGAAGAGGAGCCCAATGGCATGACCCAACCCAACCTGGGCGAAACCCATGCTGGAAACACAGGGCACAGAGGAAGACCACGGGGTTTGCGAAACTACATCAGCTTGAGAAAGGTGTCGGCTGCCAAGCAGCCCTTTTCCTGGGGGTGACCTTCAGTGACGTGTGGCAGGATGCCAGGCATAAATCCATGGGGCACGACGCTGGCAAAGCCAACAGTGCACGTCCTCATCTCCCTGCAGGCCTTTCCATCCTTCGCTCTTGCCCAGCAGGCGGGCAGAGGACCGGGAACACAGCAGACAACGAGGGTTCTGGCTGCCAGCAGCCGCAGCATCCCTCGGGTGCTGCTGCACCTCCCCGCAGACCCTCCGCCCCGGGGATCGGGACGACAGCCCCAGCTCCTGCCCCCACAGCCTGCAACCAGAAATTCCGTGCACGGGAATGATTTTTTCCAGAGTTGTGTACTCTTCCTACAGCTTTCAGCAGGCAGGAGAAAAGAAATCCTTAATTCAAGATACAATATTCAACGTGCACCTCCCCGCAGACCCTCCGCCCCGGGGATCGGGACGACAGCCCCAGCTCCTGCCCCCACAGCCTGCAACCAGAAATTCCGTGCACGGGAATGATTTTTTCCAGAGTTGTGTACTCTTCCTACAGCTTTCAGCAGGCAGGAGAAAAGAAATCCTTAATTCAAGATACAATATTCAACGGCTACCAAGTATATTCTGTTAATGAAACCTGTGCTTTAAGGAGATGGCGAATATGGAGCTAGCTAGTGATAGAACGTTAGGCTCTGCTTGACCGTTTAACTGATTTACAGATCCACCTAGGGAAAGAAGAAAGGGCTAAAATTAAAATGAACAACAATAAGAATTTTCAAGAGCGGAAAATGCTGGTTAAAGCAGTTACATACTGGAAATGCAAGAAACCGGTGGTTCAATTTCTTGGGATTGTGCATGTTCAGATCCCACACAGTCTGAGCCATATTTTTCAACAACAAGCTGATACATTTTCTGTCTGATCATTATGGATTTTGACAACGTCATTTTGGAACCTTGGTTACTAAGATATCAATAATTAAATGCTTTCACACTTCGGTCTTGCAGATACTGGCAACTTATCTTTGTCCTCTGAAGAAGCTAATGGTATAATGGGCAAAACATCAAGAATAATTAAGGAAAATGCTGGTATAAACTCAATCAGAAAAAAAATACAACTTTGTGCACGGCTCCTGCTTGGTATCTCACATCCTGCACTTAGTTTCAAAATTAGGGAAAGTTATTTCTTTCTGGTACCTCTTAACCGTGTTTTGTCTGTGTTTAGAGAAAGAAGTACATGCTGTAATTAATGATTTAATAGCCTCTATGTGTACTCTCATTTTCTAGTTAAAAGAATAACTGGCTGAAACAGCAGTAGCCCATTACAAGAAGCATCCTTCTCCTTTTGTCTTTTCCTGTAGAAACACTCCCTGGAACACAGCAATGCTGAAAGTCGCAAGCCTTGATTTGCAGAAAAGATACTGCAACCCAGTGACATCTCGGAGAGGAGGGGTGGGAGAGGAAGAATTAATTTTAAAGAGCACAAAGTCTATTTTATACCTGTGAGTATGTAATCTTTCCTAACTGGGAAACTCGTACAGGGGAATTCGAGGAGGTGAAAAGTCCCTTCCTAGGGCTACTGGACACACAAGGAGGTAGCAAGAATTTAAAAATCATGTAAAAAGACAACTTTATTACAAAACTGCTAATATCTTGATGCTGTCACTGTGAGAAACCAAGGCAGAACAGATTCATTTGGCTGAACAGTGGATGCAGCTTTATACAAATGATTAATACTTGGCAAATCCCCTCCACTTGGCTCGTCACCAGCAAACTCGCTATACTTCCTTCCCAGCCCTCCATTGTATTTTATATAACGACAGCCTAGGCTCCAAGATGAGACAAAGCTCCTGCGTCCAGATCAAATGCAAGGAAACCTCACAACAAGAAACCCGAACAGCCCGTTTAGCTGCAGCAGTGAAGGACAACTTGGATCTGCAGCAGATGCCTGCACCAAAACTCAACAAGCGCCTCTGTCCCATTATCATTCTCTTCCGAGGATTAAAATACAGTGTACGGCTGGTCAAAAAGCACAGGGGGTTTTTGTTAGGGGGTTTTTTTTGGTGTTTTTTTTTTTTTAAAATCAAAAAGCCCCAGAGAACAGATTAACAATCCCATACAACACTGCTTTTTACATCATCCCGGAAAAGTCCCAAGCATAACTACATAATTAAGCAAGTGATAAAGCACAACTGTCCCATAATATTCCTGGAGAGGGCAAGTCTTAAGGTACAGAATTACAGGGCTCAAACCGCATTACACACCCCAGAAACGAGGAACAGACCCAGGAAAACACGTCGAGCCGAGGACAAGACGGGTAGTAGGGTAGTAGGGCTGCTTTCCATCTGACCTGCTCTTGTTGAACCCCTGGAGCTTTGTCCGAGGGCCCCCCGGCCCCGAGAGACACTCAGCTGTCTTTGCTACCAAGTGTCCCCCAGAACTGGAAACATGTCAATAACTCCTATTCTATACATGCAGAAATACAGCAAACTAAATGTTACCTGGCCTATGGAGAACAGGTCCCTTCCAGATCAGCAGCTGCATGTTGCTGCATACTTTTCCTTTTAAAATGCATAATCCTATAATTATTTACACAGAAACACTTTTCCATTCCTGTACGTAACAATTCAGTGTTCAGGCTGGTGACAAAGTTCTTACAAAAACCGTATTAGTCCACAAATGTTTATCTTTAATCTACAAATAACTACATTTGGAGAAAATGAAATGCTGCCTTTTCATCATTAAATTATGCAAGACTTGCAATCTTCATGAGTAAATTTGTTGCAATGAAAATGGACATCTTGGTATGAATTACAAAGGACTGGAAAATCTGAAGTAGAAATAAACCACCAAAAAACTACGGGAAGAAATATTACAGGAACCAGTATGTCAACCCTAATTGTGTAATTACTTTTTGGCTTGGTCATATAAGCTAGAAGCAAGAAACAAGAGACAATGGTAATTTCTTACTGCTGAAATGAAGGTGTCAAACTGTCTTGTATGCTCTGTGTGCTCTAAGCTAAAGTTTACATTTATATCATGTTACTTCAATTACAATCTTAAAAGAGACTTGAATACTTCAGCTGCATTAGGCCAGCATTCATAAATGTTAAACACACACACCACCAGTTGTCTGTGTAAATACATTTTCATATATGTGCTTGTTATTGGAATTCCACTGCATAGATCACTTGTTTGTAAAAGAAAACTTTTTTTTTTTAAAAAAAAAAAAGTACATTTTGAAAATTCTGCAGTTGTATATTTTTTTCCCAAGGAATTTAAAAGATTCACAAACGTCAGTCAGTTAAGGTCTGCAGCAACATAAAGCTACAGTAAAACACAGTAGTACTTCTGGGCCTGACTCATGGTAAAAATTCTGCAGTTGTATATTTTTTTTCCAAGGAATTTAAAAGATTCACAAACGTCAGTCAGTTAAGGTCTGCAGCAACATAAAGCTACAGTAAAACACAGTAGTACTTCTGGGCCTGACTCATGGTACTCTAATCCCCACGATAACCTTATTTACAAGAAGCTCCACACTGTAAACAGGCAGAATTTTGCCTGTACTGCGACTGGTCCCGAGTCAGAGTGGGAGGAAAGGTGCAACTGGGGTCCCTCCATCGCCGACCTCCAGCTCGCGCTGCCCTTCCCCTCCCGCACGGAGCCGCGACCCCGCACCCTGCCCATCCCACCCAGCCCGGCAAGTCATTAGCTGTCGTCTTCAAAAGCAGCCCAAAGCAATCTTTATGCTACTGCACATTATTGTCACTTTATTTTATAACTTATTTGTTTTCATTTCTTCAATTTGCCTCTTGTGGGATTGACTCTTGGTACTGTACTGACAGATGTGTGTGCGAGAAGAGCAAACTTCATTCTTCGGTAGACAGGCAGAAATCAATGCAACACAGACTGCTTTACAGTAAATAAGCAGAATAGGGGGCGGGAGGGAAACAAATGTTAAAACCAGAAACTGAGTATCTACGGAGTGGGTACTTGCGTGCGTATTCAAAACCACCCATGGGTGTTAGGATCATCTCAACCAAATATGACAACATGTCTGCTCGAAGCCCCATGATCACAGGTTTCACAGATGCCACACAGTTTTTTACAACTCATTTTAGGAATGTTTTTAACCATTTTAATGGGATTACTGTCAAATGCCTATGTACAGAACTGTGTTAAGACTTGGGAGAAAAACAGTGCTATAAATAATATATGCTACAAAATTACTTAATATATCTTTACACACAAATGCTAAGGCTAATTAATACCAGAGCTACTTATAAGTCTAAAAAAGTTCTGACGATTTTTTTGGACTGTTTCTCGACTGACTTGGGCCTCAAGTGGCATAACTGGGGGGGTTATTTATGGGAAGAAGTAAAAAAACTTGCCCATGATGCAGCAATTACCAAAACGCCAAGCATCTAAAGCTCTTCACAAGCTGGAATATTAAGCTTCCTCCCAGGACAATGGCAAATTAGGGGGTTCACTTTTAGTAAATTACACGGGTACCTACTAAAGATTCTGTTACAAAACATTGTACGCATGTATATATACAAACGATCTCCGTATACATAGACAGATCATTCTATCGCTACATATAAATTATGCTTCTTGTTACATGCATACATCAAGTATAGGAGAATATCTTTGTATGTTGTCAATGAACTGTAATTTTCAGAGAAGCAAGCCCTGTCCAGTGATTATGTAAGGAGTCTCAATGCAATCAGTGAGGTAACTAATAAAGAAGGGTCACCCTGTTTGTCTGCAAAGCATCCACTGAACTGAATACACCAAGAAGTATAATTTTAAAGAATTTCAGGAAAAGTATTTTCCTGAAATTGTCTGAAACAAGGCATATCAATATGCCATAAATAATTGAAGAATATTTATAATAAAAATATGACTTGTGATTTTCTGCATATATCTGAAAAAATAGTCCCATTTATGTATTTATATGGTATGCAGATCCCTTCCTCTCTTATTTTAGAACTACATGACTAAACATAGCTTTTTGTAAAGAGTAAGGCCAGATTTTAAACCGAGACTCGGATGCAAACACTGACATGAGCAGAAGCCATATCCACGAGATCCAAGATCAGTTTTGGCTCATTCTTACCGAGCTTCCTCAATCTCTAGCATAGGATATGAGTAATTGTGACAACTGTAACATTCGCCGTTTTGGCTTTCCTTAGACTTTTTCCTCCTTTTCTGTTTCCCAAAGAACTTCATGAGGATTTTTTATTGTTTTCTTTCTTTTTTTAATTAGAATAATTTGACTATAAAGAGGATTCTTTTTTCTTTGCAGCTGTTTGACCTCCACTTCAGTTTTTGAATTGTAAAACTTAAAAAAAAGATCCCTTTCTTCAACAACTTAAAGTACAAGTTCCTTTTTCTTAAACTGCCTTTATCTTGAATGACTAATGATAAAGAACATACTGCCAAACTATAGCAAAGGCTAAGCGTATATAGCAAAACAAAAAATGGAATTATAAACTCCATCTCAAAAGTATCACCTCCATGTCACTGTTCAATTACAAAGCTGTACATGTAAGCATTCATTCTCGGAATTCTCTTGTGAAGCAAGGTTTATTCTCCCCCTCTCATTTTATGGGTTGAAAACCAAAACATGCAAAAATTCAGTGACTTCCCTTCCAAGAAAGATCAGGAATTTCTAATTCACAGCATTATGCTTCTACACCATTTTTTCTTAAACCCAGAGTTGCTCACAGTACCAAAAGGATGTCAAAACAAGAAAGTTCAACATCGTAACACTCACTACAAAAACTCAAAAGCACAGACATTCGAAGCCCGGCGGCTACTGGCAAGCTCCGTGGCTGTGAGTTTCATGCGCCCGTTAGCCTGACCGTGCTTCCAGCCACCTCTGGCAACCTAACGATCAAATGGCAGTGACGTTCCGGTACAACCCCACGGATGCAGACGGGGATTCCCTCCTCCTGATTCCTTCAGTACTGTGGGATAAATAAAAACCTGTTTGATACTAAAACTTTACTTCTCTAAGTTGTTTTATTCTGCCGCAGGAAAAGAGAAAGCAAAAAATTATACCCATGTTTCCTATGATCCCAGCCTCCTTTGGCTGGCAATTAACAGACCCACTCAGATCTTGCTACACTGTGCTAAAACCTGGCTGTTCTGGATACGACGTGTGGGTAAGAAAGCCTTGAAGTACATT
This sequence comes from Egretta garzetta, assembly GCF_000687185.1. Classification (NCBI taxonomy): domain Eukaryota; kingdom Metazoa; phylum Chordata; class Aves; order Pelecaniformes; family Ardeidae; genus Egretta; species Egretta garzetta. Next base: position 2,957,920 of record NW_009259593.1, read on the forward strand.
TTTTTAGGAATGAATACGAATGAGAGCAAAAAGTTCAAAGGACTACTGTGAGGGAAATACGTATTTCATGGAGTACCAATGCTCTCTTACACTTCATAAAATGTAAGTGGGAAAATCACTAGCTCAGTACATAGACTTATGCCAGATTATCAATCTATCTGACGTCAGGAAGCTAATCTCTCACTGAATTTTTTTTTTTTTTCCCAAGAAAAAAAATACATTTATATATATATAAAAGTTAGGCCTTCTTGAACCCTGTACTACTCCTAGATCTGATGCCTGAATTCAGCTCTGAGTTTTCACATTTTGGGTCCATTAAAGACACATATAATAAATAAATAGATTACCATGTAGACTATGAATTCTATTTAAACTTCGAAATACCAGCATTTACCAGACCCTTTTGACTGAAGGCAGGTTTTGTGAAATTATTTTTAATAAGCAGGCCTCAGAAAATATGAGAACCTGAGTATCAAAGAATGTATTTATGACAACTTGTTAACGTAAATAGTTTGAACATGCCTATAAAAGTGTGCCTGCTTGCAGGCAAAGCAAGATAATACGACATTCCAAACGGCAGAGTTAGGTAACAATCTAAAACCGCATCCCTGTAAGAGGATTTTATAATGGAGCTGCTGACAGAATTGAGATGCCATCGAGGGCATGGCCACAACAAAGCTTTACGGGAATATTGGTTTAAAATATTCTCATGTTATACAATTGGTGGGGTTTGGTTCACTGTCAGATTAAAGACAGAATCTTTTTTCATTTTTTGTATCTCCTAATAGGTTGGTCATCTTTTTTTCTACTTTATGTCACCGGTTTTTCATGTCTGCCTTGATCTTATTTTTACTACAATTTATATACATTTATATATATATAATTTATATACAAGTACCAAAAGCTAATAGTAATACTACTACTACACAGTGTAGTATGGCTAAAATGCCACTTCAAACTTCAGGACTGCAGCTGTAATTTTTGTTCTGTCTTTCTTTGCCATGTTTTGTCATAACAAACAGAAGTAAAAACTCTGATGACGATGTATTTTGGGAAAATGTCATCTATTGCACAGGGAGGGAAAAAATACAAGTAGTTTTAGGAGTCCCAGCTTGCTTTGGTGTCACCCACCCCCCAGCTGCTCCACAGATCAGGCACAAGGCAGCCGGCACACAACCGCCGATGACCACACAGGCTGTAGCTAGTAAATGGCTATTTTTACTGATTTTAGTAGAATGTCCATTTTAGATAGCGATAAAGGAAAACCAGCAACCAAAGGGAAAAAGCTACCAGTAAAATTACAGACTTACTAGGGATCTTTTGCTGAACTTCACTTGCAGAAATGGGAAACAACCTTGACACATATCAAATCTATTCTCCTTTTATTTTCTCCAGAAATCCTGAGAAGGCAAAGAGCGTTTTTTCATACACAAGAATGTGTAAAACCCACTGATTCAGTACAAAACTATCTGCAGAAGATAAGGACATCTGTAGTGTTCTAACGCTGCAGTCTAAACACTGGGCGATAGGCCTTGCTCCCTCCATTTCGAGCGATAGTGGACAGCGTGTGCCTCCTGACAACATCGTCGTTATAAACTTTATTATTGCATTTGGTATTTCACGAGATGTCTGGCAGCCGACTGCTGAGACACTGCCTAGCGTATAGTTCTCCCACACGTTTCATGGGTATTTACTGAATTCCAGTACAACCTAACCTGTTAATGCTTCTGGAATGTATAAACACTGTTAACTGCTAAACTCCCTGCATCAACATTTCAGAAATAGCCATTAAGTAAGTTGGTTGCTAACTGTTGAGGAAGATTTTGATTTATTGAATAAAGTATCATCATGGGATGAAAATCAAGATCACATTTTTAGGGAGACATGACATAATATCCATAAAGAGATGTAATTTTGTACTAAAAGAGTAAGGATAAAGAGCGTGTTTTTTGAATAGACTCCACAGCCAAATTTACAGAATGCTGTTACCTATCAATACAGACACTTGACTGTGATAATATTGTCTTTTCATAACTTAATACTATTCTGACTATTAACAGAAGTTTCTTGGCATCACATTAATAATTGTCTAATTATTCCAAAACAAATTAAAATATTCCACCTGATTGAATGCCATCAAACAAAATGTCCGCTCCTGGTTGGGTCATTAGTATTACATTACATCCCTCCTAAGAAAAACAACCGCTTAGCAGCTACTCCCAAATCCTTAAAGGTTCTTAAGCACTTAAACGAGCACAAAAGCCTATTTCTTGACAAGATGAGAACCCAAGCAAGAAGAGCGTACCAGAATTTGCCTGTATCTACGTTACAACAAAAATAAGCAGAGGCACACCATAAAGTTATCAGGTAATACAGGTGAACTTCTGCTTCTTAAGCTGACACTACAGGTCTTGGTAAAAGCCCAATGAAGTCCACAGAGTCAGTAAAAGAATTGTATTTGAGTTCAATAGGCTTTGGACTGGCTCTCAACAAGAGCGACCACTGGAAGCGCCAATCCCCATGGCTTACTCCGAAGGGCAATCCGTAGCAGTACAGACTGCTCCAAACCTTTGCTTCAAACTATCAACAACTAAGTCAGTCTGTAGGATGCCTGAAAGTGAAATAACCCATAGGAAACTCTGCAAGCCAGGCTAATTAATATCCAGCTGCAGTAAGGACACGTGAAGATACCGCCTGGCAAGTTCTGGGCTGTCCATGAATGTCTGCCGGGAAGGGCACGGCTACCATCAGCTGGCTGGAGAAGGACTGGACAGCCTCTCTGGGGTTCCCTCCACATTTATGTCCTACCATTCTGCGACATGGAAGCAGGCCCAGAAGAGGAACCAAAGCTCTGCAGCCCATACCATTTAAGTTCATTTTTACTACCAACAGCCCTAGACTGCTTGACCTACCCTAACAGCCGATGTAAAGCTGTAGTTGTATTTAAGGCGATGGGCATTTACTTCAGCTAAACAGTTTGCGGATACAGTCCATGGCATCCGTGTCTGTGAAGGTTCTTCCCCATGCTGGCTGGAGGTGGCCATGGTGGGGACGGGGCTTGCACAGTAACGGAGCGGGGCCACCTGCCGGGCTCCCACCAGCCCAAGGAGCTGAGGGGACCAGCAGGGTGGGAAAGGGGGAGCTGAAAGCCCCTTTTGTGCTCTGATAAATACAGCCCCGAGGAGACTGACCTTCTGCCTGGTCCTCAGGTCCTTAATCACACAAAAAACTGGTACCACTGATCTCCAGGTAAGCAACCGGTGTGGATTCAAGGAAGAATCTAATGCCCCCTTTCTCAGTGCAGGTGTGTCCCGCATTGAATATACCCAAGATCCCCGTTACAAGAATGCAAACTCCATAGGTTAAGAAATTGCCATTTTAAAGTTTCGGGGGAGGTCCTGTCTGGAAAGTACAGAGCACATCAGTGATCTGACAGACTTCAATAACCATTACGCACAAAAACCCACATAGGGACATCTCTGCTGGACGCTAAGCAGCCACTCTGGGGGACTCCAGAGGGTTAATGTTACTACAGGTTTGTACCACTGCTGCCGAGAAGACCCGCTCATGGATTAGCACTTCGTTACGTCGGGCATGCCACAAACATGCACCACACACAGCCATTTCTACTTAGTGTAACCAAACTACTTTACAGAAAGTTGATAGCCCAATCTAAGTACACTAAGTATAGGAATATTGTATACTCCAGTCCTTACAACAAAGCACACCGGTCATTTTATCACAAATTTTAACTATTTTGTCTCCTTTCATCAACATTCGGTAAAGCAACTTTACAAAATGTCTGTAGTGTCTACCAAAAAAGTTCTTTATTCTACCCTAATGCAAACAAAGAGTTTTGTTAACTAAAACCCACTACCAGTGAACATCGAGTAACAAAAGATGTTTTCCTTTGAGAAATGTTAAATACTTCGCTGTTCACAACAACTGAGCACAAGTTTCAAAGGGACGATAACTTTGTTTTGTAATTTGTTTATTGCTTAATCATGAAGACCAGATTGAGCATTTGAGTCACACAATTTTGTGTTGCACACTCCTACAACAAGAATGTGCTGTAAAATTTTATTTCTTTTTCCTTCGTTCAGCTTACTGCTTGCTTGTCCTACTGCTTATTCAGCTAACCATCTCAAAATGAAATGCAATCACGTAGCGAGATTTCACTGCCACTAGAATATTTTATACAGAAAACATATAAGCATGAGGAAATAATGCACCACTGTTCTCATATATTACATCGGAGTATTTGCTAACTAATATAGATAGGAAGCGTTTTATTGCAGGCCCAGAGCAAAAACAAAGGAAGACAAGGTATCCTGGGTAAATGATATATTTCAGCATATAAAAAAAATCACTCACACACTATCTGTGCTGTTTCGAGTTCTACCCTCTTTTCAAATAATCTTCCAATAAAATTTGCAGCAAGTCGACCCAGTTAGTCCACCTAGGTTACACCTCTCCATTTTACTCATAAAGTCAAGGCGCTTACCAGAATCGTACTCTTACCCACAAACTATCTAACTAATTAAATTAATATGGCAATCGCAAGGGGATTTGGGAGTTAACTAGAGGGAAAAGCATAGTTTTAACTCTAAAACAACAGCGCAGTGTATGTGGGATTTTGAAGGTAAGTGAATGAGAGCAACATGAATTCAGGTATTTCTATTTTGGGGACCCTACAGTGGTCCAGGTCTCTACCTGTCGGTCTGTTCTTCTCCATGGCAGTAGTCCTTCCTCTCCTTTCTCCTGAAGGCATTTCCACCCCTGCTCCTTTCTACACGATTACCCTAGGCATTAGAGTGAAAGCAGTGCCCTGCCTGATGGCTTGTGTCTGATGGGTCCCTATCTTCAAGGCCATCTGGCTCTGCTCCTGGATTATCAGGCGAGTTAGTCATCTTGCACCTATGACAGTAAAGCCCGTTATCTTTTACCCCTGTCATTTCTGAAGAGGTATCCTAGAAAACACGCTGATAAACCGAGATACTTTTCATACTTTACATCACATAAGTAAGCACATACAAATGTACTTCATGCATTTCACTGCAGCGTGGCTCAGACACTGAAGGACGTTCACTTAGAGAACGCCAGGACATCTTCCAAGCTTCAGGCTTAGCTTGCAGAAGACTTTTCTTAAGCACACTGCTGACAAACTGAAAACTGGAGATAAGAAATATTTCTGTTTCACTGCACAGGCTTGTAGGACTGAAACCCTAAAATCGCTGTGCATATAAAAGATGGAACAGCAGGCTACACTGAGAGGAATAAAAAGGGCAGCTAACCTTACAAATGTGGAATAAAAAGTCTTTCTCATATCCGAAACCTTTGGAAGGAAACATATATTCTCAATCCTTTAAGGAGACAGCGCTCTCTAAAGACTGCGAGAAACACCCTGGATCTCTCGCAGCGATTAGGACAGACCTGAAGACTACCTGCCAGGCAGCGGCTGGGATGTGCACGTCCCCGTCCTGGGAGAGGAGTGCCACTCGCTTATTTGGCTCCGCCAAGCATAGGCCAAGGTTCAGCCAGGCACATTCCATATATTTCCTCAAGATATTTTTCTCAGTCTACAAATATCATGTAACTTGGTGGTTCCTACTGAGATACTGCCTTCTACTTAACACAGCCAGTTAAACACTAGCGAATGCTTGATCATTATTTGGCTGTTTATTTTAAACTCCCTCTGTACATTCTTCCACCAGCTAAAGCAAACCTGTTTACTACCTGTTACGGCTTTAACATCTGACATATTCTGACCATTTTTCACTTCATATGAACAAAAAAGCAATCTAGCTTTAGCATGCTCGGCACTAAGGTATTTCAACTTCCTAAGCAGTTTTCTTTATACATAAAGTGCAAAAGCAACTTGCATTTGGGGAAGGGTTAGGAAGAGGCTAGGACAGAAAAATCCTTTCATAGAGCCCAACCTCTTTCACCTGTGAATCAATAAATACTGCAAATGGGGAATAGCTGTTCTGTCTTCCCTCAACACCACGCACAGAAAAGAGACCGGGAAAAATCAGAGAGAAAAGACACATCTCGATTTGATGAGCAGAAGGAAACGGATTATCACGAGGAACTTTTGTCTATAATCTAAGAAATCACTATCAGACTAAACAATAGCTGCCTTACATTCCAAGGTGCAGCCATCTATCCATATGTCTCTTATCCAACATTTTCTTGATGTCAGCACTATATATCCCTCCATTAGGGAACTACTGCCACAGTTCCCCTATCAGTAAATAAAACTGCGATCAGCAGATCTGAAATACAGCAAATACTTGAAAAGGTATCAGAGGTGTTGATATGTGAAAAGGAGATGAATCCGTTTCCCAGCAAAGGAGGAAAGAGCTCCAAGGCCATAAACATGTCACCTCCCGGGCGGGCACGGCCATCCCACATTTATTTAATACACACAAACATGCTAGAGAGAGCCCCGCATATCCATACGCAGACATACGCCCGTTCGCCCTTTATAGGCACAGGGCCTACACACCTGCGACAAAAAAAATGCCAGTAACATGTCAAGCTGAATATGTCAAGCTACATGAAGCTTATATATACATATAGAGGAAAAAAGAAGTTAGCCCAATTAAAAAAAATTCTAGACAACATCCTGACTTTACATAAAAGCGCTACGCTATTAGCCCCGGGCGATGCTGGCTTCGGCCACAGAGCCTACGGAGGGTATTCCTGAAGCTAACGCTGATATGTACCACCCGGCTTTCAGAGAGATTTTGCTACTCCTCACACAAACTTTGGTGAACGTTACGTTCTGAGGCATCACTAATAAGAAATGTTAATTGAGGCTACAGATTTCTCCAAGTCATCCAAGTTAACTTCAGCCTGAGCTTCCTGCTACCAGTGTGGAAAGGAAGAGCTCTACGCAGCAGATGTGTCGCACCCAGCGCTCAGATGGTACCCCCTCTCCCGCTTAGCAGTGTTCTCTCCTCCTCTAAGCAAATACTGGAATCATTACAAGTGAAACAGGGTGTGAGAGCAGAAAATGCGATACAGGCTACGCACAGTTAGCGGAGGAGCTGCTTCTGACACACTGCTGCAAAGAATTACGCAAAGAATAACCCAAGGAATTAGCCAATGCGAAAGGTCTGGGGTGTGTAATAACAGCGTGCAAGGTCTTCACTCCGCAGTTTTAATCCCCCATATTTCACGGCATACGTCCTTGCAAAGCTTGCCGATAATCAACACTAATATCTGGGTTTGATATTGATATTGAAAATAGCGGGTTTGTTCTTCTGGCTGCAGACACTTCAAGTTTCCTTGTCCAGTTCTAGAAAACAGAGTAAAGGAAGTATAAAATCAAAAATGAAAAAATACAAAGGGAGGGAAAGGGGCAGGCACCTCTGCTTCACTGCTTACAAAATACTTTTCTTTAAAAATAAACTCTAATGCTGCAGTCATCATACTTAATGTTCTCCTGTGATCAGTATGTCCACAGTCATCTTACCTTCTAAGCATGAACAAACACCAAAGTTGGGTTTTTTTGGACAACGCGAGTGCTTTGCCCAACAATCAAAAATAGGATATTCTGTTCTCACAAAGACGGTTTACAGTACTATGCCTTCAGACATCCAGCTTTTCGGCAACTACAGCGTTCGCGCCAGCCTCCTTAATTTGTGGGCTGACGGCGGCCTGAGCTCTACCTGGCTGTTCCGCAAGCATCGGGTCAATGACAGATTGACCACCAGACGCGCGTTCCTGCGTATGCTGGTGCTGGGGCACACGATGCCGCATCCGCTACCAGGGTGTCCGAACTCTGAGGAGTTGGGAATTAGGCTTCGCAGCATCCTTTTTATCATTCCAGCTAAAAGTAATAGGATTGCTGGAAAATCAGGTTCAGGAATTGGCTCCCAAGAGCCTGTTATCCCACAGGCTGATTGGAAATGAGATAGGTACTGCCTCAACATCTCCGCTGCGCTGAATGAAGAGCAACACCGCGGAGCCGTCGAGCGTCGCCTGCCTTGCTGATGGCAGAGCTATGGGACTGCGATAGCTGCTCCAGAGGATAGCGCCCGAGACAATACGCTGAAAAGGTGGCCCGGAATGAAAAGGCTGGATGAAAGCCGTAGGACCCTTACTTGGACGGACTAACTGCACACTCTAGTAACTGCCAGGGAAGATAGTAAAGCTGAAAGAGGCTTAGTGCAAGCATGCAGGAGATTTGTGACAGAAAGTTAGAACTCCATGTCAAGCCTTTCATGCAAACAATAAATATTACTTCTGCTCATAATCAGACTTTTCTCCAGCACCGTCTTTGAATGTTGAACCTTTTTCAATTAATTAAAAACTATGCACTGCAGAGTGCATATTTTATCAGCCCTCAGCTGCTTAAGTGTCTAGAAAAGACCAGGCAGTTTTTCTTTTTTCCAGGCAACCCAGAGCAAGTACTTGCAAGGGTCATATCTTTTTAATTATCTTTTCTCTCTTTGATTAATTATTCCGTCTGACAATAGCGTGTTTCTAATGCTATTCACCTGCCTTTGATGATTGACAACTTTTCTGTCTGATTCAAAGCAAACAGCTGCTGCCATGATTGCCTAGCAACCAGGATGTGATGGATGAGCCCCAAAGATGGATGGCTGCAATAAATCATGTCTCCAGCTATAAAACTGAAAAAAGGGATAAGAATAAAAGCGAACAAAAAACAAAACAAGGTTTCTTCCCATGAGTGCACTCAGCTCCTTACCAATTACACCTGAAATGGACTTTGTGTCTATTAATAGCAAAGTTTTCTAATCAGCAAGAATGCAACGATGCCA
>NW_009259593.1:2971711-2975489 GCF_000687185.1 Egretta garzetta
AAGGCGGGCTGGGAATGGCGAGCTCGTCACTGGTGAACTCCCACGCCAACAAACACCGCGAACTTACGCGATTCCCAACAGCTGTTCGGAATGAAGAAAAGAGAGTCATAATTAATAACATGTGTCCTGACAGAATTAATTAATAATTTATAATTAAGTCTAAAAGACCAACTTAGATTATCCTTGAGGAGTCACACCTCTACTGCCCAAGCAAGCCAGGTACGGGCACTGGCGAAGAGCTTTCAGGTATTTTATGATCTTCTGGTAACTCCTTCCCCACTCTCCCTCCGCCCCCAGGGAAAAAAAAAAAAAACCCACAACAACAAAAAAAAACCACCTTTGAACATTTTCTGAGAAATATCTTAAAGTTGATGCTTGCAACAAGAAGTGTTTAAATTCTGCAGATTGGCTCTCTGCTGAGATGACCAAAATATCTTTCAGGAGCAAAATCAGGAAAGCGCAGTAGGATGAATCTCGCAGTCTCTGAAATGAAGCCCTACTTCTTTCAACTCTTACAGTTCTTTTTATGAAAACGGTAACAAACAATTTCAAGCTCTGACAATGTTCTATTCTGCATTATTATACCTAAGAAAACTACAATACAGTCTCTCGTGGACTCTTGCTTCAAATCCTTTGAGCCAATTTTCATGCTTTTTTTTTTTTTTTTAAATGTTGAAATCAAGAAAAATCAATTGCATAAATTTTCTCAATCCTCCTGCTTTAGGTAATGGCACAAAAAAAAAAAAGCAACGCATCCATTGTTTAGTGGGATTTTTAAAATTAATTTAATGTCTAACTGCAAATGCTGGAAACTAGAATTAATCTGTCTGGATAAAAAAAGGCTTACAGACATTTAAATGCATGTATCGGGACACTTTATCAACCTAACATAAAATTGTCATCTTATCTTATTATATGACTATTTTATGCATGTGTCAAAGAATTTAAAAATGAATGCCTGTCTATTCAGTCTAATTACAACTGCATATTATCTGTCTGGATGTACCAGTCCATATCATTGTTACCAAATACAATATATTGTATTCACCTTTCATTTTTAACTTAAGGCTGATAAACCACAATTTGGGCGTAACTAAATTTAAAAAAAAAAAACAAAACAAAACAAAAAACCAACCACCAAACACACACAGAAGGGGGGCGGGGGGGAGAAATAAATCAGACTCCAACACCTGAGGTAAACCGTTCAGAAAAGGAAGCTGAAGTGTTTCGCAGATAAGGTAAGCGCAACTATGTTATTCCCAGTGTAGGTATCATAACCATACGTATACATACACTCTTCCTTGACAATGCAACACTTCAGGCTTCTCAATACTGGATCTACTAGCAGCACCTTGTAAACAGGGCTGTGTTAAAACCTGACAATCTGCGTTTGGATTCGCTAGGAAACAGTCGTGACATTGGATTAAAACGTGGATTATTACACTGTAAAACTAGCAGTGCCAAGGCTTGTTCAGAAAGATGGCACGTAAGGTTACTTTACGTCCTGGCAAATGATTGCTTTTCATTCACTCTGCACCACCATATGTTTCTACATAAGCGTGCACGTAGCCCACTTAAAAATTTACCCCGCACTTCACCCTGAAGGTGATCTTTTCTATACAGTTTCCACTAATCCTGGAAACAGGGCTGACAAAAAGGACCCTCTCTAATCCTGCTAACTCACCCCAGCTTCGCTGCATTTCCCATAACCCTGCAGCAGTCACAATTCATTCTAATCACTTTACAAAACAATCTTTAGTAAAAAGAGGAAAAATGCAGACTTGTAAGCCAATTTAAGAAATAACTGCTGATACATCAGTTATTGACTATTTCACTCCTGCTCATGATAGTGCTCAAGGCAAAACCGAGAACAAAATGACAACATCAACCGCACGCAATAAACTGTGGCCCAGGAGAGCACTGAAGCCCTAATTGACAGCTGTCAAGCTAATGGGAGAAATGGCAGCTGATTCTGGAAAATTCTGTTTTCCAGACGGATATTCAGGGGAATCTATCAGGCCTTTTTATATTTATGCCCCTTTTTCTTTTTTTGCATTGTTCCTCACACTTTGCCGAAAAGAAAAAAAAAAAAAAAAAAAAAGCAGAGGACAGCCATAACTAATCATTTTGTCAGCTTGCTGCTAGGAAGAATCTCTGTCCAACAGAGAAATATGTGGCAGGTTTGGAGGCAAATAACATACCAAGGGCTGACACTGCAAGTACCTTTATAGGTAGTCTACTTTATCGCTACATTTACTTTTGGGGTATGTATGTAGTTGCAAGCAATTCCCATAAATTAAAGCAAGCGTTCAACTTCCTGAAGTCGGAGCTGCCTGGAAACCCGGCTGCGCAACCTGCGTGCCATCTTGCATCTGTATGTCTGCGGTGCACTCCCAGCCTCGCGCTGGAGGTGCTGATCACTGGCGAGAGCACTGAAGTCCCTGAAAAGTGCAAGTGCTCCGCATCCCTGAAAAATCAATTTAATGTATTTCAGGATTCACACAGACCATGCGCGCCTCTCGAACGCAAGCACTGAAGTTGTGAGGAGCCCAGAAAGCGTGCAGCTATCTCTAGGGTTTAAACCATACTATGGGGGGGGAAGCCATGAGCCCAAGTTTGGTTTTTTTCCAGAGGTTTGAAAACTCAGTGCGGTTGTTTGGGTCTAAAAAAAAACAATAATAGTTTTACTCAATTAACAACAACAACAAAAGTAAATTAGTTTCCAACAAATCATTAGTTCCCAATCCCCCCTCAGAAGAGCTTTAGATGTATACAAAATATGTATTAAGTCGTTTCTGTCAGTAGGAAGTACATTTTCTTGATCTTTTAAATAGGTTTCTAAAAAAGCTGCAAGTGAAAGCTATAATTTAAGGATAATTACTGTTTGCATGAACAAGACTGGCCTCTATTAATACAGTATCTTAGCTCTCCTAGGCAGTAGCCTCTAACCAGTAAATACCTACTGCTGACTTAAATGACAGAAGTCTTTGGAGCAGCAATTCTGACCACCTCCTCGCTTTAACAGGTGAGGAATAAAACTGCAATCCCTGATTCTTCCTCCCGAATTTATCTACGACATTCACCTGCGTCTCAAAGCGAACAAACCGAAATTATCATTTTTCCAGATTCCTGATTCTCAGAGACAGCTTTAGCCTTCCACAGTGTGGTGTTAACACTTGGGCTAGACATAAAGAATTTGTGCACCTGTCTGTTATGTCTGCGAGCTCTGTGCTGCTGAGAGTTCTTTGTTGTTGTTATTCTACTCCAGACCATTAAAAGGGCCCTAATTCCTATGACATGATTATCCAGGTACCAAAGCCCATTTGTCACCTGCAGCAGAAAATTGAGTTAATGCACAACTAAAGGCAACCAGGACTGTGTAATATCAACTTGATTACATCAAACTAGCTGCAAACCTAATTCTGCTGGATGACACTGCGTGGAGCTTGTCATCTCCAATCATTAAAGCTGTCAGGAATCCATCAGGTTTACAGCTAATTAGGTGAACACTAATGAAGCTGGCAAAACAACTTTTCTTTTTTTATGGCTGAGCGGACCTTTCAGTTTGGAGAAAAAAAAAAATTCTCGAGTATTCTCAAGGTTGCTGGGGACTGGATTTCCTGAGTTACCAATCAGCAGACATCTTTAATTCTCCCCCCCCACCACCTTTTTTTCTCTCTCAGTACCAAGCAATCAATTTGTCATCACTCTCAGTATGCCACAAAAGCAGTCATGAACCTTGTAACTCACAGCTCTGAAGAGAAAAAGAAGGGGGGGG
>NW_009259593.1:2975511-2977902 GCF_000687185.1 Egretta garzetta
GGGGGAAATGTAAGTTTCTCCTGTCTTAAAATAAAACGCCTCATACAGCTCACTTATTTATCTTCATGCACTTATCAACAGCATAAATGTTCTTGTTTTTTCACTCTTCTCAAATAAGTAGCCCTTCAGTCATTCTACATCCCCCATATCCATTAGGCAGAGGCATTTTGATAAAGTAAAGCCAAAGCTAGTGTATGGGAAAGAATGAAAGCACTCACTCTGCCAACTTCTGATTGACCATTAAGCTATTGATGAATGTGCCTGTCAGGAGAGAGACAATTAAATCAAATATGAAACAAAGTCGTTTTGACGGGTCATTTTGATAGAGCAAAACCATTCTTCCATCTCCTATTAGTCCTGCAGTCAAGTTTTTGTAATGAATATTTCTTAACTAACCTGTTATTTCTTAGCTGTTTTTTAAGGTGTTAAAAAAAAAAAAAAGCCTTTGCTTTTACGGCTATTAGAAAAAGTAACATTTCCAACATGACCAATAAAACTGCATTTCAGTGGGAAGCAATTATACACAATACTAAATGTTTAATGTGACTATCAAAAAGCTAAAAGTTTAAAGAGATTACACTTCTGCTAAATATGAAAGATAGATCGCACACCATGGATGACTCACTTGAGAAAGGAGGGAGAGACGGAGAGTGGCAGAGAGAGAGAAAAAAGATACCCCAGAATGGGCGTTTAGTGCAGAAACATTTCCCTCCAGCCTCTGGAGAGCCCAACACACAGCACCGTCGAGTACATCAAATACTTGGAAGAGCTAGATTTTGCAGAACTAAATTAATGTTGCAAACCAGAATGCCCCGAGTATTAGGAAAAGTTCACCTTTTTAATTTATTTGAAAAGGGTGATTTGATGGCACGGGCCAGAAACGCAAAATATTATCGTGAAGTATTTGGCTGCGATATTGTTTGCGAGATCATTCCACTACGGTACTGCAAAACTTTCCAAACTTTCTAGCTGCCAGTATATGGAGTGAGACCGCTAGCAAGTCTATTTCTCTATTTCAGAAGCACTAGATGAACGCGTGTATACGTCGAAGGAGAAAGGAAATGCGGCCGTAGTTATGTACAGTCTGTATTACTCCCCGAATCCCTTGCTGTTTACTAAATTCAAACCACACCACTCTGAGAAGTTGTCAGGCAGTGTGGAAGCACTGGCACGGTTTTGAACGCCCGTTTTCCAACAACGCCCTGCCAAGCTGCGGGACTACCTGCTTCCAGTCGCTACAAGCACAACCACAAACCCACTGCCAGCAACGCTGCCGGAGCCTCCGGAAAACTTCGACACCCGGCCTCTTGGTACAGAGCCTTCCTCTGTAAAAGCCAAATTACAGCGTGCCACGCTGGTCCCCCAAATCTGTCCCTAACCCAACCCGGCCCTGCTCCGCCACCTCGGCCAGCCCCCTGCCCCTGGAAGCCCTGGGCCATGTGGCTCTGTGGCACATCCAGCCAGGAGCCCCTGAAGTTGCGCTGACAGAGAGTTGACAGGCCACGTGTGACGTCACCGAGTCTGGCGTTACCATGGCAAGTGATTTATTGATGTTTATCGGGAATGAATAGATCAAAGGCAGCCAGATGACAGGCGATCAATCAGCCATCAAATCAAGGATGGCAACAGGCCAAGGAAACCTTTTCCAGCCCACATATCCCCAAGTAAGGATTACTGTAAAATTACGTGGGGCTTTTTTTCACTGTTTTCTTTTCAATTTGGCTTTTCAAAAAAATACTGCTTAACTTTAACAGGAGTTGACGTTTCTGGCATAAGGAAAACAAAACAAACAAACAAAATAACCTCACCAGGACAAAGCCTCGAAAAGTATTTCTAAAAAGGAAAAAAAAAAAAAAAAGAGGAAATTGTAAAGGCACTATCAGAAACACTCGCCAGTCGTTTGACAATACACAGACCTTTTCTTTTTGCTTTCCTTTGGTTTCCTTTGCAGCTTCTCATCTGGGCTCATAAATAAGAAACCAATAGGATTAACAGAAGAGGTTGCCAAAGAAAGTGACCAACTAGGTGGGTCTGTCTGTCCAGCAGAGACACCTCCAGCGCAGTACAAGGGGAAGAGAGGAAAAGATAAAAGTTGAGCAAAAGAGCCACTTCTGGGCTTGGATCTTCAAGTAACGCTGCAGACCCTCCAAATCACTTTGCCCCTACCACTTCATTCACAGAGTGACACGTATTTATACATACCCTACCTCTTTTTACAGAAAAAAATAATCATTAAAAAAAAAAAAAGAAGAGTATTTTCACCAGCTTTCACAAACCATTTGCACGTGAGGGCAGGGGATGGAGAAGAACGAAGACTACAAGGGAGAGAGGCAAAGTAGGTGCCAAAGTACAGGCTGGAAATGAACAAAATTCAGCCGCGTCCCCCACCCT
>NW_009259593.1:2979999-2980289 GCF_000687185.1 Egretta garzetta
CCAACAAAAACCCCGTGGTGTTTTTTTTTTTTTTTTTTTTTTTTTTTTTTAAAGTTCACGGGGAGGAATAAAACAAAAGGATGATCTCACTTTTACGGTAAGATCAAAAAACTCTCCACTCGCCCCCATTCTTCGAGATTTGGGATAATTCCAAATACCTGACTAAGTGCAGATGTTGTTGCGTCTTCACATCTTATAAAGCCGCCGCGCCGCTCTGGTGCTCTCGCTTTGCTTTTCAAGTTGCAGGAAATTCAAACACTTTACATGACGGGTGGAGAAGGTTTGGGATT
>NW_009259593.1:2980344-2980657 GCF_000687185.1 Egretta garzetta
TAGGATAAAAAAAAAAAAACAAAAAAATCGCAGCCGCCTAAAGTCCCCGGGAAATTGCTACTGTTGGGGGAAAACGAAACATTTCTTGCAAACACGAAAATGGTGAGTTGTCAACTGCCGCTTCTGCTGCCAAACTCGCTCAGTTCCATCTCATTGATACTCGCCGGTTGCTCCTCACGGTTACAGTATCTGCTCGCAGAAGGAGCGATCAGATCTACTTAAGAGACGACACCCAGACGTTCCCCCCCTCCCCAAAACAGCCCCCTCGTGTCTGTGTGTCTGTGTGTGTGTGTGTGTGTGCGTGCGTGCGCTC
>NW_009259593.1:2981750-2982696 GCF_000687185.1 Egretta garzetta
CCCCTCGCCGCCCTGCTCAGCTACGCGCACGTACCCACGAATTTCGTGGCGTGTGTATTTGAACAGAATCCCTAGCAGAGCTCTCCCTCAAGTGCAGCCTGCGTGGAAGATGCTGGCGGGTTGCAACCTCAGCAGCTGAACGGTGTCACCGCAACAAACCTTTGCGAGGAAAAAAAAAAAAAAAAAAAAAATCACCATCCCTGCTGTCTGGTGAGGTTCGCCTTGCCCCACTTACCTGGCTTGTCGAAGGGCGGGCCACAAGCGCTGGCAGTGGAGGGTAACGGGCTTGTAACAGTGCACCGGGGTGGGACTGGGGGGCTGCATGAAAACCAAAAACGTGAAACTTTCCGTAAACAGTGCCTGGAGGAACTTTCTCAGCTCAATCACTAATAATAACTCGCGTGTGTGAGAGAAAGAGGCAGCAGATCTACGCGCACAGACACATGCACTGCGCTTACACGTTCACAACTCCTAGTGCCAAAACGCTCAGGAAGTTGCGGAATAATTTGGTTGTTAACTATATCCAGTTTTTTAGCTAAGAAAAAAAAATCTATTGAACTGTCAGACGAATTACAGAGGGAAATGCAGATTCCTTCATGTGCATCAGCTTCTTCGGGGGTCACAGTCTATTTCAGAGAGCCAGAACCCGTAATTTTATTAAGTGTAGCATTTACAAACATAATGCATAAAATCGATGACCGTACAGACTCCATCTACAAAGACTCAGCACAGGAGGCTCAGCTCTAAGCTCGCCCTTCCCGGCAGTTTTAAACCAAGGTACCAATTATTTATAGGTCCCGTAATTAGATAACCATCGCTCCCGAACTTTCCCTCGGCTAAGAACGTTTTACATCTCACCAGCGGACACCGGTTAGCGCCTCTCATTCTCCCCTACACCACAGCCCCAGCAGTTTCCCAAGCATCCCCTCTCCCGCCAGCCCGGTCC
>NW_009259593.1:2983394-2984185 GCF_000687185.1 Egretta garzetta
AAGGAAAGGGAAAAAAGCCCAACCCTCTCCTCGTTCCTACCGCCTCGGTGGCACCCCATCGAAATGCAAAAAGTGTGCGAAAAGTACTTCGGTTTCTCCCGGCGAAGAACAAAGAAGAAACAGTTTTCATTAAGGCTGGGCGAGATGAATACGGATCTGACAAGTTTGTTTAAAAACACCACTGCCCGCCACTGAAAACGATATCCACTTCTGTAAAATACAAAGTGTTGTCAATAACCATTATAACAGCAGCAATAATCTGAGAGGAGAACAAAGACGTTTTGTAATATCTACATAACTTTATTAGAGCAAAATTATTTTAAATGCCTATGAATTCCCAAACCTCCTGAATACAAATGAATAAAAGTTTTTCTTCGGGCTAAAATCTTTGCTTGAATGTAAATTGTTTGGGTAAGTGAATTTACACAGCAGCAAAGTTTGTTTGTCTTAGTCCAGTAGCTTTGCTTTAACGAACCAGATGTTTTGTCTGTAAATTGTCCGGAGGACTTTTACAGTTCTGACATGTAATAAGCCCCAGAAAACCGGAGCTGGGATAGCAGCGTCCTTGCGATCAGGACCAGGCATTTCGGAAAGAGCACGGGGAAGACAGAGAGCAAAGTGTAAGCGCGCCCAGCGTCTTAACGTTTAGAAGCGCTCCTTGCCAGCTGTAGGTGATCCTGTCCGCATCGATTCGCTTCCGACTGGAGCGAAAAGCGACTCCCCGCCTAACCCCAGATAGTACGAATGTATCCCCCTCCAGAAAAACCCCGACCCACGCTGGTGGGGGGAGG
>NW_009259593.1:2984498-2985222 GCF_000687185.1 Egretta garzetta
CGCCCCGAAAGGGCTTGGGGTCTCCGAAGAAACACTCGGCCGCTGCTCTGAGGGAAATAAGCGGTACCATTCAGAGCTACCGTAGCGTAATGTATTCACTTGGGGGGTGGGAAAAACCTTTTATGAAAAATAGTTACAGATCCTGGAACTCCACCGTACGCGACACCAAAAGCCACTGTGTTAGCAGAAAGGGTTTCGCTAATTTTACCTAGACAAAGTTTTACTCGCCGCAGGCTTTGGGACCGCCTTTGCGGGGACTGGCAGCGATCCCCAGGGCTGGGTAATTTGAAAGGCGCTCGGAGGATCCAGGAGAAGGGGAAGGGATTCCCCCTCTTACTTCCCGCATCACCTGAAAGTTTTCATGGCGCAGCGAACACAGCTGTTCCTTTTGCCGCCCGCCTGTGATTTAACGCAATAAAGATTTTGTTGCGCACACATACACTGGTTTTTTGGGGAAAAAAAAAGGAAAAAATAGATGAGGTGGGAACTTGACAAAGCCTAACCCCGAGCAAAATCTTTCTTTCCCTTCACAGAAACTTATTTCCCAGATTCTTTTTTTTTTTTTGATTTGCACCTAGCGCCTGCACTAAGATAAGTTTCTCCTAAAAAAAGAAAGTTACCCCTTCGGCCGATAACGCCCCTTTACCCGGCTGCGGGCAGGCTCCAAACCCCACCGCTTCATCACTCTGCCGCCAAGGGAGGAGCAGCGCTACGATCGTCCCCG
>NW_009259593.1:2985598-2993320 GCF_000687185.1 Egretta garzetta
GGGAGCGCGGCCTGGGGGGACTGGAGGGGGCGAGGGGAGGCGCCGAGGACAGGGTCCCTCAGTCCCGAGCGGAGTTTGCACCATCCCAGCCAGCCCCAAGTGTGGAAACTCAGAAAATCCGACACCGTCATCGCTTCCCTCTCTTTGTTCTCACATCATCCACGCACAATGGAGAGCAAGGAATGGGACTCGAAAGTTACAATTCACCAGCTCTAGAGCAGGTTTCTTCCGCTTGGGTATTTGTTCCCATCACATCCCATCTCTTCTCTGAAAAAGCACTTCTATTTTTTTTTTTTTTTTTTAAATAAAACAGATGATGTAAACCACCTTATACCCTCCTGGAAGAAGAGTTGCCTGAATTACAACTGGATGTACCTAAACAGCCGTCCAATGGTTTCCCACCGATTTTGGTCAGGTCTTGAAAGAATGGCATTTTTTTTTTCTTCTCCTATGTTTTAAAAGTATTAACTTCCTTTCAAACATTCTTTAACCTTTAATGTTTTGTAACTTGATGAAAAGGTCACTTTGCTCAGAGTGGATGCATCTGCTCCATAATTGTTCTAATACCAGGCAGAGTTCCATCCTAACACTAAGTTCTTTTACAAGCATATTTTTTTTTTTTTTGGTCTTAATACACTATCGTTAGGGTTACCCTGAGTCATTGCATTAAAGGCAAAGAGCTATAGACCAAAGGATGCTCGCACTCTATTTAATTTCACCAACTTCAGATGTTTAGACCTGTATTCAGCAGATGACATTAGCTGAGCTCGGAGAAGAATAACCTGAACAGTTTCACCTCTTCCCACTTGCGGGGGCCCGAGGTAGAGCAGGAACAGAATAAACAGCTGAATTTATGGACCGAGCTGTGCGACAAAATAGCACAAAATACCAATTAATGCTACTTTGAATGGGCAGCGAGTTTGATCCGTGTATCTCAAAGCACTTTACAAAGGGCTACGCCAGAAAGCCGAGACACGGATGGGCTAAAAGCAGGGCGATGCCAGAGATCCAGAGACCACTGGGCATCGGTGTCTCAAGAACCAGACTCGAAAGCAACATGGTGGTAAAAATGTTGCTCATCTCATTATGTTTTAGACTACTTGCTGTGAAGGCAACAGAAGCTTTTCAGCACGTGTAAATCAATATTTATTATTAGGAGCAATAATATTTTGAATCTGCGCGTCTAGCCAGTTTTGGTATAGGGAACCTGGGGTTGTTCCCATGGGAAAGCTCAGGCAGGGAATGCACACATCACCCAGCGGGCTGAGAACGCCCCTCCGGGGGCAGCCTGCAGCCCCAGCTCCACCGGCAAACGCCACTCGCCACGCTGCAGCTGCTTTACAAGAAGAGCAGCGATACCTGACCGCGTACCGAAGATTAGAGCGGGAACCTTAAATTGATGCAATTAATCCCTCTAAAATACAACAGGATTTTCTAATTCTTACACAATTCAAACATCCAGAGAATATGTTTAATTAAAACTTGGCTATACATATCTTCAAGATTTTCTAAAAGACCAAAGAAATGAGCTAATTATATTGCTTAGTATTCTAATATGCTTTTTTATTTTTTTTTTTAAATAACACACTTTTCTAGCCAGGCCAGTCCCTTGAGGGCCAGTTCCTCATTTATAAGGAGGTCCCCAGTGGGAGTTAGAAAGAGGCTATTTTATAAGAAGAAAATATATTCTGAAAGAAGAGCCATACAAAGATAACCCCGCATCGCATATATCAGTGCAGAGGCTGGGGTATATATTCCAATGATGCACATCTTCCCCTGCAATAATTTGCTCGTTAGTGTTAACGAAAGCTCAGATACTGATGTCTATGTATTTGTTCTTGTATTTTTCATCACACTAATGCTTTTAACCAAAATTATTTTTTAAAAGTTGCTTTATTTAATGAATTTAAAGGTCAATCCTCTTCCTTTCCATATGCAAATCCTATTAATAGTAGAAGTTTGATATTAATGGGAGTTAATAGAGTAGATACCCCCTGCACACAGAAACCCCGCAAGAGAACAAAATAATCTCAAGATAGTTTCAGGAAATTCATTGCTTCTTTCTCCCCTTTGAGCAACCAAATATCAGGGCAAAAGTACCTTGGAAACAGGAGCAACAGCCAGAGGAGGGGCGAGACGAGGAGGGGCGAGATGTGGAAGGGCACATGGGGCCCCCAAGCTTCCCCACACAGGCCCCTGGAGACAGGATGCGGGGACACAGCCTCACAGCAGCTGGAGCCCACTGCTGCTGCCTCTTCCTCCTCTTCCTCAGCCACTCACACCTGCAGGAGCCAGGCAGGACCCAAGGTGCCATCACCAAGAGCCTTCCCCACCCCCTAAAGAGGGAACAGGCAACTCCTGCTCCCTTCGGAGGCCGATAGTCCCCACCTGGGAGACCACAGCAGCTGCTCAGAGAAAAACAGGAGCTGCTGGAGTTGATAAGGGAGCAAGTGGAGTTACTGCCTCTCCCTGTGTCTGCCAGTTTTGGAGTTGTTAACTGTTTTGTCCTGCCTGTCTGTCTGTATTTGCTGTAGCAGGACTCGCAGTTTTTGATAGTATCTTTTTTTTTTATTTTTTTAACTACAGCTGTTGGTGTTGAAATAACAACACTTACATGCCTATAAAGGGGGAGGCGGGGAAAGAAATGAATAAACTCATTGCTTTCATCTGCAGACCCTGTAGGAAAATGCTCCCTGTGCTAATGAGCGAGGAACAACCCTGCCTAGCCTAACTTAGGCGCTAAAACTATCGGCAGTGTTTCTCAAGCAGATGAATATCTGCAAATACCAAACAGCAAAGCATGATTAGTCAGAGCAGCTTCTTCCTTGGTAAGGAATAAAGAAAATCTCGTTCAGCCCCTGGCCAGGCTGGCCCAAGCACCGCTCCTGGACATCCACCTCTGTTTCATTAAGGGCAAGCCAAAGTATTGTGATTAAAAGAGGTGGGGAAAGTGGTGAGGCATGGACCACAGAGCAGTGTTAATTTACCTCTTATCAAAGGGCACCAACCTGCTGCTCCCTCTGAACAGCAGGGAGTCTTGCAAGGAAACCCATCTTTACTGCAGCCTCCCTCCTAGCTGTCACTCCTGAGCTGAAAAAGTTTTTCCCAGATACTTTTTCCCAGCCTGCCCTTAGCAGGTGACGGTAGTCTACTGCACTCCCACACGGTGCAAGGCCTTTCACAACCACATTTTACGAGCAATGAATGCTCTTCCCAAAACTCAAAAGACCTTAGTTTTTATAGGGAAACCGTTTTTTGTTTCCTTAAATTGAATTGACTTTTCCACTGTTTATTTGGGGGTTTGTTTTTTCTTAATTCCTGAACCTGGAAGCTGGTTTTATCCTTTGAAAAACGTTGTGTATAAAAACTATAAACGGTCCCTGGGAGCTGTGGACAGAGCCCCACAATGCTCTTGGGCTGCCCAGCCTCTGAGCTGCAGAGAGACAGGAGCGACAGCAAGGACCGGCGTGACCCTAAACTACGTCGAGTTGCTGCTGCGATGGGCGGATGCGTGGAACAACTCCTTTTCACTCCGCTTGGCCGGTGGGATATTGCAAAGTCCCTCTGAAACGGCGCCCGCGGGCAGCGACAGTCCTTGCGATGTACGCAGCGGCTTTCATCTCTCAGAGATACTGTTTCTGGCTCTTTGCAGACTAAAGCAGATAGCATCGTATCATCCCGTGGCTTACGTTAAGGTCACCTTTTCCCTCACAGCCCTGATGTGGCCGTAGATTTGGCAAGGGAAGGGCTGGAGGGTAGGAAGCGCACTGAGACAAAGGCATTGCGTTTCTGAGGAAGCCGGGGCGCTATTTGCGGGCCTGCGGTTTGGATGATAGGCTGATACACGCTCAAAGCGCCCACTGGCTTCTGTGCAAACAGGAAAGCACGGAATTAGGTCTGGTATTTGAAGGGCATGGCAAAATAAGCCTTACACTGCTTAAGTTTTGAGGAGGTGAGCGCTGATTGCTGCAAGCATTGTGTTTCCAGCCAAACAGCAAAACTCGGTAATTGTCCAGATTCATCACAGGCTCGAAGAGTTTGTGTTTTTACAGAATGTTAGGTGTAAACTACTTCCACAAACGGGAACCTGGACTCAATGGAACAACGCCGTTGTCTGTTATAGCAAATCTGGTGTTCCCAGATACAAATCTGCTCCAGGCATTCTGGATTTTAATTAATATATTGTTTCATATGTATGAGTATTTCATGGGTTGTGGGTTTTTTTGTTTTCGCACACTGCATTTTCAGTTTAAACAAAGCGTATTCTCTGCATTATTCTCCAAAGCAACTGAATAAATATCACAGACTTTATAGATCCGGTAGCCTTTCCAGTGAACAAGACGGCAGTCATGCTTCACAGAAAAGGGATAACATCCTAGAGTGCAGCTGATAAGAGCAACAATTTACAAAGCAAGAGATCTGTTATGCAGTGAAAGCTTTATTACCATGACTTGATGTTACATCCACAACACATAAGGGTTAATCATTGCAGCAGTTTGCAGCTGGTTTGTGCTCTCAGGGGAGCCATAGCAATAGACTTCTGCGTGTAAGACAAGGTCAGCGCTGCTCTCCCGGGGTCAGCAGGCCACGTGATAACACAACTCTGAAACTTCAGCTCCGAGGAGACACAGGTGCCAAACCCATTTTGTGGTCGGCTGTAGAGCGCTTCTTGTGGTTTTTATTCTCCTCAATAAAAACACACACTCCGTGGTACATAATTGGATGGCGAGTTTTCAGAGCTACCCATCAGCGTGAGTTTTCTGTGGCAGCAGTGGGTTCATGAGTTTGCCGGGTACATGTAACATTTCACGGGAGACTTATTCTTAGTGGACTGAGAAAACAGAGCAGTCAATGCTGAGTTTAAGGGCCAAATCCTGCATAATTTGCTCAGTCTCACGGTATAAAATGCTCACATGAGTAAAGCGAGCAGAATTGGACTTTAACGTTTTATTAATATTTATCTTTCCTGCTACAAGACACAACAATAATCAAATAAGAAAAACTTTAATCCTCAAATGCAGCTTTAATCTTCAAATTGGTTAGCTTATCAGAGGGGTAACATTTATTTTCAGAGACAGGCTGCTCGGAACGATCAGCTGAAATAGAAACCTATAAGTGAAAGGATGTAAGTTTATTGGGCAGTGTTGTCTTTATTTATAGTTTCTGCTCAACCCATATTTCTGTTTTTATATGCATGTGTCAAAAATTAATATACGGCAAACTTCACCAACAGTTTTAAGAGATCCTAAAATATAATAAAATCAATAAATGATGTTCTGGCATAAATGTTTCTGTAGCTGAGGGTGGTCAGGTTCAAAGGGCAACATCTGACCATTTCTCTTTCCCACCCTGCTGCGGAGTAAGACCCTCCCCTCAACTTCAAATCACTGGGGAGAGGGTAATTTAAGCTATACTTGATGTACCCTATACATCACTGTCTTCAGGACCAGGTTTAAAATTAAACTCTGATGTACAAAGTTAAACAAAAATGAGATAAAAATTGGCAGGGGTTGAAGAGGGTCAAAGTAGTCAAAACACAAGGTAGACTATTGCTTCTTTTGATTTATGTTATTCTGTGCACTAAAAAAAAGGGAGAGGGTAATTTAAGCTATACTTGATGTTTTTCATTGAGAATAACGCATTCCTAATTTGTTTTCTATAGACTTACAGGGCATTTGCTCTGGGAGATGCAGCATTTATTTATTTATTTATTTCAGCAGGGGCCGAATATCACCAACTGTTGGCAGAATATTCAGATTATCTTTAGATGCAACCTTTGTCACTCAACAGCAAGCGAAAGAGAACAGTATTTCACCTTCCGATAGTGGTTGCCCTACAATGCACACTTCTATAACCCTATACGCGTATAGAGTTTTGCTTTCGGGCAACTCTCTTAACGCAGACAACGTGCTATAGTTACATTCGGTAGCAGAAAGGGGGAGTTCAATGAATGTTTCCTTTTGCATGTTATACATGCACATAATGCAGTTACCCTCCAGAAATTCAGTACAGGAAAGATGCCAAACAGCAGATTCTTTTGAAACCAATTCAAGAAAATCCTTGCAGGAAGTTAATTTTTTATGATGTAGTCAACTTTTCCACATATTGCCGTTTACATGGTTAGTGTGTGGACTGCAGGCAAAATAATTCGGAATCATAATCCTTATTTTCTATAATATGATAATGAAATCAACTACTATCCACTGGAATCAAATGAATTTCTCTGTGCTGTTCCAGTGAGAGGAATAAAAGGGTTCTACTGGCTAAACTGCCAGGCTAGTGGGAAAATGAAGAAAAATCCAGTCCTTGGGTGGCTAGCAAATAAAAAAAAAATGCTTATTTTAATCATCATGGTAGACATACAAAGTGCTTGAAATCTTTTAAAAACCAATTAAGCAAGCTTTTTCTGAAGGATTTTAATTTTCATATGAGAAAGTCCCATTGACTTCATATGGATTACAGCCCGATGAACTTGGGCATGTTCTTGGGCTGTACGAGGGCTTTAGACAGCAAAGGCATCTAAACTCTGAAAATGTCTGAACTGGATTTTAAATCTAACAGGAGAAAAACTTCTGCTGTCGAGACTATAAAAGAAAGGTTTTATAGCACTGTTTCATTAATATTGACAATGATTTTTTTGTGAGGACCTGTTTGCCATTTCATATGCAGATTTTCGTAAAATGCACTTTATATGTGTGATTTTACAGGACTGACCTGCATGTATGCCTTCAATATACAGAATTTGGCAAACAATTTATGCGTTAATTAATAAATGTGATTCTTCACAAACCCCTGGTTGGAAAGCTGGAAGTGCAGTAGGTTTACAAGCAGCAGATTGTTTTAACAGACACAGCAAGCAAAGGTAAGGATCAAATGTTATAATGGGTCCACTACTTGCGATCTAGTGTGCAAACCCCTCTGGATCTAGCAGCTGGGCAATATTTTTTCTACGACCGATTAAGACTTTTTTAATTATCTTTTTTTTTTTAAAAAATAACCCTTTCGGGGTCACATGGAAGACTACTTGTGTGCTCTGTAACTAAAGCAGTTCACACATAACAAAGAGCAAAGAGAAGAGCTAGTTGGTTAGGAAATTACGATCCAAAGTTTTCCTACATCCATGACACTTTGGGAATCAGGAGGGCTATGAATTAAGGAGATGGTCACAAAGGTCATGAGGAACTGCTGTGGTATTCATGAAAGATGTAAATGCTATGAGAGCTGTAGGATCTTAGAATGAAGGTTCAGAGAGGATAGAGGGGCCACTCCGAGGCTAGTAGCTGCTCAGAAATCAGGTAAAGAACAAAAAGATGTCAGCCGTTAGAAATAGATGTAACCCTTTGAAATCATGTGCCTGGCACGAGTGACGTCTTTTGCTGATTTATCCATGCAGCAATTAGGAGTTCTTCCTCAGGAGAGGAGCATGGCATAGAAAATGAACGGAGCGATTCCTTCTTGCACCAAGTAGTCAATTATGGGTAACTGATTCGTTTCGCAGATGTTATACTAAGTGCGTTACTGTACACAGTCATCCAAGGCTGAGATGCGTCAAGGGTGCCTGTCGTGGTTTAACCCGGCTGGCAACTAAGCACCACGCAGCCGCTCGCTCACTCCCCCCCCTCCCTCTGTGGGATGGGGGAGAGAATAGGAGAAAAGAAAAAAAAGTAAGACCCGTGGGTTGAGATAGAGACAGTTTAATAAGAGAGAATAACAATAGTAGTA
>NW_009259593.1:2993461-2998693 GCF_000687185.1 Egretta garzetta
CCCCCCGCCCGCCCGGAGCCGCAATCCCTCCCCCTGAGTCGTGATCACACAGCTCGAGCTGCGACCACTCTGCCCGCGACCGACCGAACCGAACAACCGACCAAACGAACTAACCCCCCCGAGCATGACGTTATATGGTATGGAATAGCTCTTTGGTCAGTTTGGGTTAGCTGTGCTAGCTGTGCTGTACTCCCAGCTTGTTATGCACCTGGGCAAGCAGGAGAAGCTCAAAAAGTCCTTGAGTAGTCTGAGCACTACTTGGCAACAGCTGAAAACATCAGTGTGTTATCAACATTCTTCTGGTACTGAATCCAAAACACAGCACTGTGCTAGCTACTGTGAAGAAAATTAACTCTATCCCAGCCGAAACCAGGACAGTGCCTAAGTGTGCTTGCTCAGTAAGGGCCTAATTCAGAGCTCATCAAAATGGAAAGATTCCCACTGACGGCACGGGGCTCTGGATTAGGCCTTTGCCATCTGCATTTCAGTGCAGCTGTGAGACGCAGTTTCCTCCGCTGTCTTACACCGTCCATCTTTAGTGCACGGTATGCTTCTAGAGTGAAATTTACCCATCAACATGTACAAATTCTCTGAACTATTTATTAATGACATTTCTGCAGTCCCTGTTTTTACCAGGGAAAGCACTCTTACTGGAACTTTCTTCTGAGTCTGTTCAGATTTACATTACCTTGCCCAAGCACTTGCAAAGGTACTGTGCTCTGAGCAACGGTAAAGAACCAAGTCTATAATTTAATAACCCCCCCCTTGAGTAATTAGTATTCACTCAATGAAATTCAGGGTTTGCAGAGGTCCAGTCAAAGGCCTAAGCACCATTTAAGTCCAGCTTATTCCTCAAGGCACCTCTGAACTGAATTGGGCCCCCTTTTATTAAATTATAATAGAAAGACTGCCATGTCAAGTATACTGATGCTGAAAGACCCAACCTCACAGGACCTCACACAGATAAGTAATCATCACTTATGCTAATAGCACATTTGACTTCCGTGGGATGACACATGAGGATGGACTACTTACTTGACTAAGATTAGTAAGAACAGGCATGTTACACAGAACAAATGACTTCTAAATATCCAGCTGCAGCAAAGTGCTGACTCCCATCAGTGAGTGTGGCGAGGGTGAATGAAGGGCAGGATATGATCTTTAGAATCCTCGCTGAATGCTATTATTGAATTGGTGACAGTTTTGCAGATTTCTAACCTATAATAAACCTCAGCTTTGCCTCCTCAGTGACACGCTTCTCCACTGTTTTCCTGTTCTGCTTTCCTTATCTTTTGCCAAAATCCAACAATCCATTTTTATATTTTATTTTTTTTTTACTCTTTCTTCTTTAACGTTTGCAAGTGAATTTTGTGTTTTTGAAAGGTGTTTAAGCAACAGCCACAAAGCCACAAGTGCTCTGATTTAGCTGCAGAGCAGACTACTTGGTAGCATCTCCACATTGCCCTGCCAGCGTTCCTCCCCTCTGCTCCGCTGGGATCAGTGCAGTCTCTATGCTCATTTAGTCTTTGGCTTCTCCCTTCAAAGCTGACAATAAGGGCACCATACAGGGTATATCATTCCAGCGATTTTGTCTGCTAAAATGCCTAACTCTTAGGCCTCTGTTTAATACAATTTTGTTTCATACAGGTCACAGAAACAATCAGATTGTGGCCCTTAGGCTCTGTAATGCCTTGGAACCAGCACTCTAGAAAGGGAAAAATCTTTAGGTCTAACCTGACTCAGTTTCACTTATTTGTTCTTGAATTCCTTGTGGTCCAGTTTTTGTTCCCTATTTTGTTTCCACTAACTTAAGAAGTATTTTATTGCAATTAGGTAGAATGGCCCTCCTGGTTTTCTTATCCTGATCAGACTTTTAAAACTGATTTTTTTTTTTTTTTTTTTTTTTTCCTTTTACCACTGGCTGGAGGAACTTTACCTGAAAGTAATGTAGTAGTGGCCACTGATGACTGGCTTCTAGGGATTTTATGAATGCAGAATTAATTTGTTCCTGAGACCTGGAGAAACCATGAATGGTGAAAAATGTTTCTGATACATGCATAATAGCTGGTATAGATATTGTATCCAACACCAAAATCCCAAGTACTATAACCTATTTACAAACAGACCCTTACACCCAGTTTTGTTTTACCTGTATTGTAGAGAACTATATAAATGTCACAAAGTCAAAGAACATAAGTATGATAGCATCAGTAGTATTCGTAAATGAGTATTTTCCTGTTTCTTGGGGGCTTCTAGCTCAGCTGTAACCATTGCTCTGTGTACGTGTGCCTGTGTGTTTTGCCAATCACGTAAGTGAAATAAAAATGCCCTAATTTCTGCAACTTTGCTTTCATTGCTCTGTAAAGCTCTAAAAGCAGAAACAGTTTCCTGAAGAACTCCTCCATAGCAGGCCCTTGAACAAGATGACTGTTTCTAATAAGCAACAGCTGTCGTTGTGGTTTTACTAGTCAAATGATTCATGTCTTTTGCTCAGAAATGATAAGTGGAACAAATGTTTACTTAGATATGTAACAGAGGAACAATTGAAAAATAGTAGACTGTCAAATAGAAATATTTTCCTGTTATCTGATCCTTGACAATTAGTCTGAAGTGGTTTTTAGTCAAAAGGCAATGTTACAGGGGTACAGTTAGAATGGTGAAGAGTTCAGCTCATGGAGTTCTGCAAACCAAATTCAGCAGGCTCGTCTGCAAACGCCTGCAGTAGCCCAGCAGATCTGAGGGGGAACACGAGCACCTCTGTGCAAACTGCTACCCCCACCCTCATTCCTGGCATTCTCCCCTCCTGTCTTTAGCTGTCTTTGAGAGGAAGACGGTGGGAACTTACCATTCCCACTTGTTTCTGCTATGTCCCCAGGGAACACCAAAGCGCTTCTCTGCTGCTGGGTCTTGAGTGAACACCCTCTGTTGGCCACTGCTCCCCCAGGATTTTACAGGGTCTTCTGGAAAGAGCAGAGTAAATGAGGAAAAGTATTCTAATGCAGGAGATTCCAGGCTCTGTTCAAGGACAAAAAGATTACATTACCCTTCGGCTGTTGGGAAGGAGAACCTAACAGACCCTTGATGTATCTCTGCTGAGCCTGGAAGCTGCTGCAGTCAGAGAGATTTGACACCGCTGTGGCATTGCAGGGCTAGAGGTAAATCTTTGTGAAGTGCTAGAGGAAGCAGTGGTGGACTAACTCTTACGAGACTGAGACGACAGCATCAAAACCCAGTGCCTTCTGCCTTTGAAGGGGGGCTGGGAGACAAACACGCATGGGGAAGCCCAAGGGAGCCTTGGGATGCGATACCAATGTGTGTCTATAACTTGTTTGAAATTACATGGGTGCTTGCCAGTAGAATAGGGTTTAAATCCACCTTTATTTTGCATAGCTTCTGGACTTGGCTGCTTTTTCAGAACTCTCTCGTCAGTGTCGCTGTATGACACTGCACTGCGTTATATGGGAAGATCATCAGAGCTTCATTTTCCCATCTGTAAAATGGGGGTAAAATTTCCTTTCTCCCAGCCTTTATTTAGCCTACAGGGCTCCTGGGACTAGAGTTCTTTTATTGCTGTTTCTGTATCGTCTCGTACAACAAGACTCCGATCTCAGTTGAAGCCTGTACGTATCACTGAAATGTACATAGATAAAAATAAAAAGATGATTTTGACACAAAATGGAATTTTATATTCTGGAGAGTGAAATAAAATATGTACTAAAGTCTACTAAAGTGTAACCATGAGATCAAATGATACAATTCTTCTGGCAACAAAGAGTTGACACAAATTTGTGAGATTAAACTGAACCAACTCAATGGAGGCTTGTTCTGATGGTTTATTCATATAAAATATATGAAAAAAGTAAGTGAGATGATCAAATTACCCTCACAGCATGGATTTTGACATGGATGTAGACTAACCAAGTCACCGGAGGACTGAGCAGGTGCGTTGTTCTAATTATACCCTCAGTCTTGTGAGGAAGGAGCAAACTTCCCGGTTGCTTCCCTGGTGGAGATGAGGTGTTATCAGCCATCAGCAAATGAGAGGGGAGAACAAGGACAAGGCACCTGATGGGAGAAAGAGGAGGGAAGGAGGAGGCAAAGAGAGCATATTCATAATGCTACTCGTCTTTTAAAAATGTACACACACACCTACTCTGAGCCATTTGGATGCCACTTCTAGTACTCATTTCTTGTGTTTCTGAGTAACCCTTCCTTATGGCGAGGCACACAAAATTCTTTTTTAATATTTTCTCTTTTATGGTCTTGTAGTGAGATATCTGGCTAAATATACTGATTTATTTGTTTATTTATTAATCAACAACAGGCACACTACAAGTTACAGTCCAAAAAGTCCCCCCCCACAGGTTTTTATCACCATATACTATACCCCTAGGGAAATACTTTTTCTTTTTTTTTTTTAGGAGTATAAATGGACATTTCTGTAAATTGCAACTACTTGGGTGCATGTAATATGCAATATTATTCATCTTCGTATTCCAGGTGAATCCAGACTAGACTACCAGCCTCTAGGGGAGTCTGCTTCATATAATTATCAGTATTCAAAGAATGATTGTAGATGTTGTAGCTTAACAGCAGGTGAATAGTCCTTATCTGAATATTAAATAAAGTGCAACTGGATTTCTAGGTTATCTCTGGCTAAATGTTTGCAAAGTCATTAGTGAAAGCATGCAGCTATAATCCCCACCACCCTTCTTCTTACAGAGGATTTCCACTTTTGTTTTTAATTCCTTTACAGGATGAATTGTTCCTCTCCCCTTCCTATATACACAATCTTGTCCCTTGGTTGGACTACCAGGAGCATCAAGGAAGCTGCTGTGTAAGTAGTACCTACACTTCTTTTTTTTTTTTTTTTTTTTTTTTTTAAATCTTAAACAGCAAAAGAAACCTAGGGAAGAGTGACAAAGAGAAAGAATTATTATTTCCTCTAAGAACTATCAGAGCTCTGAGTGTTGGGAAAAGGCTCTTTAGTAAACTGCTCCTTTGTCCTCCCAAGTTCTGGGAACTTTAGCTCTATATTTGGCTTCCTTGTTGCATGATCTGAGAGAATCTTTGTGTATTTACTGAGTAAAAACCTTTTATTACTGTTTTAAAATGGGGGATTTAATATACTTGATCACTGTTTTAGTAGCTTGATAGTGGGTGTTATGTGAATATAGTAGTTACAAGAAAATTAATAACAACAAAAAAAAGAACAGAAACACCCCCTGCTGA
>NW_009259593.1:2998730-3001226 GCF_000687185.1 Egretta garzetta
GGAACAGACCAGAACCAGCATAGGAAAATACTGGAGATAAAGAAAGAATTGCTGTGGGACTATATAACGTAAGATTTTTGAGGCACAACATGTGTTTCAATCCCCAGATGTGAAGAGCACAGTGATCCTAGTTATCCTACTAGAGAGCCATTCTGAAGAGGAATTTTCAAGACGGACATGCTCCACAGCAAGGCAAAGAACAAACAAAAAAAACCCAAAATGGAACCATCACTACAGTAAGCCATATACTATTTATTTTTACATGGATTCCCACTTATTTTGAACTGCAACACACACTGAGTTTTCAGCATGACATAGGCTGTCATCCTTAGTTTTCAAGCACTATACCTCTCATGGCTGCTGTTTCAGGCTTCTGCAGATTCAGGCAGCTGGTACTACAAGGCTTTCTGCTCATCTTGGCAGAAATGCAGAGTAGAAACTTTTATTCAAAAAGGGAGGAGGGGAAGAACACTGAGCACAATTTTGTGTTTAGCTCTGAATTATCCAGCAAGCCATGCAGTCTCAGGGATGAGGGAACATGAGGGACTCTGCATCTGCACACCAAAGTCCCATTTCTTTCAGTAACAAGAAATAGGGAGAGCTTTTTCTAGCATGTGAACACTTTTATGTATTTTTACTTAAAATTATGTAAGACTGTAAAGCTCATACATTTTGGAAGTGCACTGATTCACACTCTTCCATCAAAAATGGGTATTCTGTAGCGCTCTCAATTTTTCTACCTTTGTTGCTTGGGACATCTACAGTGGATGTTCCTGTGGGCTCATTCTGGGCTTCGTACCTGTGCTACAGTTGCAGCAATTTAGGAAACAGAGCCTAGAGACGTGTGGTTTTTTTCCAGTCCCATGTTGCTAAGTATATTTATATGGAAGTGAACTGCAAAATAATTGCAGTATTGGTTCTGGAATTCCTGTTTTCATAATGTTAAAAAGAAAACAAGAGAAACTGAATTAGCAGTGCTTTTTGGTTGTGTTTGTAGTTAAAGGGAAGGGCTCTTGCACATTTACGCAGGAACCTTTAGTTACCATTTGGGGACTCCCTCCTCTAGGACCAGAAGTACTCTATTTTGACTGGAACAAACTGCAGAAGCTAACAACTGTTTTCTATTTGGCAGTTCAGAACCCAAATTTTCCTTCCTTCCTCCTGCTCAAGTGTGAGTCACCTGCAGTCACTGGGGTGAGTTCCGAGTTATCCTTCAACATGTCCATTTTCTAATGATGCTTTTTAGCAATACCTGACCTCATGTTATTTGTATTCATTTCTATTTTTATAATCTCTTGAAGCATGTACACACCTCCTGATTCAAAAATAAGCCCTTTAACAGGCCATCTGCACTTTGAAGACAATGGCCAAATCCCAATCCATCTGAAGCTGGTGGAAATTTTGACATTTATTTCAATGGTGAAATCATAATTTGGTCAAAGTGTACAGTAAAGGGGAAGATGATTTGCTTAGGGAGTGATGAGGGTTGGCTTTGTCCCTGTCATCAACCACATGCTGGCTGATTTAAGAATGAAACTTGGACCTGCTCACAGCGGCAATCAATCATTAGACCGGATGCCCTTGTGCAGCTAGGCTAAGCAGTGGGACAAACACAGGAGTGTAATGGGAGAGCAAAAATACAGCAGGTTTTAGAGAACCTGAGAATCTCTCATGTTTCTGTATCATATACTCAAAAAATCTTAAAAAAAGCAGTGAGTTTATCCAGCATATGGCTCTTCTGTAGCTGACTGACTGAGGTTGGACATTGTGGTCTTTATTCATAACTTTCACCAATGTCAGAGATGATATTTGCATGCAGGAGGGCTGAACAGAACAGCCAGAATACATACTGGCTGTAATCTGAGGTTGACATAAAGCTTTTCATCACAGATATGGACTCCTGACCATCACCCCAGTAGGTGCAGCCAGGCACACACAAGGACAGCTTTCTGAGACACGGCCAATAGCTTTACCTGAGATGGTCTTGTGGTTTTGGTTTCCTAAGCAGATCTGTGATTTGGCAGGGTTTTTAAATACATACAGACTAAAACACCTCCAGCAATGTAGACCTAGTTTCAAGCAAAGTGCAACTGGATTTCTAGGTTATCTCTGGCTAAATGTTTGCAAAGTCATTAGTGAAAGCATGCAGCTATAATCCCCACCACCCTTCTTCTTACAGAGGATTTCCACTTTTGTTTTTAATTCCTTTACAGGATGAATTGTTCCTCTCCCCTTCCTATATACACAATCTTGTCCCTTGGTTGGACTACCAGGAGCCTCCCAAGTTCTGGGAACTTTAGCTCTATATTTGGCTTCCTTGTTGCATGATCTGAGAGAATCTTTGTGTATTTACTGAGTAAAAACCTTTTATTACTGTTTTAAAATGGGGGATTTAATATACTTGATCACTGTTTTAGTAGCTTGATAGTGGGTGTTATGTGAATATAGTAGTTACAAGAAAATTAATAACAACAAAAAAAAGAACAGAAACACCCC
>NW_009259593.1:3001471-3036471 GCF_000687185.1 Egretta garzetta
CCAGAACCAGCATAGGAAAATACTGGAGATAAAGAAAGAATTGCTGTGGGACTATATAACGTAAGATTTTTGAGGCACAACATGTGTTTCAATCCCCAGATGTGAAGAGCACAGTGATCCTAGTTATCCTACTAGAGAGCCATTCTGAAGAGGAATTTTCAAGACGGACATGCTCCACAGCAAGGCAGCTAGGCTGGGACACCAGCCGCATCCTTTGCCAGGCACCACAAAATTTTTACAGCCACTAAGGCCCAAGCCATCTGTGGCAAAGCAGGTTATCACAAAAACTGCAAATATTTTATTTTAATTGAATGTAAAACCAACTGAATATTATTTAACTGAATATTAAAAAAAAGAACAAACAAAAAAAACCCAAAATGGAGCCATCACTACAGTAAGCCATATACTATTTATTTTTACATGGATTCCCACTTATTTTGAACTGCAACACACACTGAGTTTTCAGCATGACATAGGCTGTCATCCTTAGTTTTCAAGCACTATACCTCTCATGGCTGCTGTTTCAGGCTTCTGCAGATTCAGGCAGCTGGTACTACAAGGCTTTCTGCTCATCTTGGCAGAAATGCAGAGTAGAAACTTTTATTCAAAAAGGGAGGAGGGGAAGAACACTGAGCACAATTTTGTGTTTAGCTCTGAATTATCCAGCAAGCCATGCAGTCTCAGGGATGAGGGAACATGAGGGACTCTGCATCTGCACACCAAAGTCCCATTTCTTTCAGTAACAAGAAATAGGGAGAGCTTTTTCTAGCATGTGAACACTTTTATGTATTTTTACTTAAAATTATGTAAGACTGTAAAGCTCATACATTTTGGAAGTGCACTGATTCACACTCTTCCATCAAAAATGGGTATTCTGTAGCGCTCTCAATTTTTCTACCTTTGTTGCTTGGGACATCTACAGTGGATGTTCCTGTGGGCTCATTCTGGGCTTCGTACCTGTGCTACAGTTGCAGCAATTTAGGAAACAGAGCCTAGAGACGTGTGGTTTTTTTCCAGTCCCATGTTGCTAAGTATATTTATATGGAAGTGAACTGCAAAATAATTGCAGTATTGGTTCTGGAATTCCTGTTTTCATAATGTTAAAAAGAAAACAAGAGAAACTGAATTAGCAGTGCTTTTTGGTTGTGTTTGTAGTTAAAGGGAAGGGCTCTTGCACATTTACGCAGGAGCCTTTAGTTACCATTTGGGGACTCCCTCCTCTAGGACCAGAAGTACTCTATTTTGACTGGAACAAACTGCAGAAGCTAACAACTGTTTTCTATTTGGCAGTTCAGAACCCAAATTTTCCTTCCTTCCTCCTGCTCAAGTGTGAGTCACCTGCAGTCACTGGGGTGAGTTCCGAGTTATCCTTCAACATGTCCATTTTCTAATGATGCTTTTTAGCAATACCTGACCTCATGTTATTTGTATTCATTTCTATTTTTATAATCTCTTGAAGCATGTACACACCTCCTGATTCAAAAATAAGCCCTTTAACAGGCCATCTGCACTTTGAAGACAATGGCCAAATCCCAATCCATCTGAAGCTGGTGGAAATTTTGACATTTATTTCAATGGTGAAATCATAATTTGGTCAAAGTGTACAGTAAAGGGGAAGATGATTTGCTTAGGGAGTGATGAGGGTTGGCTTTGTCCCTGTCATCAACCACATGCTGGCTGATTTAAGAATGAAACTTGGACCTGCTCACAGCGGCAATCAATCATTAGACCGGATGCCCTTGTGCAGCTAGGCTAAGCAGTGGGACAAACACAGGAGTGTAATGGGAGAGCAAAAATACAGCAGGTTTTAGAGAACCTGAGAATCTCTCATGTTTCTGTATCATATACTCAAAAAATCTTAAAAAAAGCAGTGAGTTTATCCAGCATATGGCTCTTCTGTAGCTGACTGACTGAGGTTGGACATTGTGGTCTTTATTCATAACTTTCACCAATGTCAGAGATGATATTTGCATGCAGGAGGGCTGAACAGAACAGCCAGAATACATACTGGCTGTAATCTGAGGTTGACATAAAGCTTTTCATCACAGATATGGACTCCTGACCATCACCCCAGTAGGTGCAGCCAGGCACACACAAGGACAGCTTTCTGAGACACGGCCAATAGCTTTACCTGAGATGGTCTTGTGGTTTTGGTTTCCTAAGCAGATCTGTGATTTGGCAGGGTTTTTAAATACATACAGACTAAAACACCTCCAGCAATGTAGACCTAGTTTCAAGCACTATGGTAAATACTGTAGTACATATTTTACAAGTGTGTAATATTTATATTAGGAAAGTAGTTGCTTCTAAGTTTATAGTACATACTTGTCTGTCAAATCGCTAATGGAAGAAGATTGTGAAGATGCAACCTGTGCTCTGGCTGCTTGGCTCTGGTCCAGAAGCGAGAAGCAGTTTCAATGCTTTCTCAGCTCCCCCTGTGCAAAGATCCTGACAGGCATGGGTCAGGTCCTCCTCCATCCCTGCCTGCCCTCCGTGATGTAGGTTTGGGTAGGAAATGCAGTGAGGGTGACTGACTACGTTCTGGGTTTCCAAACCACCAGCCAGCCCAGCAGAGCCACAGTCAATCCCTATAAACTGTAGCAATTTTCATAACACAACGGGGTGAGCCCTGATCCAAAGCCCTGAACCTCCAGTGCTCCCTTGACTGCTACTGAGTACGTGCTCAGATGCGTACAGCCCCCAGCCTTTACAGTAAAGTCAGAAAGGAGCCCACAGCAGGTAAATTACTGTTAGACATAGAAACATTCCTATATAAGAGCGGGTGTGAGTTACGCAAATATCTACTCCGTAAATCTGTTATGTGGCTTGGGAGAAAAACAAAAAAAACGCTTAAAAATTTGCTCCAAATTTGGCCACAGTATAGTTTTGTTAGTTCAAAGAAATGGAGCTAACTTTATTGTTTTTTGTGTTTGGATCAAAGAAAATTATGAAAATAAACATTAGACAGAATGATAATCAACACTGGAAAAGAAATGTTTACTAAAGATTTTCTTCTGTGTTCTCTTACCAGCATTAATAATATTTTCTTTTTCTAAAGTTTTCTTGCTTCCTTCAAAGAGATTGATTTCAGTAGAAAGAACAAACATATGCAAATAAACTGAATGATGTTATACCCCCTGCCCCTATCCCCCCAAACTGCATCAGATAATTCCATATTGTTAGTCTGCATTACTTTTTTATCAGTTTTTTGTCTTAATCAGATATGAAGCTCTTGCAGTACATCTCTAAAACTGGGCTGTGACCCTGATGTGACTCTACAGCACAGAACCAGCCTTAACCCTGCTGTAATCTAATAGTTCAAATTTAACGGATTTGTTTTTTCAGTGGAAATAATGGCTTCCTGTCACAAAACAGAGCCACAGATTACATATCTGATAAATGGCCTTGGCATGATTTTTTCATGTAACACACAATTAACAGTGCTGTTCATAAGATTCATGGTTTAAGGATTAGGTGGGAGAATTAATAAGTTCATTATTATGGGTTTTCTTAAACAAAAATCTACATTTCTGCTAGTGCTCTAAAAACAAATAATACTTCGCTTAGAAAGAGCTCTCCTATGCTTTCCAATGTTAATTTAGCCTCAAAACACTATATTGAAATTATTACCATTGAGCGCTGATGTATTTTTTCATGAGGCATATAATTATAATTGATAACCCAAAATGTAAATAGGGCAATTTTGATTTTATAAGCTACCACCGATACAGATACTGAAAATTTCCACATTATAGCTATAATTGTTTTTTGTCATGCCATAATCCCCTGAACACCATCAACTAATTAATAGCTGAACAATACATAAGGAGATATACAGTTCTTCTATGGATAGCATTACATATTTTGAAGGAGTTTATTATCTTTCGTTTGGTTTTGAAATCACAGTTCAGAATTGCTCATGCTGCCTTCGTTGCTTATCTTCAGCCCACCCAACCACCAGCCTTACACTGCTGCGTGTTGCTAACTCCTAGCGTTTGCAATGAGGTAATCATCACCTTGTAGTTCATTGGTGTGAATACTGGTCAGATGGCCTGTATTTTATTAGCAGAAATAGGGTCACAAGTCAAATACATGCTTGGGGTCAGTGAGCAAATACAAAAGAAGATTAGAGGAACAAAAAAAATGTGACTGGAGGGGTAAAATCCCACTGGGGGTTAATCGAGCAGAAATGTATCAAAGAATGTAAACTACCCTTTCTTTTGTTATTCATCGTACAGGACGTAGTTCCTACGTCCTGCTGATTCCAGTCAGATAGAGCATCATCTCCAGAATGCTGTCTTTTCATGATCTCTTTCTACAGAGCCTTACAGAGGGACTTCCGATACTACTACTACTTACTGCTATTACTACTGCTACTACTACTAAAACAGTAACAACAATAATAAGAATTAAAAACACCTAGCATAAATATATAAATTAAAAAGACTTGCTTCACCTAATATTGTACTATGCATAGGCTGCCTAACAAAAATAAGAGAAAAATAGCATTCAGTGTCACTTTTCTGGGATTCTCTTCTGCCTTCAAGACAAAAAGACTGGACCAAGAGTTACCTTCACAATTACACTGATTTAGCCCCTGCTTGCAAAGCAAATGAATTAATAAAAATATTCCTGAAGAGATAGTATTGTATTGCTATAGTTGTAGTTTTTCTAAGAAAGACTGTCCTTTCAAAAGACAATAACAACAAAAAAGGAGCTAGCATCCCTGATCTGCACAGTAAGTACTGGCCTTGGTAGGGCCCAAGTGGCAGCAGTGGAGAAAAATCAGAGGGTACTTACCAAGCGGCAGCTGATTTTATCTTCTGATACATGTTCATCGCTCTTTCTATGACAAGAAGCAGAATATTCTGCCTTATTTGAACTACACACATTTGTCTAATTCTTTAAAATCCCAGCAGTAGAAAGATTCCCTTTTCATCAATTTCCATTTATTGTGCTTGTAGCTACATATTGTAATATGAATTCTTCTATCCATGTATGCTGCACATCTATGGATTTTATGTTTTCACATATCACATGAAAAGCATATTTCAAAACTATTGCATTATCATGTGCCAGAAGAATATTGCTATGGGAATGCAGACACATTATCAAAAGTACAGTATAAAGCAAGGAAGTGAGAGTCAGGAAGGAAGGAATCCTTCGTTCTATGACTACGTGCTACTGACTTACTGTGCAATGTTCATAAAGGCTCTTGATCTTATTTTGGCATACTTATATATAAAATAAGCAATATGTCCTTCTGCAAGGCTGAAATAAATGTTAGCTGGTCCAATCATGCCCTCTGGGAGCAAAATTGGGATTTCTGTCATCGACGTCAAGATGAGCCAAACCAGGCTCAGAGATTGTAAATCTGTACCTTCCAAAGAAAGACACTACATAGATGAAAATTTCATGGCCAGATATAAACTGTGGTAGACTACCGAAGGGTTAACGTGAAATATAATACTGTATATGTAAGTATTCCTTGAACCAAAGCATAAGGCTTCCTTACTTCCCTAGCTAGCTAGCTATATGTGTTTTCCCATACGATTTATTTTCACACATTATATACCTCCTTCAGGAATATATGTATTTGATCCTGCATCTTTTAGCAAAGTATGTATCTAACTCATATATTGTCCCTTAAATTTAAAACTAAGTATGGGCTTCAGTGGTTTGCTGGCTCAGATTGCACAGCATTTTGCAGGATTGAGCCTTCATAGGGCCACATGCAGGATTTTCCCCCTCTTTGAACAAGGGGTGCTATGGCAGTGTGTGCACACTGTGTCCGACCTGAGAGCAGCAGCCAAGCTGTGGATACCCACATACGGATTTTTGTTACAGAACTGACCTTAAAAATGGAAATGTCTGTCTCCTCCAGCTATACTGGCAGACAGTATTTACCCAATGATCCAGATGTACAGGACCTTGTTATCAACTGTAGCTTTTACACAACTTCCTTGTAAGTTACTGGGTAGGAAATCAGAAGTTTTAAAAATATTTTCTGAAGGATATATCGTATTTTCTGACTTTAAAAGTGTTTCATGTTGCATGTGCATTACATATTCTAGTGTTACTTAATTTATAAGGGTTTAGAAAATACAAATTATCACAGAGTGGATTAGACCTGCTTATAAAATAATAATAGGT
Source organism: Egretta garzetta (assembly GCF_000687185.1). Classification (NCBI taxonomy): domain Eukaryota; kingdom Metazoa; phylum Chordata; class Aves; order Pelecaniformes; family Ardeidae; genus Egretta; species Egretta garzetta. The sequence continues at coordinate 3,007,625 of NW_009259593.1, forward strand.
ATTTAGTACACAAAAAAGCCTATACAAAAAAGAAATACTCTTATAACTACATTGACATGCAATTAATATATTTCTAAAAAGCCATGCGTTTAGAATGTCTTTCCAAGGTTTAAGTTTCAGTCATTTGAGTCCTTTCTATGGAATACAGTCCACTAAAGCACAACATGCTGAAGTCTTTCTGCTAACTTGGTGTAGAAGCACTACTTGGAAGAGTTAATTCTTTAATAATGTGGTCAAAATATTTTAAGAAATATCACTTATTAAATATAATTAATTACCTTTGCATTGCATCTGTATTATGTGGAGGAGACATATTACATACTTCGGACAGCAGTGCTGAGATGTTGTGAGATTTGCATAATGCCAACATGCCGTATTAGTACTTAAAGGCTTGTGAATAAGAATTTTACTACAGTCACAACATATACATTGGGCTCTTCTAGTAAATTGATCACTCAAATAAAAAGAAAGGAATGTTTTTGATCTGCAAAGAAGATGGCCAAAAAGTAAGCCTGCTCATCTTAACTCTGCATTAGGGAAAAAAATGAACTTTGATCTATCATATTGCAGCGCTGCTTGTATTTCAACGGCAATTTATCAATTCTTTAATAGTCAAAGCTCCCAAGTAGTAAAAGCTTCTTAGACTTCCTAATCTAATAGCCATTATTTTAAATTTTTATTCTGTATGACTTACTTTTCAGAAGCAAGAAAGCAACATAATTTCTTAAGAATTCTCTCTTTTATAAGAACTGTTGAAATGGAGTCCAGTAGTACTAATTTTGTTCATCCTTATGCTGGTGCAAAACCAATTCAGAATACCACTTTAATATATCTTAACATTTCTTACCTAATCTAATAGATAGCACTGTGTATCAGCAACAGGACTGTCTTAAGGTCAGGATATAGCAGCACTACCCCTTAAGGGAACACTTGCTGCTTTCGGGAGCGGAGCACTGTACATGCTTCCGCCGTCAGTTCCGTCACCCTGCCCACCGCTGACAGTGCTGGGCTGGAGGCACAGTTCTGCCTGCCGAGCCCCCTCCACCCCCAGCTTGGGTGTCTTCTGCCCTGTGGGGAGCAATTAGGAAGCTTTCTCTGTGCTCCAGCCACCACAACTGCTGCAATTTGTCTTTACAGGGGATATAAAAGATCTCTCTGCTTCCTCCCCCAACACCAGATGGGTGGGAGAATCTATCCCAAGGTGATGGACCCAGCTCCATGGTGAGTCCCCATTTTTCTGGGTAAGGTGTGCCCTGTATTCTTAAGGCCATGGAGACATGAGGATATTTAAGTACCCTGTGGGCCTATCACAGAAGTGAATCTGAAATAAGCTTAAGACTGCCTTGTTTTAGAAAGTTTACCTTGGCAAGTCCAAAGCACAAGAAGGAGCATTTAAGACTGCAGATCTAAACTTGCATGTTGTTATTGCTAAACATTAAACCCTAAGGTCAGAATTCAGAATTCCCAGAGTCAACCACTCCGACTCAAAAATGCATCAATGTATTTGCTAAATAGAAACCATGCTCACATCACATCTTATCATAATGTCACAAAATGCATAAAATTACAAATTAGTTTTAAGGCAAAATACATGACAGCAAAATACAAGTACACAAAAACTACATTAAATATCAGTCTTCATTTGTCCCTACCACTTCAACTTCCCTCTCAGTTCAAAACTACTCACTGCAGTGCACAGCTTGAGATAGTCTAAGATCCATTTTAGAGTGGACTGAAATATAAATGACAGTTCGCACTACACATGAACATAGACAACTGTATAAAATATTTAAATAAAGACAGAAAAGAACAGAGGAAACCAACAGAGCCTTTGGCAGACCCAGCCTTTGGGAATTTAGTAGCTTGAGATTCATTGCAAATTTCATCTTTAATGTTATTTTTAGTTCAATATTTTGTAGCACTCAGAAGTAAATCTTTGTGTGCTGTCTCTCCTTCTGCTTGTGCTGCTTCCTTTTCCAATCTTTTTTTTTTAAAGAAACCTAATATATTTTCAGCACAATTGATTTGTGACATGTTTTGTGATATTTGTTAAAGTTATCCTGTTTCCTCATACAATTCAGTGAAAACCATTACACTGTTGTTTCTTTTCAAGTGCTGAATATTGATTGTCATAACAGAATATAAACGAGACCCCCCAATAGTCTTTGTTCCACCACACCTTGTGTTGCATTAAATTCTCTTACATTAATTTTGATTCTTTGGTTAGAGTCAAACTCTTTTTTTAACCTCTCACCACTGCTCCAAATACTGCCACACACAGTGCATTTTCAGAGCAGTTTTGATTTTATCCTGGAATCTGTTCTTTGTCTCTCTGTAAAGCAATCTGACGAACGATGCAAAATAACACAGAACTGGAAGATGCTGCAAAGAGGACATGTGGATAACTATTGTCTGCAGGAAGATGAAAACACTGGTTCTGCCTCACATCACCTGTCTTACCCCCTCCTACCCTGCACAGGTTGAAATACAGTAGATCAGGGAAAAGAACAAATCCTTCTGCACTGCTTCCTGCACACAGGACTGGTCCGTCAGCTCCCTCAGGGCCACCCATCCTGTTGCTGTGCCATGAAAGCCGATACAGTTCTTGGCTTCTCCTCTACCTGGACAGAGACCAAAAAGGCCAGGAAACTAAAAGTGTAGGCCTACAAACAGATTATCACAGGTCAAAGTAGGGTGCAAAGCAGCAGCATGTCAGCTGCCCCACAGCAAGCATCCATGCAAATGCTTTCACTCAGATCCAAATGAAAGATAGCTTAGATGCAAGCGGAAAGGAAACAATATTTACATCGGATACTGGGGAGTTGGCATGTGAACATGGCAATTACCAGAGTTTCTGGGAAACTAAATTCATGCCCTAGTCTACCCCATTGTATATTGCTGTCTGTCCATGCTCAGGTGTCTTGTTCAAAGTCAAGTCCTTTGCCAGGCCTTTCCCCTTTCTCCTGTTAGAGCGAACTCAATGAACATACTCGCCCGTTACTATACTTATAGTTTAATAGTTGTGCCACAGATCATGGCATTACAAATAGACTATTTCACATCCCACGGACTGACAACAGCACTGTGATGTGACATGAGAAGGCAACCATATAGGAGATATAAAATAAGACTAAGGCTACTTATCTGCTCAGTATGAACACCATAAAAATGCTTTTGCTTTAATTAATTCTAGTTTCATCAGGCTGCAGTTGGAGTTGTGGAGTTTTCCTTTTTTTCATGGAAGGATTTGCAATAGAAGGAGGAGCTCGCCTGATCATAAGGCTTTAAAATTGCAAGAGAGCTTTTTTATTTCAAAAGCCTTATTTCTAACATGTAGAGACAGTTCCCACAAATGGAAGGACTAGGAGCCCCAATTAAATGACCAGGCATCAGTCTTAAAACAAACAAAAGAAGTACTTTATCCTCACAGTCATAATGAAATTACTGAACTCATGGCCACAGGATAGTGTGGAGGTCAAAAGTGTAAATGGACCATAAAAGGGATTACACAAAATCATGCAAACTAAATCCATCACTAGCTACTAAACTTCATGATCAAGATCCAGACTCCAAATCAAAATGTCCAAGATACTGATTCTCAGAGGGCAGAAGCACACAGGAAGAAGGATTGCTCTATATGAGCGATATAACAGAGTTCATACACTTTTTCCTCAGGCATTTGCTCCTTCTCACTCTCAGAGAGAAGACACTGGTCTACATCGACATTTTGTCTGGCTCAGGATGGCAACTATTGCATAGGTTCTAAATTTTTCAAAAATCCTAACTCATTTTATTTGGCACTGTATGTTTTAGAAATTTTTGCATTTTAAATTCACAATAATTAGAAAAAAAAAAACTGTAAAGAGTCAAACAGAGGTTAAAAAGAAACAAAAGTACCCAGAAAAGATGGAGACTCAGAGTTTGGAACACTTTCCGTGAAAGTCATGTTTTGCCATGTAGCTGTGCTTCAGGATCTCATTTTGCATTAAAAAAAATTATTTCCATGCCATGGTTGCAAAAAAGGAAGCTAACAATACAGAAACCTATGCAGTGTCCACCTTCCCAAGTCTGCTAAGAGACTGAAGCATACCTGACAGTTGAGAACTGTCTTGTAAATCTTAAATAGGTCCCTGTGGCCCCTGCAGTGCTGAAACCACTGCTCAGCATTGCCTTCACTGCATTGAATCATTTGGGCCATTCCCTTTCTGCGTGAGTCAGGTTTTGAAAACTGAGCCTCCTCTAGCCTGTAGGATTCATAAACACCTGCCCCATTAACCCAGTTTCACTGTTTGTCTAATGACAACCGCAAGTAATGACCTGACTCAAGTCATGTCAATATTCTGCCAAAACCTACCATTTTGCCCTCTTAGCCACCTCCTCCCACCCACCCATAGGTTATGGAACTGTGGGATGCTTGCCAGAGAAATGCAATAAAAAGTAGGAAATGACATACACAAATAAAATTCCCTTACCTAAAAGCCCTGTACGTCAGATCTCTTTGTGCTGCCTCCTCCCCCACCATCCACTCCTTTACTTCCAGCACTTGTTTCTCCTCTCAGTTTCCTCTTCCTTTGCTGCCCTTTTTCTTCACATGTTCTGCTTTCTGTTCTTTGTCATTGTTGTTGCCTCCTTTTATGCCCTAGTTTTTTTTCTTTGGCTGAAGTGAACAAATGAATGCTTTCATAATTTTTCCTTGCTTTAGAGCCAGTAAAGCACTATGGTGTCACTTTACCATTTTTGCTGCCTCTTCCCAGTTTTTCTGTTGCTACTTTTGTTGTTGTTTTCTACCTTTTTTCTGGCCTTCCTCCATAGCAATCACTCCCTCCTTGCAAGTACTCCCTCCTCAGGGACTTCATATGCTCCTTCTCTCTGCGGAGCTCCTGTTATGTCCCCAGTGCAGTCTTGAAATGATCCGAATTTCCAGGTGGATTTGTTGGGCTTCTGAAGTTTTGACAGGGTGTAAAGGTCATTCCAAACATTTAAGGCAATACTGAGTACTTCTGATGGAATGTTTCTGGCTGCACGGACATGGCTTCAGGGAGAAGCAGGGACATTAAATGGAGTGGAGCGCAGTCCAAGTCCAGTTGCTGGGGGGAAATATCCTCACTTACTTAACTCTGTCTAAGCCACTTATTTCACTCATTTCTTTGGACTTCCAAATGTTCTCAGTCATTGCCTACTGAGTGTACTTACAGGATCAATCCCTAAAGCCTGGAATCTTTATCCTCATGGATGTCCCTCCTGCCAGGAGTACACAATGTTAGGAATAGCGTTCTCTGGTTTAGCTTATAGTTGCTCACATTTTCCTGATACTTAAAACCACTCTGAAGAAATGTCGGTTGATCCAAGTAGCTAAGTGTGCTGCTCTAATTGCTGCATGACGTGATGGGACTGCACTTGCTGCAGGAGAGCTGTAAGGCTCTGCAGCTTGCACGTGAGGCTGGCCCATGCTAAGCTGTGATTCCTTGCCACTTTGCAGGGTCGTGTTTAACCATACAGTCACTTTACACACACATTCTTCAAGGTCTAAATATGCTATAAACCATTCAACGCATTTTAATTCATCCCTATGCTTCTTCGTTCCTGTTAGGCATAAGTACATTCAAGACTTAAAGGGAAAAACAGTATTTCAGGTTTGTGAGATAAGACAGTGAAAAAATGGAAGCAGCACTAGCTTTAGTATATAATTTCTATGCTAAGAATTGAGAGAATGAGGGATTAAGTCTAAAGTAACATCCAGAGAATGGGAAAGAGCCTGACTAGCTGAGAATTTCATGCTGTAAACATTATTCTAGAAATAATCTTTTTGTGTTTCTGTTCTTTACCTTTTTAACAGCACAATTACTCATGACAATATCATTTGAACACAATATTTTAAAAAAATGCACAAGCCACCTTAATGAAATACCATCCACAGTTCAAACAGCAAAAAAGGTTCCCATTTTGGGGGCTTCTCTCCATTTATATTAATTATCAGTTTTTCTATGGAAGAATTGTACAATATGGGGTTTTCCTGCTTGTTCATAATAGGTCATTCATTAAAGAAAATACTGGGAAATTATCTTCTGTGTCAGTGGATACAGTATGCCATCTGGGAGCTGAAAAAAATGAACAGAAATCAGACCGAAAAAAAAAATGATTAAAACCATGAAATTACTTGCACTTATGGAAACCAGACAAATACTTTAAAAATCCCAGGCCCATCAGATAGGCTATAATAATTGACACATTGTCCATTTATACGAGAGATGCACTTACTCACAGGAGCGGTCGGTGGCTTCCTCCGTCAGGCCCTCAGTGATTCACTCTCACCATTTCCCCTGGGTCTTCTCCCTGCTCTCCTGCTTCTCCAGAGCTGTCCGCACCCCCTCCGGCCCCGAGCTCACCAGTGCCGCTTGGATGCTCTTTGCCATTTCCTCCTGCAGCTTTTCCCAGCTGTCTGCTTGCTGGCAGTTCTCCATTCCTCTCGTTTCTGTTTTCAGTTTTCTGCTTCCTTTATTCCAAGGTGCTTTCTAACCAACGCTGTAATATAAGGCTGTTGTGATGTATTCATCGGTCTCTTCCCTGGGTCCAAAACCAACAGGTAGATCAGAAAACCTCTTTTGAAATGTGAGATTGTCTACTCTGACTCCCAATCTAGGGTAATCTAAAATTCAGTGTTCATCTTTCTGGGGTAAGGTGGATGGGTTAAGTTAGAAGGGGGATGCCCACATCAGCAGATAAGGAAATCACAACAATGTAGTGATAAATATATTAAGATGAATATGGCCATATGCCAATTTTTTCCCCCTCATAAATAAGACTCTTGTTTACCAAATGTTCGATTTTGGTTATGTCACTATAAAAATCAAGCAGCTGGTAATTCAGGCTTGATTAGCAGGTCTCCAGTTTTGATTAGTAAATTACTGTAGTAATCAAGGTTAATTCTCATTTCAGAGCTATGCCACAGATTTTATTTCTTCCAGAGAACTGGATTTACCACTCTGGAGAAGGAATATTTTAATAAATATTACAAAAATATCCAGAAATAGAATCAAAAGCAGATCCAAACGTTTTTTGAAATATGAAAAGCCAGAGCAACAATGCTGTTCAAACATGAAATGGTTAATGTCCTAGGAATAAAATTCCAAGCTGCAATTTTGCAGAAGATTTCTACATAATATATGCAGAGATTGCATTGCTAATTCCTTTTACCTAGTGTTTCTATTTCTATCTTTAAAAATTGTTTTCTTTGGGTCTTCATCTTTCATTTTAAAAGAAAAAAAAGTATACAGAGAGGCTTAAAAAGAAGCCCAAGAGACCATTATTAGTATAAAGATAAACAGTAGAATGGATTCTAACTGAGCCAGAAAACATCACTGTAGAATTTGCATAAAATTTAGTTTTCAACCAAACATATTGCACATCCAGTTCCAGCTCATCTCATAATAAATATTCAAGCTTTCGAATGACCCACATGTCCCATAAGTGAGCAAGAGTCCCCAAAAGCCATCATTGTTGTAGAAGAGGCACAATATTAAAAAACACTGAGAATTCGTCGGGGACCTTTTTTTCCATGAAACTTTTACTAAATCTTTAGCTTGCAAATCCTGTGATTATTTGAGCCATACAAGTCTGTCAGGGATTTGAGGCTGGATAACAAACTCCTATAAGGTTTTTAATTAGAATAACGTTATTATTTTTTAGTCACAATTCTGGGTCAGATTCTGTGTATCTCTCTCACATCACTTTTGTATAATTAGAGACTAAATTATATGAAATAAATATGAAGATTTGCTTTATCTACTCAATACTGCATGCTTTCCTCAGATAGGAAAACATATGCAATTTTCAGATATACCATAGTATTCCACTCAGAATATTTAGACAACTTTCTCCCCAATAACACCAAAAGAATTGACTGAAGAAGCCCCAAAATATACAGCTATAGAGGCACATTACTGAGAATACAGTAAAGACTAAATTCAATATAAAGTTATATATTTCCTATGTCCTTTGAGGAAATAAAAAACCCCAACCCCCTCTTCTAGGTAAATATGCTATGTCCTTTTGTAAAAGGCTAGGAAGGAACCTGGACTTTACTTCTGTCTCCATACATATGCTTTATTCCACTGGAGCAATTTTCCTACACAGCTATGAACACTTTCCCTTTGCCAATGGAAGTCTGGGGGGTTTTGAATCAGACCAGGATCAACTGTGCTTCCAACTCAGCATCTTGTTTTGGATGATGGCAAACAGGAAACGCTTCAGAAGGTTTCTTCCTAGTGCTAGAAAGTCAATAGCTGTCTTATGGTCTGAAGCAAGGAGATTCTTATCATTCCTGCATTTTTCCCTATATAAGGAAGTCCTAGATATTTAACACTAGGTCTTATCTGCATGGTTCATTTACAGACCAGCATCTAATGACCTGAACAAAGGCAGAAAGTGGAAAGCAGCCTGATCTATGAACATCTATTTAAGGTTAACCCTCAGCTAAAATAATAATCAATTTCAGTAGAAAATAAGCATATACAGACTGCATTTACTGAGTATATTAAGGACTTGTCTCACTTTCACACATCGACAACTTCGAAAGCCCCACACCTTGCAAGAGAAGAGGAAAAAAATATACTTTCAGGCAGAAAGCCTGCAAAACAAACTTTATAACTGGAAAAAGTGCGCATGCTTGTTCTAGTCTGTCTTATATGTGCGAGACAAGATTCACCTAGGGAAGGAATGGGTGGGGTGTGGGGGGAAGCAATTATAACCAAGCCATTGCATTAATAGGGGACTTCCACAGATTTTTGGCTCATCTCCAGTAGTACAACAGCTCCTTGAATCTGGCAGATTTTACTCACTGCTTTTGCACATGTTTTTATTTTTGGCTTTGGCTTTCCTCTCCTTTGCCGTTCTTCCAAGTTACATGGGAGGAAGCACACAGCTGTCGTTCCTCAAGAACAGTACAGGAGACAGTGGCCTCCGTAACCACCTCTCCCACCAACAGTTATGATGCAGGCATGTACAAATAGCTTAAGATTCTTCCCAAGCTGCATTCTTGGCCAAACTGATTGTTTCCTCAAGACTTTGGTGAATTATAACTAGCAGCTTAGGGCTATGGTTGCAATACAGATAAAGCTGTATTTGAGGATATTAACAAAATTCAGAATAAAATTCAAAATTACATCCCCCAGAAGACTGCTTTGTGTTGCTGTTGTGGGAGATAGAAGCTCTGAATGGGAACTAACAGCTACCTCTAGACCTTTTGGGCAACAACAGGGTGGCATACAAATGACTCTACTGGTTACTCACCAGCCTTTTGCCAACCTCCAAGAAATCAACATGAAGGAAATATGACCAGGGAGTCACTGCAGTCTTGTTATCCCTTGCAGAACAACAGTTTTCTTAAATGCCGCCTGGCCTAGCGTAAATGAGAGAAGTCATAAGGTTTCTGGAGAAGTATTTATTTTATCCGCAGGTAGGATTGCATCGCTGGATGTGATAGTCTCTATTTAAGGTGATTAATAATATGTTATGTTGCTTGTTTTGAATAAAGAGTATAAGCCAACTCCTGCCCTGGCTCAACTCCCATTGAAGTCAATTGTTTGCCTGAAAAATGGATTACAGGATATGGCTATAATTTATGCATACAAAAATGCAGAGGATTTCACTTTAGAAACAGTAATTCTTATTTATGTGCACTGCAGTAGTGCCTAGAACCCAAGATTCTTTGTACAGGACAGTATCCAAATACACAGGAAACACAGGCATGGTCCCTACCCCAAAGAGTCTTTAATCTAAGCAAAAGACAAGAGACAGCAGACAGATGGGGAGAGGGGCAGAAATGACAAGGTAACTGGGAGATAATTATGATCACTATGCAGTCACAGCACATCAGCTGCTTAACCACTATCATTTTTTTAAGGTGTCACAGCAGAGGAGAGTTTTAAGGGAGGATGTGGAGAAGGGCAAGTATGGTAGCTTGGCAGAGTTTTATAGGAGTGGACCGCCACAGGAGATAACAAAATTAGTATGGTTCAAGATTTAAGACACTGGTGATGAAATCTGTTGTGAATGGTGGATGATCTGTCACATTGATCTGTCAGTACTTCATGGATGTGATAGGGACAAACAGTCATGGGGAGAGCCTATGTGGGCCCTAAAACATCCGTAGGATGTTTTTAGCTACAGGGAAAAAGGAGCCAATGAAAGGGTGCACAGTGGAAGGAGGAGATGATGCAATACAAAATTTGAAAATGCGCCCCTGCAGCAGTGCCAGAGTGGATGGCTAAGGCCCAAGTAACTGAGAGTTGATGCTGGAGTTTAAATGAATGTTTGAGTTGTGCTGGTTGAAAGGTTGGACTGTAGAGGTGAAGTACAAGAATGAGAAGGTTTGTCCTAGCAAGCACAAATCTAGAGAGAAAGACGTAGAAAGACATAATGTTTAGAAAGAACTGGGCCTAGAGCCTGAGATGATGGTGCTAATACAGTGGTCACACCTCTAGTCTTTGTTTTGCAAGATGGTGCTGCCATGAAAGAGTCCCTGTACTTGAAAAGGAGAATGCTTCTGAAACAACAAAGAAAACAATTTTGGTGTATCAGCAAAGTATATGGAAAAGTGAGAAAAACAGATGACAAAAGGTACAAAAACTCCTCTTCAAAGGTTTTAAGGGTTTTTTTTGGCGCCCCCTTCCCCCCCCCCCCGCTAGTTTGTATTATTACTCTCCCAAGCTCATATTTCAATAAAGCAATAAAAACAAACCTTTTTTGCTTGCCATACATATATGGCCCATTTTTGTGTGCCATTGTGAACTGAGTTAGAGAAGCTTAGGTATGGAGCTGCTTACACATGCTTGTAGGAGTAACTTTTTGAGAGCCTGAGCATTTGCAACTCCAATCTTACTGTGAACAAAAATAGAAAGGACAGTATGCATGCTACTGCAAAGCAATTTATATATTATAAATATGTTTAGGTGGTATCTAAATTACTGCCAGAGCTCTGACCTTGATTACAAATGATCATAAAGTAAAGAATACTTTGAAGTGCCCCAAATTGTAGATCAAAATGCTTGTATATTCATCACTTTGACTAAGATCCAGGCAAGATTTTGTTGGCTAATAAAGACTGTAAATTAAATAGAAAACAGACCCAGTAAAGAGAGGTCATGGCTGTTTTTTTAAATGCTTACAGTCCTTTAGGGCAGGATGTCTGTGCTGCTTTAATTGTTCAGAGTTTCACTTTCTGCCATGGGAGCTGCAAATGTGCAAGCCTTGGTCTCATAATGCCACAATATAAACCTCTATTTAAACTTGATGGGTCCCTTCTCATTGGAGTTTTATTTTCCAGGGACTTCTGTGATGTGCTCTTTTATGAGCAGTGTGAATAAATACGATAGCAATATTACCTATGCAAATGGGCAGAACTAAAATGTCTTGGGTTAAGAAAAAACAAAATTCTGCTTTAACAGCTCCTCCCCCCCCAAAAAACATTAGCTACATTTTTCTTATTCTAATCATGAATTTCTTCTAATCTTCCTGCCAGTCAGCATTTCTCTGAGGCACATCCTAACTATCTACGACCTGATTGGCAAATTGTGAGAGTGAGCTAAATTTCAGTCTTATTACTATTTTGATTCTTCTCCAGTTTGTAAATCAGTGACCACTTAATGAGAAGTCCTAACTTTTGGGAGGATCAGGTGCTTTCTTGATCGACCTTCTCCTGGTCCACATGTTGATGCATGACAGGCAACCTGTGAACAAGCTGTCTATCTGTGCTTGATAGCGTGCAAATAAATATACTGTTGTATTAGTGCCCTATTGATTTATCATACCATCACTGGTAGTGATGTTACGAGCAGTGCTCTGAGTTCCCTAATGAGCAGCCTTTAGTTGTTTGAGGACTGTTTGCAATGAGTCAAGCTTATAGAAAGCCTAGGATACCACTCAAAAGAAACATCTTTGAGGATCATGGCCGTAAAATATAGGACAAATTCCCACTCTTAGTCCTGCTGGAAAGTTGTAAGCTACCTGGACTCTAAATGGTTTCTATATTTAAGTGAGAAGGTCATTGTGACTCACCACAGAGCAGGACATTGGAAAGTCTCTGATTCTGCCACTTTGTTTGCCTGAAAAGGAACCAAGAATTAAGATTTACAAAGCAGATTATGAATTTTGTACATCTCAGTGAAAAAGGGCGACTGTTAGAGAAAAGCAAGCTGTTAGCCTTCTGTGAAAGTCATGCAAAGGGTGTAAATGGAAGGGCAGAAAATGGGAAAGCTTGAATGGATTGTGTGCTATCTGGGAAAATACTCCATCATTATTTATACTAAATTAAACTTTCAGTTGTGCAAGAATCACTTTGCACTAAAATGCAGATTCCTCAGGACTAGCCCAGAGATTAATTAAGCCTTTAATAATTAGGAAGTCATGATATTATTTGGTAGAAGGCACTCTTCTGGGGAATGATAGTGCAGCAGAAAATAGACAGTAATGAGTACTTCACATTATAGCACAGGTCCTCTGTAAAATTCACATTGTTTCTAATGAGCTTTTTCCTATTCTTTAAGCTGAGAGTTGGCCATATTCTGCTTTTAGTTACACCATTGTAAATCTGGAATAATACTATGGAAGTCCATTGAGTTGATAAGGATTTTATAATTTTGTAAAAAAAAAAAAGCCGAAGTCACAAATGAGACATTCTTATGTTCCCGGGGTTTTGCACTGTGCTGCTTCTTTGTCTCCTTCCTTGTCACTTATTCTTTCTCAACCTCTGTACTTTATTCCATCCTCTCCTACCCATTCCTATTGTTATTTTTTATGGGTTTGGGTGGGTGGTTAACTGGCACTAGGAAGAAAAGCCACACAGGAATATAACTGCATATAGTATTATCCAGAGCACCACGCGTCGTTCTCTTGGTTACCTCAATGTCACTATGAAACATGCTATATATTTATTATTTAAACAATATTAAACAGTAGAAAAAGAGAACACTGTTTTTCTGAGGTTGTCATCTATACAAAATCCTACAAACAGAAAAAAGGAGCAGTTAAATGAGTACCTTAATTCACTTGCTATTGAGAAGCTGTTACTATAACAAATATCAGCAAGACTTTTAAATCAGGCCTGTGGAACAAAGCATTCCAGTGTCATTTTTACATTAGTGATTGCAGTTGATGTCATTTTCACAAAACAAAATTATAACCAAAATGGATATTTCAGGTCAGAGTGCCACAAAGAGTATATAGATACATTTCCATCAATAAATCTGCCCTCTTCCTGCCCTGACATAAGTGTTCAACCCCTTGTGATTGACGTTTTTACCACTAAATTATACTATGTCTGCTTCTAGAAGAAATGTCTCCATTACAAAATTAGCTAACCATCAACATAACATAAAATAACTTCAACATGGTGTCATTTCACAAGAATATTGATTCTCACAGACTTACTGGATTAAATCCTGGTTTCCCATAAAAGGAGCAGCCATTATGTCTTTGGTAGACAGAAAAATATATATTGTGGAAAGATGTATATTGAGGTGATTAAAACGTCATTGCTGAGCTCAGAAGCGTAGGATTTTTGTCCTGTGGCAATATGAAATGAAGAAAATGGACAAGATATTAATTTGAAATATACATAAGAATAAGGTTAAAAACCAGCTACTGGTCTGCCATTTCATTTCTCTGCTGGAACATACTTCTGACTGTTGGTTGCAGTAGGAAAATTCTTCAATTATTCTAGCTTGACTACTGAGTCTGCCAAATTCTTTTCAAGACCTTGTGCATGAAACTTTTCCTTCCTTCATTTTCCTCACCTTTAGTACTAAGAATTCCTCACAGGATGTTGTGAGCTTATTGATTAATTCCTGAAAAGTCTTTGAATTTCTTAGACAAGCAATGCTATTTAAGAGCAAATAATCACGATACACAGTTGTAGTTTCTTCCCATATCAAAACTGTAGGAAGGAAAACTAATTAGAGAACATTTTTTTTTTTATCACCATCTCTACTTCATTTTTATAGAGGTGCCCTATATTTAGTATTGGAGTAATAACGGGCTAAACTGTCTGGGCACAACTTCTGTGATTTTAATGAAATTACATTGAGCGTAGATTTGACCCAGTTCTTTGTGACCACTTGCACATCAAAGAATTTCCTAGAGGAGAAAATACCACCTCCATCATCACAAATCACTCCTGGTACAGGGAATATTTTCTGTTTCAGCCCAATTCCTTCAAATAGAGATGAAAAACAGTGCCTTCATTAAACATGGCCAATGTAAATTGTTGTACACACTGTGCTATCCAGAAGACTCTAACCTGTTTAGGGCTAGTGGTATGCTCAGAGAGCAGGGGTAAGGTGAACAGCTGCCAGATTTCTCACTTTTTATGATGTACTTTTTTCATCTCTGTTCATCTTAAAATAAGAGCCTTTAAAATCAAATGGGTTCTGCACTCCCTTGTAGAGAAGAACTAGGTAACATGCCAGTTCCAGGAAGGCTAGCAGTAATGAGGTGTAAAAGACATGTCGGAAGCATAAGGTTACTGGGGAGGTACCCACAGAGTTTTGCAATTACAATGCCTGTGCATAGTAGGCTTGTATTCCTTGAAAAACAGCTACGATGGAAAAGCACCAGCCCTCGACCATAGCTTCTGTATGTTTGTGAAGGCAGGGGGAAAAGTGGGATTCTGCTGAGCAGCTCCCTCTTATTCTGGCCCTGTGTGGCATGTGTATGAAAAAAGAACATTTTCACCTTGGGAGATTCATAGTGTAGTAGCCTGTTAGTGAAGGATAGTCTGTCGCCATTCATCCCTGCCCATTAAGGCTTGACGAGGACAATGTTACTCGTCTCTGCCCATTCAATCCTTTTTTGTTGGCACATTACTATTTTATCATTTTGATCTTCTCCTTACTGAAGATAAAAGACACCATGGGCGGGATTCATGAATGACTACTGTTATTTATCGACCCAGGACTTTTTGAACATTTTTTCCCCTCTGATTCATGAACCACTTTTCCATATTCGAAAAGCAGTTCATAAATCGTTCAGCACCAGTAGAAATTAATAATAATGAGTTCATTTACATAAAAGGACTCATCCTGCCAGTTGCTGATAATGTTTGAAGCCAGAACCTTGTCGGCAAACAGGATTTTTGCTGGCAGTGCAGGAAATAATCTTTTGTTTATAAATTAATTAAAACATACTTTTCCCTCTGCTTTTAGAGCTACTATAAGGGCATTTTGTTGGGCAAAACTTTATGCATTTTCTCTTTTTATAATAAATGGCATCGCCCAGAGTGGAAAGAGGTTTTTGGTAGCATTAAGGGTCAGGCTTTTAAGAGAGAGAGGAATGTGTTTTGATTTGTTTTCATCTTTTGAGTGAGGATTTCTTCTAAAGCCATTGGCAGCTGCACATCATAAGGGTTTGTTCGAAGATATTCTTTCCTGTGGATCTGTGTGTATTCACGCTCTCTCCCTCCCTAAGCTTCATTCTGAGATTCAAATTCAAGAGAAAAATTCTCAACAAAAAACTCCCACGTCTCCTCTGGACTCATGACAAACCCACGAGTTTTACATGATTTCAATGCAAAACTATAATCAGTCCCAGGCTTATTTTTGGAAAGGAGGGATGAACCTGAATGAACATTTCCATAAAGCCAGTCAAAGGGTAGAATCTGTGAATGGATGTTTAATGCCAGCACGCACATGTGGTGTATGTGTGTGTTTCATTATGTTCGAATGCCGGGAACTAGTCTCCCTTCCACAAGACCAGATTTACCTAATTTAGTCTTAATGGAGCTCCATCAGACCTACATTGCTATAAGAGAATGAGGTTTTTAAATCATAAGGGTAGGGTTTCACAACACACTAAAGCCTAACCTAAGTTGCAGGCTGTTGCTGTGATGAGAGGCTTGCTCTCCCCCACCCAAAGCCTCATGGTCCTGCAATGCAGTGGGACAAATTTGACAGAAAAATAACACAGACAGCCCCACCCCATGCATTTTCCTTTAGATCACCATCCTGGCAGGGGGAATTACCGCACACCCCTCACCTCAGCTCTTTCCTGGCTAGCCTCAGACTTCTCCAGGTGTCTCCAGGCGGCCAGGGAGTTTCTGTGGCTCCTATAAAGCATCTTCGTTCATGGAGACTACATGTCTACAACAAATCTCAGTTTCCATTCCAGAGCCCAAGCCTACAAAGTATGCACAGCAATCGCCAACACTGCCATATTTAAAGTTGCTTTTTGCATTGAGGGCCAGCTCTTTCCAGAGAAAGCTACCTGGCTGAAAAGCCCCGTGCATACTGCTTTTCTAAGTTATACAGTAGAGCAAGGAGTTAAATGAAATATCCATACGAGCATTTTACACAAAAATTGGCCTAATTCTCTCTTAGTACTTCGAAAAGAGTAAAACCCTTGAGCGTCAAGTCTCATTGGAAAAGAGTGGAAATTCTTCTTAGCTTGTTTATTTCTTTATGTACAGCACCATTATTGGAAATTGTGATAGGGGATATGATTTGCTGGTTTATTCAATTCCTTAGTGCTGGAATTTGTCATTTGGTATTCTGATTTTTATTTGTATTTAAGCTTTTGTTTGGCAAACCCAGAACAGAGTGTTATCACAAAGAAAGACTAGAAGTTGGAAATGTGTATCATTAGTCTGATCTGTGTAATATGTATGTATAAGGCTTCAATAGAAAACCTACTTTAAAAAACAACAACAAAAGGCCTGAATTGTCTGTTCCTACTTTTGCTCTTAATTGGTGACATCTGGGTTTGTTGGGATTGAATGCAACTTTTATTTTGTGTTTTTGAGAAGGAAGAGTTGGCTGACTAGTTATCTTTATATGGTTTCACTTCCTCTCATGTCCCTTTCTCTCTCATTTGGCTGTTTGAATACTTCTAAGGTAAACATAAGGGAGCCAAAAGAGTTCGCCAGACAGTTCATTGGCCTATTCTGAACTGCACCACCTACCTGCAGCATGAACCTGCGCAGCTCACTTCAACTTTATATCTTCATCTGTAAAACAGTTAACGATACAGCTTAGAAAACTCTGAGATATGTTCACCAAAATCACTACATAAAGCCAATATATTATATTATTGTATTATTATTCAGATCACCTTTACTTTTGCATTAGTAAAACATGATTTTTCAGAAACAAGCTTTTATTGGAAATTTGGTATTCTTGTAAACTTCTCGAATTGCAGGGACTGATGTCTGCCTACATGCACACACATGCACGTG
The DNA here is from genome assembly GCF_000687185.1 of Egretta garzetta. NCBI lineage: Eukaryota > Metazoa > Chordata > Aves > Pelecaniformes > Ardeidae > Egretta > Egretta garzetta. The sequence continues at coordinate 3,024,846 of NW_009259593.1, forward strand.
CACACACATATTATATGTGTGTGTAGGCTATGTAAGCTTTTGTGTAACAAGTGGCATGTTGCTTCTCCAGCCTGCTTTATATAAGTTTGGGTAATTATTGATATCATCAATTATCGCCAGCTTATACCAGTGCGTGACCAGAACAGGATATCACAGGTTTGTCATGTCTGTATGTGTTACAACATTTTATCCTTCCTTTTAGCAATCTTGTATAGATTTCACTAAAAGACAGGCATATAAAATGGAGAGTATTTGGATGTGGAACAGAAAACAGAAACTGGAATCAAGCTTCTCAGCAGAAAATATCTGAGGGAGAGGGGAAAGTTCTGTCTGTGGCAGCAAAATGACATGCCAAGCAGACTGAAAGCAACATTCATAATGTTAGGAGCCCACTTTCCTCAGTGCATAAATTCAAGACAATGAAAATGTAATGAATAAAGCATTTAGAGAGGTGATTGTGACAAGGACAGGAGAGGGGGAGGGGGGCTGGATCACAGAGTCAACCACTTCAAGTGAAACTGTTTACTGCTGGAGAGGAGACATCAGACTGGGAAATAATTTAGGCTTAAGGTTCCCCAAAATACATTCTTTCCCAAGCAAGCAAACTGTCAAGCTGAGAATGCAAACAGAATCAGGGTGCTTTACTTGACTGTGTAAGACCCTATTCTTCCTAACATTTAGCTACATGTAAAGGATCTTTAGCAATATGTAAAGGATCTTAGCTATTGCATGCCAGGCCGTCTTTTGAAAACATCCTACTGCAAGTGAAACTTAAGTATAAAAATGCATCACCCCTGAACAAATGCCTGTTGGGAGTTACAAAGAGCCACTAAGTCTTGATCCCTGCAGGAGCTGCAGATGTTGCTGGAAGCCACTACTAACAAGAAGCCAAATCTGGAGCTGCTCAGCACCTCTGAGGATTTGGCCTTCGATTCAAGCAGCCTGCAGACCCCAAAGCCCAATCCTAGGAGGCTTCTGTATCGTTCTGAATAAGCTTTAGGGGGGAAAAAAATCTGAGGCAAGCTTTCAACTTCTCAATTAGTTTTATTAAGGATTTTCAAAGTTATCTTTGTGAGGAAAAGGGCTAGAAAAGTAACTTGCTTAAAGGAAATCTGAAAATCTGTGTTCTGTTCCTGCCCTCTCCAATCAAAGGAACAGAGTTTTCAGTCATGGGCCTGGTCACAAAGGCAAGTTAGGGAAGAAAGATATAATAAAGGCAAATTATTTACTGTCAAAATCAGTATGGAAATGCAATCAGGGCAGATGATTCTGTTACTCATTTTCACACTTCTGCAAAAATCTGCATGTTTTCCATTTATCAAATAAGCCAAAGATTTTAAAACATCAAACAAACTTTTTGTAAAGTTTCTACCAAACACAGGAAATTCTACCACATGGTCGAAGTGGAAAGTACTATAGGCATCTAAAGCAAATGGCAAGTTTTAAGAAGTAATTGCTCTATGGTTTTCAGTTTCTTTTCCGTTGTTCTTTTTTTTTTTTTTTTTTTCTCACTTGATACACTGGAGGGCATTAGGCAGGAGATGCCAAACTTCTTACCACTGGTTTCCAGGGAGAAGTCCCTATCCTCTTTTTTCACTAGAGCTTGAAGCTGGAGTAGAAATATTATAACCTTCATTCAGTATATGTACCGCTCCAAACTTTGACAGATCATCAGCTGGATTTCCCAAAATCCTGAAAACAGGCATAATAACTATGAGATTAGAAAAAATCCAAGAAACAAGAAATAGAAATCCCCAGAACGCTTAAGTTCTTTATTTTCACATGCTGACTTCTGGATGTTGAGGGATTAAGTCTTAAGGTATATTTTTGGGATCACACTTTCAAGCTTCCTACATAATCATGAGACCTAGAAAGTCTTGTTTTACCTTTAGAAAAAATATTTTTGCATTTGCGGAGCTGAGGGTTTAAATAAAGCATCAAATACCTTGAAGTTCATGGTAAAATTGTACGAACTGGCAACACTGCCTATAATAAGCAAGCAAAGCTCTGTTCAGAAGCTAGTAGAAGAGGAGGAGGAATTAAGTACCGTACAAGGCAGGAGAAGGTTTTGAAATGCTACCAGTTTGGAAAGGCTTCATTTTACATTGGGTTTGCACTGTTGTGAGTGACTATCTCAGCTTTCAGGTGCTAAGGCATGAGGTTTTTTGTGGGACTCTGAGACTAAACTACTCACTAGCAATTTCAGTCCATTCTCACTCTTTCAGATTTCTTTTTTGCATCCAATTTTTTTGGTTTTTCCCTGTCAGGCTTTTTCAGTGACCTTCCTTTTAAATAGCTCATTCCCTCCTTTCTTCCCTCTGGTCTGGTGTGCTACGGAGCTACCAAGGGGTCCCAGCACACATCCTTTGGCTGCTGAGCACAGGCGTTCCCAACTGCAGGTGGAGATGGGCAGCCAGAGGGTGCTGGTGGGGGTACCCCACAGGGCTGCCCTAGGCACTTCCTTTTGCTGTGGTTCACCTCTCCCCAGGGCATGGGAAGTCCCCTGAAAGTGGGAGTTTTCCTCAGGAGCCAGTCTGGCGTTACAGTGTTTCCCAGGGAGCTGGAAGGCTTCTCTTTTTCTCACTCACCTTTTAACTGAGAAAGCAAAGAGCCCATCGATCCAACCCCTGCTTCCACCAAGAAATCAAGCCTTCTCTCTTAAGAGTAAAGGAAAGAAAAGGAGCAAAGGTCTCTGTATGAGCATGGCTGCTGTCTTGCACTAGTGCCACTGTAAATTAGATTTATTTGAAGCAGGCCAAGCAGGTATCAAAATGTGGCTGAAATAGTGAGTTGGAAGGATCATCTAGAGCAAGGCTTCCCAAATATTTTTTAACTGATGGATTAATATCAAGTCTCAAAATTTCTTATGTGCTACCAGACACCAAATTTCTCACTGTGTCAAAAAGGACCATGATTTCTAAGGACCTCCTATTCAACCATCGGCACTGTAGGAGGATTTCACCTCTACTCCTCACGAAGGCAGGCATTATTGAACCTGTTTTTAAAATCTCTTTGGGACAAGACAACGTAAATTCTTTCTGGGGAGTTTCTTCCGCTGCTTCACCATATTAACAGAAGGAAACTCTGCCTGGTATCCTTCACAGGATATCATCTCATTTCTTTACCTAGCAGACATAAAAAAAAAATGGAAGGCGGTTCTGTTCTGTAAGACCTCCTTCCTCCCTTTTGCTCCTCCATTCAGCTCCAAGCAGTCCCTTACAATGGACATAGAGTGGTATTCTGGTGTATCTAGAACAGAAAGTTTTTCTCAGGCATTAGGAAACAATCCCAAATAACATAAGAAATAGAAATAGAGAAATAAACTAACCTGAATATTTAGTTCCACTGTCAGCAGGGATGCACCTGTGGGTTTAACTAATTGTTTTATAAGCTTTTTCAAACACAAAAAGGGCTGCACAGTAAACAATGGATGTGTTTGTCTTAAATAAATGTAGGTAGTTATATATTTGGTATTTTCAATTAGGTGTTTTGGATATGTGATTATGTGATAACTGGCTCTAAGATTTTACATGTTTACTTAATATTTACTTAATTTAAATAGCTAGAAAAGACATAGAAGTTGATTTCTAATTTTTAAAACTCACAAGCATTACAATTTTAAAACACTAGTACAAAGGTAGAAAGTGTATGGTATATGCTTTAATGGGATGTTTTTAAAAACTTGAGATAACGAAGAAAATACGTAAGACAACATTCATTTAATGTCTCTTTTTTACAGCCAGATTACAGCTGTGTCATAGAATTGAGAAATGGAAATGGACACAAATTTTAAGAGAGGTGGCTGATGAGGTCATTGGTGACTTCACTTTCACTATTGGTTATAGGTCAAGATAGCTACTAGACCAAATATGGAGATACTTCCACTTGTGCTCCAAAACCAGTCCTACCTCAGGCAACCACAGTTCTATCACACAGTTTGTTAGTTTACCGAAGTCATATGAGCACTGATCAAAGCACTGAGTATTTATGCCAAATGATATCATCACAATGATTGTCATTAGATAAAGAAACCCAGAATTGTTTAGTTAGGTAGCAAGAGCTTTAATTATAGGGTTATGAAAATCTTGAATGCAATAAGATACAATATAAACTGCAATAAAATATAATAAAAACTATAACTCCTTAAATTTGTATAATACTTGACTGCTCAAGAAATGCTGAGGGACTGCTACCTCCTTGTCTTTCTGTTTTCATTTACAGCAAGTTCACTTTGGAAATGTTGAAGAATATGCATCTATCAGAAAATTGCTCACTTACTGAAACCAGCTATTTTTAAGGCTTTATTTAAAGGAGATAATGAATAAGACTAAATTGATGTCAGGCATGAAGTAATTTTAACCAATACATTCAAAGTCTATAATACAAAATATTGGAAAATTATATGTAGAGTAATCTAAAGTAATGAGATGTTAAAATTCCTTGGAACCTAGAAACTCTTCTATTCATTCTGTTCTTTTTCTTTCAACCTCACTGTGGGAGGCTCCATCTCCGACATCTTTATATATGATGTTCTCATTTCAAAATGCCACTGAACCTTCAAATGAACACTTGCCTATGATCTTTGAATACAAAAATACTTAAATCAGGGTTTTTATATTTTAGTGCACTCAGCCATAATATGCAGTGAAAGAATTTTGGTATTTAGCCTAGGTCTTATTTCAAAAGAAAGGAAAAGATGACTCTCAAAAGGAAAACAATAGTTTAGTAGAATGAAATACCAGCAGTACCAGATAATTTCTGGACAGGATATTTTAAACATATATTGAAAAGAAAGGGAAATGAAAAACCCTTTACAAAGTTACATCTGGAGTAAAATACAGTATCTGCCTGTAAGGATTGCTTATAAATTGCCGTTAAAGAATGAAAATAAAATTAAGTAGGTCGAGCAGTGTTTGTACAGCATTTGCAGGTTGGCACCTATTGCCAGCGTTAGCGTGGATAGGACTTGGATGAAGAGATTTGAAGACCTACTCTATTGGTGGACATGAGAAGAAAACAAGCAAGGACAGCTTTCTGTTCTGTGGTGGACACAGAATTATCATGAACTTTCTTCTCTTACATGCTTTAAACCAATCCCTTTTTTTCTCATTGGGCTACAGAGATTTTAAAACTATAAAGAGGTTCTGAGGCTATTTGCTAGAACAGACTCCCTCCGATACTGTCCTCTGTTAATTAGCTATACAAACACAATTAATGTGACATAAACAAACTAAACCAACTGCATTAGTAATTTGGTGGAATAATGCAGATCTGCTACTAAAGTTTCAGTAACCATTCCCAGGCTAAGTGCTGCAAGCAGGCAGCATTAGTGAGCATCACGTTTCTTTTCTATGCTTAGGATATGTGTCCACTATGCATTTCTTCTTGAAGCTTTTACCGGCTTTGAGTGTCATCTTGGTTGAAGCAAGAAGCTGACTACAACACTACTTAAAAGCTATGATGACTCAAAAGCTATGGTTGCTTCTGCCTTTCATCATTTCAACAGGAGTGCTGCCTGAACTGTGGTAGTATAAAACCAAGCTCATGGTACTAAATAGACTTCAAAACCACAAAGTTAAAGCTTATCTACACAAAAATGTTAAAGCTTAACTGGAGGCAGAAACAACAAAAACACAGGTACCTCCTTCTGACAAATCCTAAGCCCTGTTCTTTAGCATCACTGTAACTGATAAGAACAATATTAAGATTTTTTTCATCTTAACTAGGTGAGTGTAAATGACTCACATGGGAGCTGTGCAGCTGTGGGAAGCAGAAGAATGCACACCCTTAAGATTTTATATCTTTGCATTAAACTTGCAGATGTTAGAAGTGCCAAGGAAGCTAGAGGAAGAGTACTTACTGGCTGCAGTTAACTGGTTGCACAGCTAGGACTGGGGGCTCCATCCAGTAGAGCTGCTGCCCTGTGTGTGGCAGGATGCACTGCTCAGTTCCCTTCCCTCCGGTGCTGAATACTGCTGGCAACGCTCAGCAAGCTCCCTTGAACTGCACAGGCTGCCTGAATAGCTTGTATCGGAGTGCTCTGGAGAAAAACGAACACCTGAAACATTGATAACAAAAGATTCCAAACAGTAAGGCTGGTTTTAGTGGGAAGTGTATCATACGGTTGCATGTGAGATACTGCTAAAAGCATACTTTATGTCTTGGTCTCTAGTTTCACTAGTAGCTCCACTGATTTTTTTTTTTTTTTTAAAAAAAGAAAGAAGAACATAAGAGCAATACTCAGAACAGCACTACTACAGACTTTTTTCATATTTAGCATGTAAGTCCATCCTGTAGCATGGTGTTACCTCAGGACAGTTGAACAAGTTAGTATTTGAGGACCACTAGACCAAGGACATGGTAAGTCACTATCCTTAATTTGGAATTATTGAAATGCTCTGACTTCAGCAGATGTAATCTGAATGTTATTGCATTTTATTCTGATATTTCAGGAATAAATGCAATAGATGTAGAAAGACATAAAAAAGGCTCACATGTAGATCACCACATTTTTTTCAGGTAGTAATTGCTTTTTGCCATTTCCAAATTAGTCTGAGAGGAAAGTTAAGAAAGTTACCAGTTTCCACAGTTACTCCCTTTCACCTAAAGAGGATATTGCCTTCATGTCATCCAGGTATAAACACAGTGTAAAAACTCTTATGAGGTTATTATGGAATGTGAAGATAAAGAAGAAAGGTATAGCTGTGCAAGACAAATAAATGAATCTTTCATGATCATTTGGAGTCACTAAATAATATGGATTATTATGAAAAGAAAACAGTAAGACATTTTCAAGTAATAAAACTAAAAATGCTTGGAAAAGTATGTAAGCACCTACAAGTTTAGATACAACTCATCTGAATTTCACTTAAATATCCAGACCTGAAAGTAAAAATTGTACACAAGTGGTCTTATTTTAATGCTTCCTGATTTTAGATACTCACCTGAAATGCTGCAAAAGATACTATACTTACTACATGGCTTTAGGATTTTTTGCAGTATTTCTTCCACCTAGAAATATGTTACATCACACACAAGTTCTACAGTAACAACTGTACAAAACTTTTTCTGACCTCAACATTTACTATTCAGGTTAAGAGTGAATTTTTGTTTCAGCAAAGGTTCAATCAGTTCAGACCACCGATCCGTATTTTAAAAATACATATTTTAAATGTTGCATAGTTACTTCTTTTACTAACCAATTTTTTCAGAAAGACATCGAAGACTGAACTAAGTGTATGAAGCAGTAAGAAAACTAATTAAATATATAGCTATTGAAAATATCTATTCCAGCTGTAGTTTACATAACTTCCTTTCTAGGAGTATAAATGAACTTCTGGTGGGTTGTGAGGTATAAGTATTGGTTTGCCATTTGTTTGTGATGGTGACTGCCCAGCAATGTACATGGCAATGATGAGGTTATACATCTTCCCTGGAGTAATAGAGGAAACCTTTTCTTCCCCAAAGGTATTGCCTCAGCTGCTAGGAAAAGAGACAAGTTCCTCCAGGTAAGGATGCAGGGGGGTTGATTGAGGTAGTCCAGCAATGAGGAAGTCTGCTGGGATCAATTAAGATGACCCAGATACAAAAAGTAAGAAGAATGCTTTTGCTCCTTTATTGCTCCTGGTTTCCCACTCTTGACTCTAAGCTATGGGTTGCAGAACTGAGTCATGAGGAGCACCGTGAGGCTGATCTGCTGTTATCAGTTTGTAAGTGGAGTACCTTGAGAAATTAATTTCTCTGCAAGCAATAAAACCTCCTTCCTTTTAGAGCTGCACAGTAAAAACACAAACCTCAATATCTAAATGTAGTTCCCCTTCATCCCTACTATACCCCTTTTTATTTTAATTTCCAGACCCAGACCTAATGATGGGATAGCCAACCATTCATCACAGGATGCAGAGCTGAGATTGTTTTCTCTGAAAACATTGGCTTCTGGAATAGTTTAGCCAAGAAAAAAATCTAGCATGTTTCCTAAGTTACAGTATCATTTTCACTATTTTTATAAAAACTATTAAAAAATAAAAATATATACTCTGTGTTAACAACGGAAAAATAATTACCATGCTGTGTTTAAAACTTTGTATGTGTCAGCTTTTCAACACTACTTTGACAGAAGGAAACCTCAAGCTTCTAAGTCTAGAACCAAATATCTGAAGAAAGCCAGAAAGTGAAAAATAGAGATCACAAAACCCAGGCTTGTGTCAATATAGTATTGCATGGTTTTGTTTTGGGTTTGTTTTCAACGAGTTTTTCAGTTTAGACCACTCCTACCCTCCTCTCTGTTTGATAAATTCCCATTGCAGGCCACTTGCTATATCATTCACTGAGGAGGCAGTGTTGGAAGTACCAGCAGCAATACTCTTAAGTATTGTCAGAGCCTGAAAAGGTAGGTCCAGTCTGACCCAAACCTCCTCCACTTATTCCATATTACTAAGCTCAGTAGACAGCTGTTTGCTTGACCTGAACATTTTCCAGCTTCCAGGATGCCTGGGTCCGTGTGCTGGGAGTACCGAGCCTGTCCGAGCAGCGCTTGCTGCTGGAAGCAACAGCCTTCATCCCAGAGCTGCACACCACACGGCGGATGCTTCCTGCAACATACCACAGCTTTCTGAATAAGGAGGGCTACCTTTTAAAACACACTGGGGTTTTTTTGGTCCAATATCAAACCCCAAAATATTTAAAAGAGGGAAAATACAGGGGGAGCTCAGTGTCCCACCCAGCAGAACTTCTCAGTGTAGAATGTTGCCTTTAGCAGCGGTACCATATTCACATTTCTTCCTTTCAGGCGATGTCTTTGCACCTTTTATTTGAATGAAAGATAGTCAGGGATTAAAATTACTATTGCCTGCTTCTCCTATCCTCCATTATATAATCATGTACAAGTAAAATCCCTGAGGCAGAACAAAGCTTTATTGACTGAAAGCAGACACAAACCTGTCCTATTGTAATTAGGGAGAGTTTTGAATTGGTTTCAAGGGACTGTCAGAAATAGACCTCAGAAAGGGATGCATGAAATATCTTGTCTTTTGCAGATCCTCCAAAGCTATGTGCTCTTAACAGCACACAAGAACATGTTCCAGTTCAGAAGAGCAGAAAAACATGAAACATATGAAGCTGCTTTGCCAGAGAGGAAACCCACTGTACGTGAGAAGATACAAGCATTCCAAAGAAAGAAGGGTGGGGGGATCCCCCCAAGGAAAAAAAAAAAAAAGGAAAAAAACCCTCTTAGTTCTGGTAAAAAAAACCAAACGAACAGAAAAAAATCTCTCTTAGTTCTGAAAAATCCCAACAGAATAAAATTCTCTTATTTCAGAAAAATGAAATCGGTTCTAACAATATGCCTACCCACAGTTTCGTGGCTGCCTTGCAGCTCATAAATTAAGCAAGTTCTAACCTGAGCACACTTAATGCTGAAAGAGGTACAATGTTTGATTCTGTAGACTCTATTCATCCTATGATCTATGGAGGTGTTAAAATATCTTATGTTTGAGGAAAATCAACCAAAGAAAGGAACAAGACTCATGCCTTTGAGGTCCCTCTGGCATTACTTCTAACAGGACTTGTAAACACTGCTGTTCTGGACAAATTTCAAAGGGAAAGCAAGGCTACTAAAGAAAAACAAAGCTTACTAGTATAAGTTAGAAAAATTTCTATAGACTAGTAGTGGTGCAACTGTCTTCCACCAAAAATGTTGCCTCTAAAAAGACCACGTGTATAGCTCTCTAGTATCACCTATAAATACAAGGCACTTTCAATGCAATCTTCACTAGTTGGTCTTTTTTTGAGGATCCATTTTAGTACTGCATTTCAGTGTGTTTGCTTCAGTTTCTTTCATTTTTACTGAGGTCCTTTTAAGCAGCTAAGAGGGATGCTTTACGGAATTCTTATTTCAAAATGCTTAACATTCCTCTACAGACAAAGAGCACTTAATAACTCCTGAAGCAAAGAAGTGAATTGATAAAACAGGGCTATTCTAATGATGACTTCCCCAGTAGCCATCACAGTGGCATATTTACATTGTAAGACATGGTGGCGTACAGTTTCCTGTACATTCAGCTCCACAAAGCAGTAGGGGAAGGTGGTCTGGAAAGTGGCAACATAACAACGCTGAACATGTGAAATGTCTCTCTATGCATTCCTGTGGTAACGTGCCCGTCTGAGACAACACTGCTGCCATTGTACAACATGAAAAAATTATGTTGATTTCCATCAAAGAGCAGCAAAAAAGAGAGATTTTTATTGTGGTTAGCCTGAGTTCAAAGCTTGGGGTAACACACTTATGGATGAACAGAATAAACAGTTACACTTAGACTTACTGTATATAGCTTAACGAACACATATGAAGATCATATAAATAATTCACATTACTCAAGAGGTGGTGAGTTGAACAAGTCCCTTCTGGTTAAACTTATTTAAAGATAAGGTGAAGTTAAGTGAGTGATGGCACAGTTACAGAGGCCACAGTCCAAGGGGAATTTGGACAGTCTAAGTTACACTACCAGAGTGATTTGTGCAGAATTATGTCAACTTACAGATCTTTAGACCTTATGGGAAAAGGAAATGTCTGATCTCTAAAAGAAGTGATACAAGATGAGTATTTTACAAAGTACAATTATGCTTTACTCAATAAGCTATTTCTATGAAGTAAAATTGGACATCAGCAAAGCACAAAAGGAAACATTACAGTAGAGCTGAAGAGCAAGTTCAATGACAATGAGGAAACTCAAAAATACTAAATACTTGAAATTAAATGCCACACTCTAAAAGATTATAATCCTTTTCCATGAAGTGCTATCCTATCTCTCTCTCTTCTGCAGTACCTCAGAAGTACGTAATGGATCTATCCTGCATCTGTCTTATATATTTTAAGCATTTTGTTGAAATTGCAAATGTAGAAGGCATGTCTAGAGTAATTACTATATGAGCAAACACTAATGCATTATTATTTTTGGTTGACTGTTAGCCACAACCATCAAATTCATGAATTAACCTATAATGGAGATTTTTGTTCTGGTAAAGAAATTACATCAACAAACTAGGTAGCATTTCATCTGTTAATATTACCATAAGTCTGCAGTATTATTCTTGTTGGCAGGGTAAGATTATAATGACAATCTGTCTCTCTTTTATTATATAAATATATTACACATACTTATGCTTGATAATTATAAGCATTATCCTGAGCCCCAAATTCATTGTTATAATATTACTGAAGATTCTATAATTTAGAAGTAATAAAATTCCATCAGCTTTTCACAATAAAATTTACAAAGCAAAAGAATCTCCCTTTCCAGTGCCTTCTAAACACCTTTGGTTTGGATGGTCAAAATGCTAAGAGCCTTCCAGTTCAGTAGCTCTGGTTCAGAAACATGTACAACACTTAACTGTAATGACAAATAGATATAGAAAATAAGCAACAATCCTCACTGAACTTTGCAATTTAACACTTATTTTATATTTAATTAATTCAGAAAGTGAAGAACTTCAAAACTGGCTTTGAACAGGCTGTTTGTTAAAAAAAAATAGAACATTTATGTTTTCACTGTTGTTTTTTCAAATGTGATGTGACAAAGTGAAAAAGCTGCATGAAAGTGTGGTTCTTTGTGTGATGGAAGTGGGATGC
>NW_009259593.1:3041471-3081718 GCF_000687185.1 Egretta garzetta
CATCCGATTGATTTGAATTCTGTAAAACATAATGAGAAGGTACACTGGCACATCACTGATTGCCATGAGGAAAACAGGGTCCCAAAGACTGCTATGCAATGCACAGAAAGCATAATAAAGCCCATTAAGCTTCAGGTGAAAGAGTCAAACAAGGTCTCTAACAACTGGCTGACAACCACACTGGGCTCTTGCAATCAGTTCAAAACCCGAGTACACCAACCTCTGGAACAGAGCCCTTAATTCAGAGGAAGAGTCAAAGCCCTGGCTCAGCTGGGGAATGGGGCTCAGCAGACCACTGAGTGGGGGATGCAATATCTTCATGTTGTAAAAATATTATTCTTCTTGTAAATAAGTATCATTGTGTCTACAGAAAATTAACCTTGAACACATCTGCTTATAGTAGCACACATGCTATTTCCCAGTATTGGTGTCATAAGTAGATGAATAAAAAGGACTGCAAGATCTTCCAAAGCCTTAGCAAAGCAAGAAACAAGACAAAACTCACCCTTCTCTTCATCTAAGCAGGTGAATAGGGCAGCCTGTAGACTTGCCCTCCTGGACTAGCGCAAGGCCATTGCAAAAATTAAAAAAAGAGAAAAGGTAAGGCAAATGTTGGTAAATCATACGAAAGGGTAGTAAAGCCACATGGAAAAGGAAGCCTATAGGGGAAAATTAAATCAGCAGCTTGAGACAGTGGTATCGTATTAAGCAACTTAAGGCAAACCACATTAAGCAACTTAATAGATTTTGTTCCCAAAATTTAAATGGAACTACCATTCAAGCTCCTTATGAGAGTGATTTCCAGTGATTTTTCAAATAAGTGCCATGTCCATCACAGAATTAGTCCTTGGGGACTTCATAAGGGTATTGATATTAACTTACTTCCACTGCAATTCTTGCCCTAAGGGCAAATAACGTAATTGCACTGCAACACACATTTGGCCTCAGCTTGTTTTTGCTCAGTTTGTATAGTTCTGCACTTTCTTATTGTTTCTATTGTACAAGATGTCATAGCACCACTTTGATAACATGTCTGAGAATATCAAAGGCCAAGGGAATTCTGTTATGTAAACACATCATTTATTACTATATACAGCAATGATTACCTGACATCAAAGCTCATCTAGGAGCATACTGTGTGACTGCGGAGTAGGCGGTCTTACTGTTAAAAAGCCCTATCGATTGACAAGATTATGGAGAAGAGACAGTGAAGGGGAAGGGTGTTCTATCAATACCTTCACCACAGTAAGGAAAGAGGCTCTCATTCAACACATGACTTAAATATGGTCATCTTCCTGTCCCCACCTTCTCCAAAACTGCAACAAGAACACAGAAATAGTGCAGTCAGGAGCCACAGCAAGCAGGGTAATAGCTCTGTTCTGCCTTGCTTATCAGCACCAAAATTTAAGACTAGAGGAGGTAACAGCTTGTGTTCACAGGTAAGGCAAGGATGATCTCTCTGTCACAATGCCCACCATGTCTCTCCAGACAGAGAATTACAGGATTTTGGCAAGAAATAAGATAGTCACTTTCTCACCATACAGACGGTGGCCCAGAGACTGGATTTATGAATTCACATAGTTGAACAAGTTACCACAGTAGTACCAAAAGGACTGCTATGTAGATTTAACGGGTGGGCAATAAAAAGCATTGCTCTGCATTTGAATAGTTAAGCGACTTTTCTGTGTAATCAGATTCAAGTTCATCATCTTGACAGAGAAGTGGTATGAAATGTTAATGATCTGTACTGACCTAAAGGGTTGCTAGATGTACACAGGCATACTGTATTCTAAAGAAAAACATATGCAAACACAAAAACTTTCCCACTGCACTTAACCGGTGTCTCAAGCAGGTACTAACCTGTACAGTTTGCATATATGTAAATACAGGCAGATTTATCTTTTAACCTGTTTGGCTCCATAGTAATTCTCTTCAGGATTTCTCTCACAAGCTAGAAGAATGAACTCTCATGCACTGATTCTCCCAGCCCTACCTTTTGATTGTCCAACAGTGAAAGCAGCAGCTTCCGTTTCACTTCTTCATTATGCTCTAAACTGGAAAACTCACTCCACAAGGGCAGCTGAAGACACCATCACTTAAAGTGAAATGCATTTTTAAAAAGTCTGTGGATGATGCAAAGAAAACAGTACATAGGCTTCATTTCTGCAGAAAGAAAATACCACAGGAAAAAAGCCCACCAAACCTTTAAAGATAAACCAATTCTGATGAATAAAATTCACCTAGAATCAAATTCCCTGTAATCACAATGTCAGATTTTCATGTAAAATAGGTACCTGCTTTAGTACCACATCTGTGTCATTTCAACGAACTTGAATAAAAACAAGAGAAAATATGTATCCAAAATAACTTTGCTTGCAGTTTAGACATGAAGCATATAGTAGCAGTTTGACTGAAGATGTGACCCACGAGCTGTATGTCTTTCAAGCAGAAAGAGTAAGAGAGAGTGTGAACTAAAAGATGAAGCCTGTACGAAAAAGCAGGTCTGTACGAAAAGGTCAGGAAGAGTCCATGCAGATATGTAATTTTTCCATAATGGAATATATGGTTTTTCATTACAAATCTTTTGTTTTATAAATGGACTTTGTAAAGACATCTAAGATATTTAGACACTAAGGTTGTTTTAAGGCACTTACTTACACTCATTGTTTCTGGAATATGAGAAGAGACTATTATTATTAAATAATTGACATCTAATGTAGAAGTTTTTGTCATGAAACAATACTTAATATAGCCTAAGTATACACTTGTGGCAAAGGCTGATTGGAAGGGTGACTTCTGTCTTTTTTGACTCATTGCAGACTCAAGTTTAGCCAGAGGTTGAGGCTTGCTGGACCCAATATAGGTTTTACAAGGACATTTCTAGAAACCATGAAGACAGAGGGGGCAAGGAGACTTAGCATCTGGGAAGGGAGAGCTGAGAAGTCACAGGTGATGAATCTAGACATAAGGACACTTGAGACAGACTCACAGCTTGTGCCTTCCAGACCTGCTTAGTAGAGCTTCAGGGAAGCCATCCACTTTACCTAATACTTGAAATGGGCTTCCCAAATGATTTCTGGCTTGGCTTGTCTGTTATACTGTTAGCTCTCTACTTGGAGTGTGAAGGAGCTGATGAAGGATCAGAAAAAGAAGCAGTGATGATTTTAAGATGCTTTCATGCCTTACCAAGTTCAGTACAAAACAGGCATCACTCTTGCACTTGACACTACTTTTAACACGCTCAAGACTGCAAGAATTTACATCAATTGCCTGAGAGAAAACCGAGATTCCACGAGCCATATTACCAGTTTCAGGCTGCCCAGAAATTTCACTTTATGCAAAAGCCCAGCTCCTTAGAAAGCTAGTTAATATAGCTTCTGCTGACCAGGTGTCCGAGAGAAGAAATGAGGCCATACTGAGGGAGGACATTGCTCTTTAGAGACAAACAAAAGGTGGCATGATTCCTACTCACCAAAAATTTACTAGACCATATGCAGACAAGTTGAGGTAGCTTAGCATCTGGAAAGGGGGAGCTGAGAGGCCATCTGCAATGAATCTAGAGTCCTACACCAGGTTCACAAGGGAAGCTTTAAAAATAAAGTTTGAGCAAGTGAAAAGAGGTTCAGTGCAATAAAGAGAGACAGAGAAACAAAGAGTGTGAGCAAGGGTACAGCTGAGTTGAGATGCAGGCTGGAACAACTCTCAGTGCAATGAGAATTTTTAATTTGGGGCCTGATAAGGTAAGAAGAAAATCTTCTGGCCCTGATAGGATAAGAAATGAGGAAGAGTCCGATATATAGGAAAAATATGTTCAGACCGTGGTCTGGAATTTTTTGAATGGGTTTCAAAGAGGGGCAGTGGAAAAGAGAGTTCAGAGAGGAGAACAATAAAAGTAGCTCAGGTAACAATTATAAAGGAAATGGGTGAGAATTCTGGCAAGAATATAAAGGAAAATGTAGTATCTGCTGCTATGAAGCATAGAAACAGGGCTCGATGAAAACTTACATTAAAAAAAAAAAGTAAAGAAGAGCCAAAGTTTATAAAGCTTCTCTGATGCAGAAGGGAGAGTTGGAGGATGGAGAAGCAGCATTATTTGGCCCTGATTGTGAGCAGAATTGGCAAGCCTTGACTCAGCGGAAGGAGTGTCTTGGGAGATCTGGCTTCTATTTATTTTCTTCTCTGGGCTAAGTTTTGCATTGTGTACTCTTTGCTCAATATGTGTATTGGCTATTAGTGCATTCTTTCTATATTATTTTTAACTTCTGAAAGGAACTGGTGTTAGTTTTTAGGAACTTAAGCTACAATGGTAAGACAACAGCAAAGCTTATACAGAGCAACAGAAAAATCTCAAAAACCTCACAACTCCATGGCCTTCCCCTTCAGGCCTTCTCCAAGAAAACTGACACATACAAATTCTTCTCAGCTCAGCTGTAATTTCTTTCAAACACATCCCTGATCACCAGGAATAATATTAGGTACTCCACCCCCTCATTTCTTTGGGCAGTCTACAGAGACTGTCTTCATCAAGACTACTCTATCTCCTCCCCTCATGCATTCAGCAATCCTCCAATAAGGTTACTGAAATACAAGATCTATGGGTCAGCTCAATAATGTTATATTGCTGCTCAAAATATAGCAAGACTATAGTTTTCATAAAAGTAGGGTTTAGATATGTGAGATCACCCAGAACAAGACCTCCCAGAAGGGATAAATTCTGTCATTAGACTGTGGGTTGGGATATAGACATTTTCATCGACACTTACAGCCTGGCGTTAGTCATCACATACAATCCGGGTAAGAATCTGGCAGAAGAGTAAATATGGCAATCTGTAACCTTTCCCTTTTTTGCCACAGTAAGCTCATTTCTCTCTAGCAAATGCAGGAATTACAATAGCTTTTGAAACAGTATCTTTAAAGAATTAGCATTTTTCTTTATAATGGGCTAAGCGTTCTAAGAAGAAGCCAAGGAAAATAACACAGAAATAAACTTAGTATTGAGACACAAGGGAGGAAAATACAAAATGTTCCTTAGCTATATATGCCAGTAGTCAGGTAATGTTTTTATGACACACACATGCAGAGGTATGTAGGAGCTACCTGTATTCATCCAGAATTATGGCCTCTCAGTAGAGAAAAAAAAAACCAAACCACAAAATAATAACAAAGCAGGTTAGGAGGATTCTGGAAGTTAATTTACTCATCTGACAGCAGGAAAAAGAGAGAAAAGGATGTTTAGCAAGTTACTAGAAATTTAGAAAGGATTAGCACAGAGAGAAATAATGTGGGAACTGGTACCAACAGGTAAGTTCAATTAGTGCTACTCAGATATGAAGTTTATGACTATTCACATGCTGCAGGATACCTGGAAACTGAGTGCAGCTCAGTGTTCCTGGACAAGCTGTAGGCAAAGAAGTGCTATAAATGCATATTCTTTGCTAGGACAGAAATATCCAAACGAATGAGACAGTGTGCTGGAGCAAAAGAAGCAACATTATTATGTTGTAAATATGCAAATATGCACATATAGCCTTACACTCAATTGTAAAGGAATTTATTGGAGTCAGTATCTTAATGACTATTATCTACATTCATAGTGAATCAGTCTGTACCCATCCCATATTACTGTTTGTGAACTTCGGTTGACATCTCAGCTGCACAGATCCCAGCATGTGGTCCTGCATGCTGGTTCCCTTGGTGAGCTGTCAATTGATTCATCAGCTTCCTGGAGCACTCTCACAGTTCCAGGGAAGCCGTCCTACCTTTGCAGTACGGGGAGTCAGAGCGCCAAGACTGCTACCAGGCCTGTGGTAAAGAGTGATAACCTCAAATGCCATGGAATGTTTAAAATGAACTAAACCAAAGAAAGAACAGTCTGATTATCTGAATGTATTGTTTCCAGCAGTCTCCCACCACTGTAAGATAGAACATGCTCTGTGTCCTCTTTGGCAAATAAGTTTCATTGTATAAATAGAGGGAACCCAGAAAAACCACTGGGCCTGAATCACGGCAGTCAGCAGGAGTTTCCCTCAGATTGCAACAGACTTGGATCATTCCTGTTACTGGCATAGAGGTGCAGGGCCTAAAAAACATTAGAAAAGTGAATTTTTATTAAATGAATTATCTCAAGACTTTGAAAACACATAGAACAGTGTTTGCTATTTAGTTTTTCTTTTACTGGAAGTAGTAAATGAGAAACATTTCCTGCACAGTTTATTGAATGTGTTTGTGCTTAGGGCTCAAAAAGGATATGCCACAAGGTAACCAGGGCCTTTTATAAAATGTTACCGACCTTTGGGGAGCAAAAGTTAAGAGGAAGAAAAGAATGAGGGAAAGGGAGACAGACGGACAGCAACCGGTGCACATTTCTGTTATTAGCATATATGGTGGCCAAGGAAAGCATCGGATGCAATTGAGAGACCACAGCTGTAGTCACACAAAGTATCTCTTCTGTGCGAGAGCAGAAGTTTGTACAGCTGCTGCTAGCTACTCAGGAGTCACAAATGCAAACACATGATTGCATTATGTTTACAAATTTCCTGCAGAACCTTCTGCATTCGTATGGATTATATTACATTCACTCAGAGCCTGATGACAAATTACTGTAGATTAATCTCTTCTTAAAAATATGTGGAGCTTTTAACAAAGTGTACATAAAACAAGCTGCTAGTTGTTTTTCACTGTTAATAATGATTCCTTTTAAAATCCAAAGTTTAGAAGTGTTACAGGGCATGCTACTGGGCTTTCATTCATTATACTAATAAAACTCCATAAAGTAGACTGTCGCTGCCAGAGGGTATTGCTCCTTTCTGACAGGTACAGTGACAGACACAAATTTTCTATCTCTGAATAGTACTATAGATACTATCAACTGAGACAAAGAGAACAAAATATATGACAATCGTTCAGTCTCACAGCAGAGAGATTTGTAGCTCACTACTAAGTATGCTTCCCAACAAACAGACTGTGTTGTCCTAGGGCTACATGGAGGAGTTATATTTTCTTTGAAAATTCAAGGGCATTTGGCTTGTTTTCACTCTACTTGAAAGATTGTTTTGTTTGTCAGTTACAGCTAAACAGGTGTGGGGTCCAGGCTTTTTATTTTTGCCAGCAAAATGGCTATTAACTGACCATTTGTTCTAGAACACTAACAATATAATTTGCAGTAAATATTTTAAATAAACAATTTTCTCAGGTCAGCTTTCAAAAATTCAATAAATAATATCCAGAAATGAATGCAACTCCCTTGCCCTCACTCAGTACTGGCATTTCTAAAATGCCTTTCCCAGTGATAAAACAGAAAAACCTTGGGACCAGTCCAGTGAGGACAGGAAAATCTCCCTTTTCTTCTAAAGTTTAATCTGTGGCTTCTGGGCCAGAACACCCATTTAGATTTCCCAATAAAGAAAAACAAAAGAAAACATTCTGTTAAAGACGTGGATTATTCAGGACAGCCTACAGAAGATGGTGGTAGCACTCTGCACGCATGTTTCCCAGGCTTTGGCCCATTCCTTGCATTACTCCTAAGACTATTTTGCCTTTTGACGACCCCGTGACACTTAATCTGGGGTCTTCTGCCTGATGACTGGAACTACCACAGTGGCTTCTGGAAGCCGATGAAGTTCTTGGCCCCAATCCCTTACAGCCCTTTACAACAGGGGACTTTGCAAGTCAGAATCCAGGGCTTGATCCAGTAATGAATAAATGAATGGTACAGTTGATGCCATAGTCTCCCCTTGCTGTGTCCCACTGAGGAATCAGATCATGGTAAGGGCAGGACTTTTTCATATTGCCTTTTCCAGGGCCATGTAAACTGAAATCCAGTAGTCCAGCAAAGAGAGAAAATGCATGGGCTGCTTGCAGGGGATCATCCCATCCGGGTAGATAGACTCTCAGTCTGGCAAGAGGACTAGAACATTTTAAATCGCCGCTTGTATTTGAAAAGATCACTATCAGCAGCGTGTTCATGAGACCTCCCTTATTAAGCCAGATCCAAGGTTAATCTATCTTACTATCTGGTTTCCAAAAGCAGTAATAGGCAGATGCCTAAAGAAGTTTAAGAGCTGGACAAACATATATGATATTTTCTCAGAACAGTCTTCAAACTTCCAACTATTTTCAGCTTAGAGGACTTTGTAAGCCAGATGTGGTTATGGTTTTTTTGTAACTCCCAATAGACTTCTCTTCCACATGTTTTTCAAGCCTTGCTTTAAGCCCACGTAAACTTTTAGCACCCACAGCATCATCTAACAGAGTTCCATAGTTCAGCTACATTTTGAGGCTACTACGTTCTTTTGTTACTCATTTACCTGCCTCTAGCCTTGTTCGATGCCTCCAGCTCCTCTGTGGAAAAGATGGAGGTTAATCTCTCCCAGGCATTTCTTTCCAACTCTACTTTATTCTTGAGATTTGAGTAATGGAAATTCACACAGCATTCAATATCGTTATGCTGCAGCCAGCCTCAAATGACAAAAACTATCACAATTAGAGGGCAGAAATCCATAGAGTTGGAAATTCATCATTTCCTCTGTGAGCAGACTTCAATCCTTTCTGATTAAATCTAAATTACAATAAATCTGCAAACAGCTAAGTTGTCCCAGCAGCTGACACGCGTTCCAGAACAGAATACTTCAGCCCACTGTTGTACTGAGATGCACCCTTTTAACTTTCAACACTGACCATTAAGGTCAGTTCTAGATTATCCTGTTGTTGCAGAAACTAACTCTGAGTTCACTTATAATTCACTTTCTCTAAAATCCCTCAAGCCTTCCAAAAGCTCTCATTCTGTGACTCAATTCATTGCTATTGGCACCAGAGCTGGGTTTTGTAAGTAACTATATTGTGTTTTAGTGCCAGCAGCTCCATTTATTATGTTCCAGACATAATCAAAACTTTTTCAATATTTTTTCACTGTTTTCATTGTATTTAACTTTCAGACTCATCATGTAATTTGAGATTCCAAATTGGGAATTCTACTAGGCAAAGGCTATCATTACTAACATTCAGGGATTTCCCAAGACTACCACATTCAAAATGGAACCACTATCCCAGAGCGTTAAGAAAGGATATAAACTCCCTGCTCTTGTCACTGAATTTCCAACATTTTTTAACTGAACACTGAGCTAATTAGAGAAAACACTGAGTGGTGCAATTAACCAAATAAGTACAAGTGTCAAATGACAATGGATTCTTCACAGGATCAAAGAATAAAACTACAGTGCATTTAAAAACCTCAGACTATTAAAAAACATTTTCTAATAGCCATGACGAAGATATAGTACTCAACAATGTTGCTATACATAGCCATAATGAAACTGTTTAAAAAGCCAAATAATTTGCAAAAAATGCAATCAAGCGGTTGCTTTTCTATATGACATCCACTTGTAAGATAATAGACATTAGTAGTAAATGAAAATATTAAAAAAAAATAATCTAAGTACAGCACAAGTAAGAAAGCTTTCAAAACCTAATCACAAGCACACACACAGGTATGATGCATGGTTTCCGTCACACTAAAGAAGGACCTGATAATCTCTGGAAAGTGCATCTCTCCTCTTGCATGCAGACACAGATGACCTCCTTCTCCCTCACTGTGTGCTCGGTGAAGGAGGTTCCTCTCCTTCCTACCACCTGTTCTTCATACACATCGAGTTCTGTGTTGCAGCTCGCTTGCACCAGCCAATTCAGATTTAATGCTCAGCGTCAGGAGATACAGTTTCTCTAAGAGTTTTAATACATTTCTTGAGAAGCAGATGCCCATATTATGAAAAGGAACTTTGGATTATATTAGGAAACTATGATCACTCAAGGAATATTAAGTTTCTATGCATCCGTTCCGATAGCCAAAACAGCCCAGAAAACTTCTAATGCAAACCTCCCTTATCTTTGCTGAACACCTCTATAATACGACCAGAAAACATTTAATGTGAATCTCTCTACTGTTTGTTCTTCTGCTGAAGAGAAGTTCTTAGGAACTGACATTCCCTAAATACCTGAGGGACTTGAAAAAAAAAAAATTAATAAGAGGTACTTTGTTATAAACAGTTAGGGTCATTATACAGACTAGCTGATACATCTCTTAAGATGAAAATTGGTCCAGGAGGCAGGATGCCAGCTTCCCAATCTGGCCTAATTTGAACTCTGGCAATCTGAGGCAACAGAGGCTGTCACTAATAACACACAACCAACCTCCTGGTATGTTTCTTGGTTCAACAGATCCAAGGACATGATTCATAAACCTATATGGACGTTATCTCCAGATTTTATTCATGTTACTCACAAAACCTTTTCTAATAAACAACATACACCAGGAGCCTTGCAAAAAGCATGTCAAGCCCCTTTGCAGAACAGCAATCAATACTCAAATGTCACTTGTGTGGAGGACAGTGTGTCATGGTAGTGAATAAAGCAATTTCTTTCTTTTCTTCAGTGTCTATGTTGGAAATAACCACTATTGCTGATACAGTAGTTGAATTTCAATTTTAAATAAGGTGAATATTAGCCCCAGCCATATGCAAGGAATGCATCTGATAAAATCATTGTTTTTCCTTATGAATCACATGTAAAATACTCATTTCTGAGTCACAAGGGAGTGTGCACTGCCCACATCATATTCGTGAATCATGTTTTCATCTTCGAGTTTCAGTCAATGCTTTTGTGACCTCCCTCCCTAAGTACCAAACTAATGAAGACCACTAAGGGAAGTATTATGCTTTTTTTTTTTTCCTGTTAAGCCAAATTTCTAGTATGCTCAGCTGTTATTATTGTCCAGGGGGTGGGGGGGTGGGGGGAATCATTCTTCCAACCAGGTTTGTGTTCTGGATGGCCAGAAGTCTTATATGTGTACATACCCCTTCTAGTGCCTTTCAGCCTAGCCTTCTGCTCTCAATATACGTAGGAGTTTTAGTGTACGGTCGCCACAATAGTCAATAGATACTCATGTGTTCTCCTTTGATAAGGCGGATGATAGCCACAGATTTAACCATCACCTTAAGCATGCTTCCATTACTGCTTCACCATGCAGGAAGTAACTACTGAATGCATTTCAGCTACGTAGGAAACACAGAATACGTATATAAAGGCATTCTTTCAAGGCTAGCACTGCAGTGAGATAATTTGCATTACTTGTTTGGAAGGGGAAAGGAACTATAAGAAAGAAATTTTACTTCTCAGCATGCTGTTGTCCCATTACTAAATATATGACAATGAAGAAAAGAATGCCAGGACTCAGGAGCTGAAGGGGTGAATTACGTAGGAACCAAATAGAATTACTCAAAAAATGGTGACTCAGTTTCAATTTATGTCAAGATTTTTGGACTGTGATCTGGTATATCTTTTTTAATTTTTTTTTTTTTTTGTTGCTGTTTTGAGATTGAACCACCTGTTTTAGGCTTCATAGCATTACTCTATCCACAGTAACTTCCACTGCCTTCTCCATAGTGCCCTTTCCATATGCTCAAAGGAATTCCCTTTTCCATCCACCTTCTATACCACTTGCTCATATTTCAGAAATTTAGTGTTTATTCAGTTAGCCTTGATCTAAACTGTTTTCTCACCTACCTTTAACCCACTTGCCACAGATTTCTCCCCCTCCCCCATCAAGAAATAAGGATTCTATTTAAAAAAAAAAAAACCAAAACAACAGGCATTTGTGCCTTTTGGCAACTCAGGTGATAAGACAAAACCCTAGAAAATAAATAGATAGATGGCTCCTATTTTCTTTTTTTTACTTCTCTTGATTTCCCATCTTTATTTTTGAGGACCTCTAAGAGAAAACACAGCAGGAGATTTTCTTATAGCAGATTTTCTGCTCTGAAAATGATAGTCCCCCTGATATACTAAAATGAATTCAAGTAAAATATTTTGTCCTTCTCCGAGATATTTTACAAGTACTGGACACAGAGAGGAAAACCAAAAAGATGTAGGGAAATTACAACTATAGATTTAAATATGTCCAGATCCTTGTCTGTCTCTAACCATACCCCAGTAGTGCATTTCTCCTTGCTTACTAAGAAGAGAACTCAGCAGAAAAAGGGTTGGGGGGTATACTGCCTTAATTAACAGAGGAAGCTAAAATTTTATCTTGTTTTTTTTTTTTTAATAAAAAAAAAAGGAATAATTGATAAGAACAGAAGACAACAACATTCCAGGTCTTTCTACCTGAGAAGGAATAACAAGGCCTTAATATTCCTGAATTTTGTAGTAAAATACAGAATAATTAAAAAAAACTTTTAATGGTTCAGATTTTCTCGTTTCTTATTAAATTTTAGCATCATTTTTTTTCTGAGTCCATACATACCTTCCTTCAAAATCTCTGTCAAGACCTAATAGTCTAAAGGACATAGGATAGCTGCTCAGAGCATGTATAGACAAAGGGATCTGTTACCTTAGTAACATGGTCGTATGGCACTCTCTCCAGCTCATGTTTCCAAACATGATTTTCATATGGCAATGCTCACTTACATATTTTGCTTGCTTACATTTATTCACAGTAGGAAGTTTAAGGCTATCTTCAAGGCTTCCTTTAGGGCTTAAGGCTTGTGTCTTCATACCGAGTAACATTGGCTTAACTAAAGGTCAGGTCTAAAACCAATTCAAGTAGGAAATGGGTGATATACTTATTTCACTTAAAGAAGGACCATTTGGGCAACACATCAAGTGAATTAGGAAGAGGTTTAAGTGGAAACAAACTCTTTTTAAAAGGCAATAATGATGTCTCTGGTGATTTATCTAAGCATAAATAAAATCTGTGCAAATTCATGTGCAATCCCTAAATAAAAGCTCAAATGTCATGGGAGAATCCTTCCAATCCCAGGCTATGCACAAGCATGGCTTTTTATGCTGCTGAGCCATGCCTCTTTACCAGGAAAAGATTATTTGCACAGTATTCCTTCACAGTGAACGTTGCTTACAGTTAGCAGTTTACCAGTATTGCACCATATTTATCTCATTCTGCAGTGCTCTAAGACTATTAACTACAACATACCAAGTTACTATCTGGACTTACAGTATCTAGTATATTGACTTATTAGCCAACAGATCTTAAATCATTTTTCTGAACTACTGACCATGTGGCAGATTAAACTGATGAAGACATGAAATATATGCTTTTGAGATATCTTGAGGGGTGTTCAGCAGTAATGTGCGTGTGTTGGACTGGGAGAGAGTCAAAATGAACTCCAATTTACATGTTGCAAAAAGGGATAGGATGGGTAATGAGATCTGATATCTCTATTGGTATAGGATAGTCATGGCTTTTAATAGATTATCCTAGTGTCCATATAGATATTTACAAAGACATTGATTTCCCACATTTTTGTCCCAGTGCTCCATTCTATTCCCTAATGCTGATGGGCAGAATGAGAAGCCAACCTTCATCAACACAGCTGATATATAAATCAACAGCATGGCAAAAACACTCCACCAGCAACTTCGAGGCTCTGCCACTGCCGCAAAGGATGACACAAACATATCTGACGTTCCATTGCTCTTTGGATAGAATTGCTATAGCCACTTGCAATCTTGTGATACTGCCTTCTCCTAAGAAATATTAGAAGCTGGCTCATTTCTGGCCATAAAGCTCAGTGTCTTGAAAACCTAGGCTCTTAAGTCTTGGAAACAGGTGGGAGGGAAGGGTGAGGAAGAGGAAAGAAAGCTACCTGAACATTGTGACGCAGAAAAAAATACTCTGTTTGCAATCTAATGCCCCATTTTTAAAACAATTCCACATTAAACATAGGTATGATCTGCATATCACTAGGATCATATTTCTAAAATGGTGCAAAATCTCCATTCCTCTGCTTTTACCGTTCTTAACCAACTCAGTCATGAACTAGGG
Organism: Egretta garzetta; assembly: GCF_000687185.1. Taxonomy (NCBI): domain Eukaryota; kingdom Metazoa; phylum Chordata; class Aves; order Pelecaniformes; family Ardeidae; genus Egretta; species Egretta garzetta. The sequence continues at coordinate 3,055,306 of NW_009259593.1, forward strand.
TGATTTTTTTTCTACCTATATTGACCAGGATGCTGCATAGGTAATCAAGAGTAATTTCACACGACAGCAGTTTTTGTTTTGAGAACCTCATGCACAAGACAACAAGCAGATTTTTTTTAAAAGATTATCATTCTGCTCTAGGGAAAAAACCCCACAAAGGATAGAAAAATAAAATATCCCATAAAATACATGGCAACAAATATTGAAGAATATCAACTTTTCAGCAATGTTGAGTTTTTCCTTTTATTTGCCACTTTGCATGGCAGTAAATACTGTAGGGAGATGGAAAAAATACACATTCACAGAACAACAAAAACTATGCAGCTATATATAGTTGATTACTATATATTCAGCTACAAACAAACAGAAAAGCAAAGCCAGATACTTCTCTTTAGAAGCACCTGATTTCATTTAAAATGGAGAAAAAAATTATCATTCGAAGTACAAATAATGAATGCTGTCTTCTGCTACATTCATATAAAGACTGAAAGTACATTTTCATTCCATATTCTATATTACAGTTCCTCTGCAGATTTAGCTGAGAATATCCCTAAGTCTAATGGGTTAAATGCTTATTATACCACTGTCTTATTTGTAACATAAGGCACCTACTACAAGCCTACTCTTCATGCAAAATTGCCAATTTATAGCAATATTCCTTGTTTAGAAAACAAGGCTATCCAAACACTATAATTACAATATGCACCAGCAGGCATAACCCTGCATTAATGCACAGACTCCAGATACATTCGTCAAATAGAGTTTTTTTTCTCTTTGCCTTCTTCTCAGGGTACTTTTAAGTTCAGGGACAGAGAACATGTCTTCATTAGAAACATTAACATTCACAGGCTGTAGTAAATTTTGACAGTGAAAAGGTCTCTGTAACCTTTAGTTGTGCAGAAATTTACTTCCCAAGAAAATTACAGCTGGCACTGTCTTAATTAATGCTAGCTTTCTTTTCTGAAAATTGTGGGCTTGTCAGTAAAAAAGGCAGAAAAACCTGAGTTTAAAAGACTGGACACAAAAGACGCCTAGAAATAAAGCCCTGCAAAATTTCATAATATTGCTCTGTTTTTGTTCTACAGTAAGGAGATGAAAAGATCTAATTTGATTTTGCCAAATGGAGCAACATATATGTAATATAGAAATGATTTGCATTCTCTCTTTTGTCTTTGAGTTTTATCATGTAAAGAGCGCTTTTTTAAGCCATTCTGTTTTAAAAGCAATAGGTCAAATAAAATCTATATCTGCAGGGGGAGGGGAATAAGGTATGACTTCATTATTTTTTTTTAGCTTTGCTTTAAACACTCCTAGTAAATCATAGCTAACAGTAAGAACTGCAGCACTGTTTTTCATATGATTTTTAATTACCTGACATCATCTTCTGATTTTTAGAATGATTTTAGTATTACTGTATAAATTTAATTCTTAATATTTACCTTCTACATGTCTCAGAGTTCTATTTTGATGGTATAAATACTTTTTCTTTGGCATATAAAGATTATTTATTTGCTGACAGAATCTTGATTACCATGCATGGTCTTTTAATTGCTTGACAAGGTGTTAAATATATACTCTGTCTCTGAACAGCATTTTCTTACACATAGGTTGGATTATTGTTAAAAGCAAATAGATTTTTTTCTTCCCTTTTTTTTTTTTTTTTAAGTATGAAATGGGCAATAACATATTTCTACATTATTTGTCACCAAAATCTCCTGGATGTTGCTTATGCACATCCTCATATTCTCTTTTGGAAGAGATTTATAACATTTTGTCTTTGGAATTGTTGTGCAGTTCCCAGCTCTATCACTGGAAGCAATAAAGCTCCAGTTCCACAACAGACTCTTGCATATACTAGGACATGACACCACTTTGGCACTACACGAAGCACCAATACTGCATGTCAGCTGTTCAAAACATTTTATGCAAGTTTCTACAAGCACTTTAAATTAAGGTGCCCTGTATAAATGGTTTATTCATGTTTATTAAATGATTAGTTGGTGCCACTACATCCTTTAATAACTTATTGTAAGGCATGTTATAAAATGCATCATCAATAAATGCTTAAAATGCTGCCACAGCAAGGCGATAAGCTGTTACAACAATATTTTAAGATGTAAGTATTGTTCAAATAGTTTGTCTGCTGTTTCAACACATACTTCCAAGTTTTTTTACAGGTATGTTATCAAATGCTGTATAAATAATAAAATATTTATAAATATCACCTTAATTTAAACTGTTACTATGTTTCCATAACTTTAATGTACATGCCACATAGCCTGAACAAGCGTCGAAAATACAGAAAGGTATCAGAAGAGGAACATCCCTATCTTAGATGCAAATTTCTGTATTATTATCCTGAGACAGGAAAAAAAAATCACAGCGTTCCCCAGACACAGGGTTTGTATTTTCAAGGTTTGAACCATTAACCATTTAAGAAATTGCCATGAATAAGGGGGGAAAAAAAAGCAGGCACCTAAAGTCTGAAGTTCTGAAAAAATGTCACACGCAAAATGTTTTGGCTGTTTATAGCACTTGGCAATGTTACTAAAATAATAAAATCCCAGTGTGGGTTATGGAGCCCATATGGACAAACGTAGGATTAGGGCCTCTCTCTGCTACTTTCCATACTGGAAAATGAACAGAATAACATTATGGACAAATGTGATAAAAGCGGTACAGTCATAAAGCAGATGCTGATCAGAACATTAGCTTATGCATTTATCTACTTCTCAGCTTAACCACAATGAACATGAAGACTTAAGTGATACTCCAAAAAGGAATGTAACCTCCAGAAGAGAAAGCCAAACTCATTGCTTAAAAATGGTATACTAGAAACTGCAAGAGCATGACAGGGGTGTCTAAGGATATACCTTGCGTAAGATATGTACTCAAATTTTCTTTGCTCATTCTCAAATCAATTGAATTACTTAGGTAAGTGAGGAGACTCAAGGAAAGCACTTCTAGATATTGGCTCAAAACATTAGGAATTCCATTGCTTTCTGTGAGATCCCCTGTGACCTTGGATCGTTTATTTACGGACAGACTGTGACGGGGCTGTGTTCTAGCTTGAGGAAAGGCAGCCACACGGATGCTCAGTACGGCTAAAGAGACCCAGCAAAAGGAAAACTTCACCCTTGAAGGAAAAAAGGCTAAAGGGCAACCCATAGCGAGATGCTGTATAGTTACTCCTTGTGTAAGGGGACGGCCTGGTTCATTAGTTCACACTTGCCCACCTCTGCAGCAGGGTAAAGCGCTATCAGTCTCTGGGGAGGCTGCTGTCAGAGCTTGGTATACACACGCTGACTTCATTTAGTGGGATCTGATCTGCCATCTGTGCAGGTCTGAATGGTAACCAGCACAACCACGCTATCCTTTTGCAACCTGCGCAGTGGCTGCTGAGCTCAGGCAGGATCATTTGAGGGGAGTAAATGCAAACATCGGTCTGCCCTTTCTACTTCCCTAGATGCCCACTGAGAATATGTAAGCCCAAACTTGTTTCCTGCAATCATAACCACAGGGATGCCCCAAGCCCTGCCTCTCTGAGCCATGCCACTCCCAGAACATGCCTTGTTTTGGGCTGCATGGCTAACTGCAAGGACAAGTTTAAGGAGTCATCCTAAAAGGCTCAGTACTGATGTTCTCTCTCTTCCTTTCCACAACAGTTATTCCTCATTAGACACGACTGATCATAAACTCATTAAAACACTGAATATTCATCTTTTAACACATTGGAGTACATAAAGGAACTCTCAGCAATTAGCATTCCTGAATTTGTATTCTGTAAATTTATTTCCTCAAATAATTTTTTTTGCATGATTTATTAAAAAATAAAGCCAAACACTTGGTTCTTAGATCCTGACCCTCTAACCACTCACATATGTGCCCATCTCTTGCATGGGCTCTTTGAGAATCTAGTAGCCTCAAATTGTGATTTATCTTGTATTAATAATGTTTCTAGGTTTTTCGGTGCTGACAGTATGATTTTTCAGAGTTTCTTTCCTGTCAATTTCCAAGTACTACAGAGACATCTCTTCTGCTTTTTTTTTCTTCATTTTATAAGTTGTAACAAGATAATTTTTCAGATCTTTTCCAAAATTCTTGTCCAAACAGATCGTATTTAAATTCTAATAAATGTATAAAATACTTATATGGACATATATGAAGAATTGTGTACAGATTTAAATATAAAATTATTTTTATGTTAGTTTAAGATTTTTGCTTTATTATTTTTATTGAATGACTGCTTTAAAACTTAGTGACCTATCAAGTCCTATTAAGTTACTCCCACAAACTATTTCTGCCTCACATAAGTATGATCTTTTTACACTGCAACCTCGCTGTGTGTTCTGCTCTACTAGCCTATGGGCTGGGCATAGCTAGTAGGAAGGTTAGCTTGGAAGGTAGGATCACAGAGCAGTTAAGAGGATCCAAGGCTGGGCTTGAACTAACTAGTCAGGGTGTTGCGAGAGAAAGCTTAGTAGAAATCCAGATTCAGAGGAGTCTTGATGAATGGTTCACTGACACCTAGCAGCCAACTGTACAGTAACGCCCTTCTGGTATGTCTCCCTTAAAATAAGAAAATCAAACCCTTTCTTTAACCTCCTGTTTATGCTGTTGTGTGATCAGAGGCTTACATTCCCTAAAGTAAAAAGAATGGGGAGGGATTATATGTATGCCCCTTCGTTTATTAGTTTGTACTGTTCTTTTGTTGCAAACTCAGACAGAGATCTGGCAGCTGTCAAGAATTTTTACCACCAGTACTCTCTGGCCATTTGGCAGATGTTTCTAGACATTCTGATGCAAACTTAGAGGGCTTTTTAATTTGTCCAGTGGATTTATATGAATAAATTTAACTGGGTGCTTTCCTTTCATTCTGACTTCATTAAAAAAAAAAAAAGATATAGGATATTTTCTTATTCTTTTGTTTAAAAAGAATGGCATCTTTATATGTTACATTTTTACTTGTTAAATCATTACATATCTACTTTAAAAAGTCTATGAGTGGACTTACAGATACTGTCATCTAGCAACATACATAACTAATTCTTCATTTTATTCTTTTTTGTGTAAAAGCCTCAAAAATACTTATCTCTGCCTTTCAAGGAAATTGTAAATTTCTGGTGTGCCTGCACACTCTACAATATCTTCTTGTTAAGTAGATAGGCCCCTAGGGGCATAACAGTATAGCATGGTATATTTCCCTAACTATTGTTAACATGTGACACTAGTATTTGCCCCAAGATAATGTATAAATATGTTTTAGAGGTTTTCCTAATGATAATCATGATGTTTCATCTTGCCCTTCTAATAATAGGTTTAGCCTCCTAGCCTACCCCCCTTGCCATCCCTCCTCCCTCCCCCAGCCCCCGTTCTTGGCGAGTCTGACATTCAATTTGGAGAATCTAATGTCAGCAAGAAATCCATACATACTCCTGAGAGCAGTAGGCATGCCCCTTTGAATTTATTTTTAGGTTTCAGTAGAATGAAGTGATATTTTCTTCCTTCAGTCATTTCTTTCATATGCATTTCCCACCTTTCCAATGTTTACAAAGGAGAAATTTATGCTTCATCTTACTGAAAATATTTTTGTGTTCAAATTGAATATATGCTAGTATGTACAATGACATAGGTAGGATTTGTTGTACAGCTCTACAAAGGAGAAATTTTTGCAACAGAAGAGTCAAAAAGAAGTTTATATTTTGAGCAAGGCAAAGCTAAGACCACAGATACTGTGAGGATATTTATATTTTCCAGAGCAATCTGTTCTTTGCCTGTTTATAAATAATTATTCAGCTCTTTCAAAGCCAATTTGCCATTTTGGTGTTGATCTTTGAGACTAAGATAACCTAACCCATAACCTAACTAAAAATTATTCCACTTAGAGAGGCTACGTTATATACGGTTTCAGCACAGATCTTTTTAACGTTTCTGAGCTAGTACCAGTCCAAGACAGAAGCAAACTGTGCTTGGCCTGTGTGGCCATCGCTTTGGTAATTTCAATCCAACGTTTAAACACCAATTGTTCACCTGAGCTCTGAAAGTTTACTAAGGATGACACGAACCTCCCCTGTTCCGGAAGCCTCAACACAAAATTCCAAGAATGACTGTTTCCCAGACTGGCCTGCCTGCTCATGTGCCTGCGGTCAGCCGCCTCCAAATGCAGTCAATATGCACTGTTGCCTGCTGATGCAAAGTTTGCCTCTCGTGCTCTGCTGTGGGGACAGAGGTACCAGTCATGAGAGCTGTTGGCCAACACTTCCAGAAGCACTAAGTATTTAAAAAAGAAGCAATGCAATTTCAAATGTACTTGGGGTAGAACTTGATCTTCTTACTGCACCCTAATCATAGCAATCACAGAATTAATTAATAAACTGTGTCTGTGCTCTATCTTCCTTCCAGAACACATTGGATGAAGATCACAAAATCTCCACTGATCCAATTTACAATGTTATGCAGATTGTGGAAAGGCTGTTTTGCATAATGGACAAGAAAACTACAGAAAGCAGTCATCTGTGCTATAGTGATCTTGGTCATACTGCCTGCCTGCAACTTGTCCTATTGGTTGCAAGGCTTCCCTTGAAACAACATTTCTGCTTGGTCTTTCCCAGCTGCAAATGTGCAAAATTCTCTTCTGAAGGAGATGCAGGTAGAGAATCAGAATCTGAACTACTCAGCACATTTTGCTTAAACCTTACCTGCGTATTCACTGTCCATAGGAGGGAGAAGACAATGGGTAGTAACAATCCCTTTAGTCTCATCTCTGACTTGCTCCACTCATTTTCTGGGGAAGATCTCTGTGGGCTTCTGTGGTTCCTTTTCTCTGTCCTGAATCTGTTCCCATGGCTCCCATTCTCCCTCCCCATCTCTAATAGAAAGGACTTTTGCAGGCCTTAAAAAGAAGGAATACACTGACAATTATTATTCTGCATTAGAGGCAAGAGCTTTAAAATGTATTTTCTCCCACATATATTATTTTTAAAGCACAACATGATTTTTAGACACTCTCATTATTTGTTTATTTTTAGCACATATCAAACCACAGCAGTTCTCCCTCCAGGCTATATTTGACAAAGTTACAGAGACTTCCCAGGCCACCTCAAAGCAGAGATTAATCCAAACAATTTAAACCTCTCACTGTTCCACAGGAGGATGGCATTCGATTGGATTATTTAGGGAGGACAAAATGTTTTTGTTGATGACAGAGATGAAATCCTCAGAGAGGGAAATCAATCTTATGTAGAAACCCTGGAGCATTGATCTTGGTGTACATTGACAATTTCTGGTTGTTTAGCTATTTGGAATGACCGCACAAAATGAGCAAGTTGTTATAGTTTTAAGGTTTTGGTATTTATTGGCAACCCCAGTGCTCATATGATTAATCACACATTCAGAGTGGGAGCTCAGTGGAAATTGACTGCAACGCAGCAGAAACAAAGTTTTCAGTTATCATTGTGTAATAAATTGAAGCTATATCCCCTAAGCAGATTTGTCTTTAAGTTTCCAATTTGCCCTGTTAAAAGTGTTGTTTACACAGTAGTTAGCAAAAATGCAAGTAATTACACACAGAATTCATTCTAAGGGATTCTGTATATTTTTTTCCTCTTTATTGGTTTTCTAACTTCATTATCCAATATTTTGTTATACCTAAGCAGAAACCACATTCAAGAAAAATAAAAAATAGCCAGGCCACGGAACAAGCACTTCCTTATATTGAGGACAGCATTTCTTGGATATAACGCTACAAGACAAGGCCTTCTGAACAAACTAATCCAAATGCAAACATCCTTTAATAAACCACTTTTCCCTTTGTGCTTGGACTCTCTGATGCTTACCAGTAAGAGGCAGAACAGAAGGACAAACATTTTGGTTTATATATTATATTTCATTTCATGAAATAATATTTATTCAGAAAGGAACATTCTTTCAAACACTGCTAGGTTTTTACATACACATTTTGCATTGTAAGAATAGCTGTTTCTCTTACCAAAAACCAGATGCAAAAATAAAATCATAACTATAATTGGAAATTGGAGAGCAATTTGGGGAATAGAAACACTGAGATAATACATTTAAAACGAGGAGTGCCAGGTAGGGAAAAGTACAGAGTCTATGAAAGAAGGGGCTGCTCTAGCTTTGGTGTACTGGTAGAGACTTGTGCTGGCAAAGACTGATAATGCTTCATAGACTTTCACACTTGCCACTGGGATCTCACTGTAACCTCGAAGCAAGCAATTGCTAGGATGTACTTGCTAAAAATAAGACCAAAACTGTGGAACAGGAAGGGGAAACCCTGTAAGGCTGGCCTTGTGCTTCCCTAGAGAGGCTTACATACTCATAATGTACAGAAACTATAACCAGATCAGGAGAGACCTAATTACAGAGATGTTAATGGCACACAGAAATTTACATGCAGCTGAAAATACGAATATCTCTAAGCCAGCAGTCGTATCTCCACAGGGCTGGCTTCAGAACCAATGTTTTATAATCTGAGAGCTTTTTCTCTAAGGTGGAGCCTTTCAAATAGTCAAAACCATTTATTTTTTAAGTGAACAACACTCACCATAAACCTCTGTAAAATTTTATTGACCAAGAGCTTTTTTTTTCTATTTGTAATTCCTTCTCTCATGCCCTCTCTGAATAGGACTTGCAACAATAATTCCTCACATTTATCTTTCCATCTTTCGATCTCAATATCCTATATTTGATTTGGACACAGCAATCTCCAAAGTAATGAATACCGCTTTAATTTACAGAGACCTTTTAAGGACAAAATTACTGAATGATTTTTCTTAGGGTTCACATTAGGTACAAGGTTTTTTTCACGCTTATATTTATTTTACCAATTTGTGTAACACTGTGGTTGCATAGTTGACTGACTTCTATGTTCCTTGTTTCTGTTTAGCTTCAGGGAAACATCCCCTATATCTTTACCTGCAGCAGAGATAAGGAGTTGTCACAGCTGCTGTCCATACAGTCCTCAAACCAGAGAGTACTGTAATAAATCCTATTTTATTTTATGGACAAATAAATGCTGAGGTAAAATATTCGAGGATCGTTGCTTGAATACTTGCCATAGCAGCGCTACTGTAATAACCACTATGACATTAATTTACTGCAATGTGCCGTAGGAAGAAGGAAGAAGGAGGGAGAAGGGCATTAAAAGAGAAAAATTACTATCCTTCGGATTTATTGGGATTGGCCTTCCTCATTTTCAGCCATCATTAGTTGATTAGGTGCTGATGACAGTATGGACAAGCGTGCTAGAATAGTTGGCTAAGAAAAGCCCTAAAGGTACTCTGTTAATTGAGATAATGTTCATATTGTACTTACTGAACATAACTGCAGACAGTGAAATAAGAGCTTAGTGTTGTGTAACAGACCACATGAACATTCACTCATTATCAGTCTGTAAGGGGTGAAAACACTGCATATAGGCTCCTATTACTACAGAAAAAGAGATTTAAAAACTGGAGGAGGCTATCGTCAGAAACTATATTTTATACAACCTTCTGGGAGGTGTTGAGAAACCTGCCTAATGTTGTTCCATAGTTCCATTAGGGAGACATTACTGTATCAAAGGAACTGAAAATTGACTTATGCCTTCATCTTGTAAGAGGTATGCACCTGAACATAATGAAACAGCCAGGTTTGCTTACCCACTAGAAGCTTAAACGTTACTGGTACTTTTTTGGTGCTTATATTCCACATACTTTAAACTTTGAGGTAATTTGGAGAAAATGGCAAAGAAATGCCACAATACCTCTTTTAATCTTGTTTGCAAAAAGTTAACATTATACATGAAGCGAGAAATGTGCGCACCTCTGCACAGAGCCTGCAATGCAATAGATACCTGGAATCAACAGTAACATTTTAGTAACAATGGTAATGCTATTACCAATAACTCCATAATGTTAAATAATTCAATATGGACATTAGCCTGCTGCTTGCTCTGGCCAGGGTGAATTTCAAACTCGGTGCCTAGACAGACAGTCACATGAAAAAAAAACTCTAAAAGCTTCAGAAGGGAGTAGACATAAGTTTAAAGGATCCTTTGAACTTTTAGGCAAATCCACAACATTTTTCTAACCAATAATGCTATGAATACATTATCCACAGAGCAAAATTATCCCTGTATCTGAAGCATTGTGCTCTTAAAGTTCAAACTTAAAGAAACTCGTTCAGAAAAGAGAAAATTAAATCTGACCGTTAGCATGTTCATATTGAACACATCCAATTACAGGTATCACATTCTCAGCAACATCAGAAAAAATTAACACAGAACTATGAAAACTCACAAAATGTCACTTAGTCATAAAGAGACATTGTTTCTACTCATGAAATTTTAGTATCAGCTCTGTTAAAGGTAAATATTGTTATTTACTAACCTACTATGGTAGGTCGCTGGGACCTAGTTGGTAAACACCCAGTCCATGAGACGGTGAATGGCAAAACAGTTCTTCCTGAGCCAAACAGGAAGTCATATCCTTTGGTCATTCATGAGCCAGAAATTTCATCTCACTATAACAAGTTACGTTAACAATCCATACACTAGAAATACACAGAAGCCTGGGTCAAAAAACCAGCACATAAGTTTAGACTATACCTATTAGGAACAGAGTACAGTGAACCAGAAGAGTGCAAAATACCATGTTTTTTGACTTAACTAGTGCTTTAAGTGCATTACCACGCAGTCAAATCAGTAATTATACAAACAACTGGTCATCCCTGCTCACAGATCCTGTTGTCGTCGCTAATCTCTAGCCCAGTTTTCTCATGGGATGGTATTAGTGTTCAAGGGCTGCTTCTGCCATCAGGGTCTTCTTACAATAAGTATGGTTCTATCTTTAATATCCAGTGAGATAATAAATGGCATTGCCTTCTTTCAGACAACATGTTATGACTTTGGCATTCACCTCGGTAGAAAGGGAGTAACGATTGATCATGTTATTGGATCTCTAGACACAATGTGGCAGCATCTTTAGTAAAAGGCTTCGAAACTCAAGAAAATAGTCTGAGGTAGCCACGAGAAAAATGAAGAATATTTGAAGAGTCAAGGCATCTAAAAGAAACAAAAGATTCAGGATCAGAGACACACAACAGTCTCAACAATATTAGTGCAAACATACTCCCTTTAAAATACTCCTCCAAGTAAGCTGTAACAGGACCAGACTTCTACAGTTCACGTTGTCTGTCTGTTTCCAAAATCATTTTGATTGTGGGTTCTTGTATTACTGTCATGGTAGTGACAGAGAACAGATCTATTTAAGGTGCACTTTACCAAGAGCTGTCAATGTTTGAACTGGAAGAGTGATAGATGTGGCAGGTTCGGGAGATGCGCTCTCCTGTTGCTACCTGGGAGGGCTGACACAAGAAGTGGAAATCTGCCAGGCCCAAGCATTGAAGTTTTCACCACGTCTTGCAGCTGGCCAGGCACAGTGCTGTTGCATAACTAAGGATAGGAAAAAAATTAGACTGGATGTTTAGTGTGTAAGTCAATCACAATGGAGACCAGTTGTTATCTGCAGAGTGGGAAAACACAGAATGAGGTGGAGCGACACAAGAAAATAGTAGTATCTATGACAATGCCACGAGGTTGGTGAAGACGAGGAGCATGAAGTCTGTGCAAGTTTTCTCTTTGTTACCAAATGTACTACTAGGAAACAAGGATGAATAGGGTAGTAACAGGAAATTCTGCACAAATAATGATATCTTAACTTTGTAGAATTTAAAAAATACAGCTCTATTTGTAAAAAAACATGTTAAAATATTTTTTCCCACCTCAAGTACAGAAAACCAGTTGGTCTAAAATCAGAAAAAAAATATTCCAGTCTGAGTTATGTTTGTTACACAAGACTTACAGCATAAGGACTTGCATTTTAAAAACATTCACAAAAGTAATGTTATTTCAAGTGTTGGGCCCTTTACAAGGATGGATTTCACATATGAGCAGTTAGGTTATCTAAAAGTATGTAGCCCCTCCTTCTACCGTCTTTTACAGCTGAAACTCTATCTTCCTTGCCTCCTTGGTACCTCGAAGACACATCACAGAACCATGCCTACTTAGGCAACATGCAAAGCCTTTCACCCCAAAAGATGTGGAAAGTTCCAAATAAAGCCTCTGTCTCATGTTTGTGTGGCTTCTATCCCTTTCCTCAGCAGGTATAAACATGCTGTACTCATCCTTTTCAACCAGAGGGTACACTTGGCTCCCCAGTCAACCCCACCTGCTAAGGGTGCCGATTATAGGATAGCCTTTCCTCTGCTCACTGTTCCTCAACTAGTCTGTTCTTCCTCCATACATAACACAGCTGAGTGGCACACTCAGTCTCCCTCCTTCATATCTTGCACTTTCCAGGATGTTTCTTATCTTCCCTGTAATCTTGCTGTACTTACACCATCTCTGACAGGTTGTTCTCTCTCCATGTCCCAGTTCAGTCACCTTTGATCCCTTAACATGCTCTCATTTAACTAAACTGCTTTACTCAAATTTCTATAAAGTCATAGAGCTTGTATTGCTCCTATCCCATATATATACACGTACATTGCCAAACTCTCACTCCATATCTTCTGCAAATAGAACTAGATCTTATCTCATCCCATATAACTCTTCTTACCACAGCTCCACACCTACTTTATCAACTATTCCTCCCATTACAGTGAGGAGCAGCCTCTGCTTCACATACACCTACTCCGAGGGGCTGCTACTCCAGTCTGCCTTCTCCTCTCCATACCAATAGGTGCAGGGAAGTGTGGCATCAGGCTTGCAGTCTCTCACTGATAGCAGATGAAGCTTCCAGTCTAAACAGTTCTTCCATTACAGCATCATGCTGATCAGCTGAGACAAGCATTAGCCAGTGTCACAGGAGGAGAATAGGACCCATTTTTCAGAACAGTGGCTGAGAACTGATTTTCCTCCCCACCCCTCATCCCTTTAAGGGCTTCTACATTTAAAGCAAAGAAAATATGGGATGGGAAGTGTTTATACGGGACATGAAAATGAGCAATATCCTCGTAGTTAATTATATGCACTCATACTTACTTACTCATTGTTTGGGTTTTTTTAATCTATAATAGAGGTACACCAACCTGGTTTTGCAAATGACCAGGTGCCTTGGGAGTGATGAAATTTAAGCTGAATTTCTTGTAATGCAATTTAAGATGTGCTAGAGCCATTGGAGATGGTATTAAGACCATTCCTCAGGAGTCTAGCACCTATGAAGCAGTTCAGTTACACAGCAGAGAGCTTTATCTTCCTTCTCCAAGTTTCTGTGAGATAAGATTAAAACATAGGTACTGTTATGGCAGAAACCACCTCTGCATCAAGAAGTCTAATGACCAGTGCAAGTCAGTGCGTGATATTATTCAACTCAGCTTCAGTCCACTCTCAATTAATTCACTTTCTTAGCACTTTCCTGCCAGTTAATATTGGGCAGTAAATAGTATCTGAGCTTCTTTTCTGCAGGTTGGTGAGAGAAAGGGCTAGGGGCCAGAAAATAAGATACTTATTCTTTTATCCTATTCATTGAGACTGAGGAAGGATGAGTCTTGGGGCAGGGCGGGGAGGGAGGAAGCAGAGGGGAGAGGAGTTAATTAAAAAAATCTTCAAACTCTTTAATCTTACTATATATAAGTCTGTTTTTACAGTTCTTAGAGAAGGTTCAATCACTAGCAAAACAAAACATAATGGATTTGTATGCATCCTCATCAAAACAAGCAGAAGTATATCGGGGATTACGCCACTTTTTCCCCATGTTATGCTTGATGTCAAGGGAAAGATGAGATTTCTTTCCCCTCAGAGAGCATGACCGCAATCTTTCAATATTTCCAAAATCTCATTACATGGCATTCTCATCCAGGATGACCATCACTCCCTAATGCTCCTAAGAAATGGAAACGAAGCTGTCCCGTCCCATTACTGCTCTTGGAAGAAATGAGGCCAGGTTAGTCACTAGGAACATGGTCTCACTAGGGACTGTTTAAGGATAGCTGGAGAGACAGTCAAGTGTAAAAGAGGAGATGGGGGATTATGGGGATTTATGGGTAGTGTAGACAAAAATTGTAGCAGGAAGGAATCAGTGAAGGGATTATTGGTAGGGACTAGGGAGGCATGCTATAGTCAGATATCAGACTACAGAGGAGAAACCATGGAAATGATATAAACCCAAAGTTGTAAGAAAAATACATCGTTATATTTCTAAAACTGAGTTGTAGAATCTTCTAAAGCAAAACAAGCTGTCAGGTGGCACTCCCAAACTGTCTAGGGAACCTGGCTGTGTTTGACAGATTTTGATTTTGTGGCAGTGGTCATATTTTATGAAAAAATAACATTACCCTTTTTTAATATACTTCCTTGCTATACCCGTCTTCACTGATTTTTCTAAGATATCAACAGACCAGGTGTCAATCAGATCTTCTAGCACTACCCACCAGACATCAGAACATATTTTGCCTCTTTTTTTTTTTGTTGTTTTGGTTTGGTTTGTATTTTCTATTTCCTCTTACTTTCCATTAAGTATTTCCAGACTCACTGGAACTCAAACCTTTAGGCAATATCCCAAGCAGCTGCTATAAAAACAACTGATGGTGTTTCACAATGTTCATCATCAATGTTCATAAATACTTTTAATACTGCAAGAGATTGGGACTTCTAGTTTTACTTCTTAGCAAGTAGGATACACAGATCGTGAACTTGGAAAAGTAACATGAAACAGTTTTTATTTCATTTAATGATGGCTATGTATAAATAACAATGACTACAGAGGATCAAATAATTCATTGTAAGTGTTAATTCAGCTCATTTTTTAAAAATTTTCATAGGTAGTTTATGAACAGATGCTGAAGTTTGTCAAATATTCACAATTTCTAAGCATTTGTGGGTTTGTTTGGGAGAAAATTCTGGGCATATTATTTTTTTCAATAATTGTTCATTAGACGAACTCTATATTCACGTAGTTCATTGAGTCACCTAAGGCTGGGGCTTCACACTAGGCAGCAGCCTGCCTCAATGGCTTCATGCTTTCCATTCCAGGCTGCCCATTCCCCCTCCAAAGCCAGTTACCCTGGCACAGCTACACAGCCAGCTAAATCAGGGAGCTGGTCTGCCTGAAGACACAGTGAAGCGTAAAAGCGGAGACTGGGGAAAAATTGTAGCAGGAAGGAAACAGGGAAGGGAGGATTGGTAGAGAAAGCTGGGGGAGGAAAAAAGAGGGCAGGCATTTCAGCTGTGCAGATGTTCTGCTCTAGCCTACCACATGGCTGCCCAAGAACCAATGCTGGCAAGTACCAGAGGGTTTATGCTTTACAGAAATAGCAAAACAGGTATGGCCTTTGCAACTTTCTGATGTTCCTCTCCAGTCTACAACATATGAATTTAGCTTCTGACTGTGCAATGTTATGCAAGTGACTTGGTGTAGTGGTACAGACTATTTTAAAATCTTTTTAATTTCTCAGTCAGCTTCGTAACAGAAAGTAATTTTTTAAGATCTGACGCTGTTTACAACATGTAAATTCACATTGCCTTTTGTCTTTTAACTGCCGAATGTTTAATTTAGCAACTCTTCCTTTAAAACCTAAGTTCCCTTGGTGAGTGAGGGTTATGAGGGATGCTTTCCAGCCCTCTGTCCTACCCTTGAATGGTTTAGATCTGCTCTTTAGATGCTCCAGATCATTCCAGTGATTCTTCACATGCTCTGTGCCACCAGCTGGAGGATTCTGCATAAACATAATGGAATGGAGATAATATTTTTCCTTTGGCATACCAAGCATACACCCACACTGCATCACTGAGTGCAAGGATCCCAGTTATCTCAGAGTAAGCTGGTTAGCACTATGCAGCAGCCTAACTGGCCAGTGTGCTGACCCGACTTGTTTAGAGAGGTAGCATGAGTATTTCTGTATTCACTGTAGTTCATACAGTGAAAACATAATCTGGGGCTTACAAAGCAGTAGGTAGAAAGGCTAGAAACGACACGCTTTTGCCAGCTGGGAGCTCCTTAACAGAATTCTCAAATAATTTTGTTAAGGACCCGTTACACAGCTACAGTTAGTTTTCTATTCCTTCTGTTTAATGCTATTTTTGTTTAGAAATTCTTAAAGTACATTTCTAAAATTCACAAGCACCTGGTTTGCTAGAAAGATGGAAAGTACTTGGGGCCACCCAAAGCTGCTCCACATGTTTTATAAAAGAATTGAACCAGCATAAATACCTAGTAGATTAGACACCAAAAGAGGACGTTCAAGAATATGCAGCAAGGTTTGTATAACCAATAGAACATTTTTTCTTGCACACTGCCAAAATAGATTACAGTTGCAATGTTGCAGACCTCAAAATCAAAATAAAGAGGGACTCTGCAACAAGGGAAAACATCAGTTTAGTATATCCCCAGTCACATTGCAAGAGGGAATCCTGCGAACTGTGGGAGCAGAGATAAAGAAATAGAATGAACAAGGGTTCCCATTACAAATCACATCTCCCTCTTTGCTCTGGACTCAAGTAAGGAGCACTTCTATTTACTGTATAGCTTGCGTAACATGTGGCCACAAGGTGTTCTGCAGAACCAAATATGAAATCAGTTTGGAGCTCATTTCTAGCATCTTGCTGCGATACCTTAGCAGTCTTCCCTCCTTCTGTCAAATGTCCTGCCATGGCTGTCACTCAGGCAACCCTGAAGGGCAGTCAAGGCACGGCACAGCCTATTTTTGACGTGCTGTCAAATATTCATTTAGATGGGCCAAGATCAACATTCTGCTAAATCTCAGAAAAGTCTTAGGAGCTGAAGCAGCAGTGGAGGCTGCGCAAGTGCACATGTGCCTTAGGGCATGCCTAGGTAGTCAGGTGCAGACAGCTGCACCCCAGCTGTGCTTGCGTGTGGAGCCACACAGCTGGAAACAAGCCAACAGCAGTTTGGAAGCTGCATAACCACGCTAGCATAAGACTGAAGCAGAGATGGCATGAGCATGGCAGACCTGCCCATGGGCATGTGGCTAATCCAGCTGGCTGAATGTGCTCATATGCTTGACAACAGCCAAATGGCTAAGTGCCTCACTGAATCAGGGCTAAAATTTGGGATCTTTAATTTTAAAAAAACCCTTTTTTTTAGAACATTTGCTTTAGGGAACCAATGGCACCCAGACACAAAGTAATAAGCACCTATGACAGGAATAATTAAAATGTTATGAAACACCCAGAATGAAGGAGAAAAAAAGGCCAAAATGATTATAATCTTAGGGAAATACACATTTACCAAGTAAATAATAGGGGCTTCTGAAAGTCTCAAATAATTAACACAAATCTAAACCCTCTGGTGTTCATTCTCAGGAGAGACATTTGAGACAGATACACCCAAGAGAATGCAACTGATGAAAAGGAAAATATTCCAATCTCCTGGCTAAACAATGTGCTTTGTGTAGATTTTTATTAAATATTTTAAACAGGAAATTAAAATAAATTGAGAATTGTTGCATGATGTTCAGATACCAAGATGGTAAGAATGTTTTAAACATCATAGCAAACCCCAGAAAAGTCAAAGTTAATGTTGATGGTCTGCACTTAACATACCTGTTATCCCTGTTACTATTAATAGCGACACCTACACTGTAGCTCTGGAAATATTTTCAGAAGTAACATCATGAACCTGAACTCAAAGGGAATGTTCATGTAGTCTAGATAATTTTATGACTTTAAAGATGAAGAGCTGCTGTGCTTTTTTTTTTTTTTAAAGATACCAAAGAATTCAAATTAGAGAAGGCTTTCTGAATTTTTTTTAACCTCTTTTACCCTATTCCTTCTTGGTTTAATACTAACAAGAATTGAGCTCATCTTTCACAGCATTACAACATTTCTGCATGATCTCAAGTGGCAAAACTACTATGAACTCCAGCTACCTCCAAAGTGAAGGGTGACAAGGCTGGACTACAGTTCAGACTAGAAAGTGAAATGTATCTTATTTCATGTAAGCTATATGGGAATGCTACATTATCACGTTTTTATCCAGTAGCTTGAATTAATGTAGTGTCAGTATTAACTAGAATAAACCTTCTCTTACAGACTTTTCTCATGCACTTGCTCCACTATATATACGACAAGAAAACCAGAACTTGCATTCTTAGTTACTAAGCTAGACTACAGCTTTAAAATTACCATACTCAATGATCTTAAAGGCCTTTTCCACCCTAAATGATTCCATGATGCTGTGATAAACTTGGGACAGCTTTCCTTCTGAAAAGGCTATGGTAGAAGACTCTTCACTTAATCCCTCAATTGTCAGGCAGGGGCAATTGCTGAGTGCCTGCCTTAGCCTTTCAGTTTACCCTCAACTCACAGCTGCTTTCTACAGCCCCTCTCTCTTAAGTTACAGCAAACACAGGTCAGGTGCAGCCTAGAATCTGGATTTCAGATCTTCAATGCAACTTAAAAGTGTTTTCGCAACTTAACCATTTGCTACGCTACTCTAGTTCACATCTTACTGGCTGCATTGAAATTTGGTCACCCAATTTCTGGCCAGCCTTGCTGTCAGGCTGCAGGAGAGCTGGCAGAGCCACGAAGCCTTGGCTCCACCTCCTTCAGTGTTGCTACATAGCAGCATAGACTGCCCTGGAGAAAGCATTTTGTAGCACAGGAGCCCCACATTTCCAGAGGCCACCTCAGAACTCTAGTCCCTAACTACAAAGAATATGCAGATGATACATATCATTACATTAAAAAAAAATATTTACAGCTACTTATTTATTTCCTGAAAGCCAGAACACAACTGCATTTTGAAATAATAAAATCTTCCATGAAACAAAACATCCACCCAAACTTAACTTCAAATGCAAAGGCTGCTCCCACAGAAGTCAGTAGGGAAATCTGTCACTGGTTTCTTTAACAATAAGATCAGGTTGCCTGCCTGGATCTCCCAAGTCCCAGAACTCTACATTATGTCATTATTATTATTATTTGTCAGAAGCCTGAGAAATGTGCTAGACACCTCCCCATATAGATAAAAGGACATAATCTTGAAAAAATATGGAAGGCTTATCCTGTTTCCACGCTGCCTTCTAGACAGTTTAGGAACTAAGCAGGTGTCTCATATCAAACTCATGTGAAGTCAAACAAAATATCAAACCCTGTCCTAGTTCATACATTACACAAAGGGAAATGGTCTGAAGTTGTGCCAGGGCAGGGTTAGGTTAACAGTTGGACTTGATGATCTTAAAGGTCTTTTCCAACCTAAACGATTCTATGATTCTATGACTTATATTCTGATGCAGATCTTTAGGCGGTTCCATTTCTAAGTATATTCTCTTGAAGTAGGAGAACAAGTTTTTGCTTACGTATTTACACATTCAAATAAGATGTTGCAGGTTGTGATAAGTTATCTCTATTTTTTAGGGAGTTTCTTGAAATGTTTGCCAGGAGATTATAGGCACACCATGTGACGTGGCAGTTACTAATGTAGTGTAACTATATTTTCCCAGTAAGTGGCAAAGTAAACAGGTTTATAAAACATGCATAGAAGTTGGTGCATCTGTTAGGTCTTTCCTAACACTACAAAAAAATTCAATCTTTTCTTCTAAAATTTTCTAACATAATTTTCAGCCTGCCATGAATATGTTTATAAACTATATATATAAACAATTTAATACCTTACATGTAGAGCAGCTAAATAGTCTGTGCAAAGTACTGATACAACCTGAAAAAAAAACTGGTTTGCATCTGAAAAATATTGAATGTAAGGTTTAAAATTGCAGAAGCATTTTAGATAGAGACAAAATAGATTACTACACAAATAGTAACCGTGTATAAAAGTACTTATAGCATGAAAGCTTAACATGTTGTCAGAACATTAAACTTCCCAATATCCATGTGAAATAAACATCATATTCATATTAGAAATGAGTGGAGAAACATTTTATTCCTCTTGACAAACCACTGAAGAACCTTATGATGAAGTTCTGGCCTCAGCTGTGGAGTGCAAGCTATCTGCCACTACTTCAAGTATAAAGATTGGGTTTTGGTGCTCCTGGAAAAGCCAGAGAACACCCTCATCAAGTGCCAACACTGCATAAGGCCTACTCAACCTCTCTTCTGAATGCAAAAAAAATGATATGTTGAATGACAGACTGTACAAATCCAACTATTTTGGAATGTTACGAAGGCTGACTAATGTTTTTGAATTACACTGCTTGCAAATTACTATTCATCCCATCTATAAGGTGTTCACCATGATGATTTATTCTGATAACAGCTGATCCCTGCTAAAAACGTGCTAAGCTTGGGAGACATGAGTCATTATGATTATGTTTACCTGTTTTATCAGTAGATCAAGTTCTTTTAAATCCAATTTTACTTTGTTTCTTTCTGTATTTCACTCAATGCTGTGCTGGGAATTGGTTCAACTATAAGCTTAACAAAAAACCCTTCTGATTGGGTATGCAAAAATATTTAAAGATGAAAAGCAAACCTTTTCAGAGTGATACAAATCCCTCCATTTCTCTTTCTTTTAAGTATTGCTAGTCTAACACATGGTCCCTGCCAAGCAATGCAAGAAAAAGAAAGTTCAGAAAATGCATAGTTTTCAATCTTTGAAATGCATTTGCATACAAAGTGTATCTTTAAGGGGAAATAACTTGACAGTGTCAGTGGCTGATACAATAGAAATTTTATCACGCTTTTTCTGCACAAAAGATTGCCAAACACTATAGAATTTAACTGTATTTAATGTTTATGAAATAAAGGCAAAAGTTTAAAATGCCTGCGATATGTTGTTCCTTTGTGTTGTGATACTGCATATATTTTCCCTTCATTTAGTGATTTTTCACCTAAGAAAAAAAGAAAATATATCATCTGAACTCTGACTCTTGCAAGATACCGCTTCCTTACTTCACGCTGCAAGTAATGGAAAATAAGGCATATATTTCCCAGAACTTAATATCATTGGTTTTTAAGTTCCTATTTCTGGAACCACAAACACTACAGTTTTCCTTCTCCAACAAAAACAGTGATTTTGTGACTAGCAAGATTGTATTGAGAACTCCAAAACACTGATATGAGACTTTTGCCTCATATTTAAAAGGAAAAAAAAAACCCAACAGCTAAACCTTTAATTTCTGTACAAAGAGTTGTTGTCCTCAGGAAGACATGTTTTACAGCTAACACTAATTATACTTGTACAATCTGAGATAGATGGTGTCAGATTTTAAAAAGCAGGTTTTCTTTTCTACATTTCAAATAGCATATTTGATTATTAATATTATCATTCTTCTTATCTAAGATAATGAAAACAGACATATCCTTTTGGTTATACTTCATATATATTGGTATATGATAAATACATCAGAAATCAGCATCATTTCTTCACTTTTGCTTTGCATCTTGTCTTTACTTTTGCTTTGTGAACACTATTAAGTAATGACTATTTCTTTATTCTTACCTATCATTTTGAACAAATGGGTTGTATGATATTTGTATTAGTACTATGAATTACATTCTCTTTTAGTATTAGATAAAAGTGGGGTTTTTTATTTTCCATTTGACCTGCCACATCCCTTTAAAATTATGATACGAAACAATGTAGGAGCTAGGATTAATGGGAATATTCAGGTTTTGTTAAAAGACAAAAAACAATGTAAAGGCTTATCTAAAAAAAAGATAATTAAAATACAGCCATTCTAAATAGCTCTAAGCAATATATTTGCAAAAGTATTAATTCTCTCTAAGTTACACTTGAACTTTTTTTTTTATCTTGAGAAAAAAAGAATTTGCCAAATCCTACTGGCTCATAGCGCTCCTCTGATTTTAGGTCAGTATTCTTATTGGAGTTCTGTGTACTACAAAAGCAGATCAATAAACTTCATGGGACAAATTTGGACTAACAAAAGCAGGTACAACTCTGCTAAAGTTAAATGAATTGTCCCTACTTACATCAATGATAAACTTGGCGTATTAAACTTGGCGTATTAAAAAAAAAAAAAAGAGAAAATGCTAACAAAAGTTTGACATGGTCCTGCTTCATATATACTTTATCTAAAACATCTACTTCTGGTTTTTAATTTTAGTGGTGTTCTGTAAAGAAATATGACCTTATAGGGCATTTTCAGGAATAGAACAGTCTATATATTAAAAGGCAGCAAATGATTCATAACTGCTTAGTGGTCAGGCCTGTGGGGCCATGCTTCCCATGTGAAATTTTTTTCTGCATTGCAAACTCTTACATTAAATTGTGATAAATGAAGAGCGGAGGCTATTCATACAAATCAATGACTTTAGTGTATGTGTCATTAGCCTGAGAGATGCAGGCAGCGGTCACTACTATAAATCATGTGATGATCTGCTGTCTGCAACTCGATGCAAGCAAGCAGATGCATTAGGAAGGTTAAAGAATGAAATTAATCTGTGCATTTCCCTTTCTTTTTTTTTTTCCTTTAGTCACCTGGTCATACGGAAAGAATTAAAATCACATGATCCAAAGTTTAACCAGCTACAGAACAGTAAATTGGCTAAGTTAGATGTCACCTTTCAACTTAAAGTTAATTAAATATTAATGGGATTAATTTATTCATCATCACATGAAAAGTAAAATATATAGAATAGGTAAAATCCACCAGTGCTCCTCACACAGGAGTTGATATTATTAATTGCTTTTAATGCAGACTGTGGCACAAGACCACATGTAAGAGATCAAGCACACCGCAAAATGTGCTCTGATACTTTTTAAGTGCAGCATATTTCTTTCTTTGCATTTTATAAATCCAGTGTTTAGTAACCCATGGCCATGCTCTTCATCCCAGTACCTTGGAGTGGGTTATGAATATGGGTCAGGTTGAATGTGTTACTGATGATAGAATACATTTCCAGATATCTGTGACTGGGAGTGTTAATGGTGACAGTGTGCAAGAGGGGTCAGGGACAGTAAAAAGAGATATGGACAATATAATTTTTAAAGAGGAATTAATTCATTTGGGAAGGCCATATTTGATATAAATGTTAGGCCAAAGCCTTCAGTCTTTACTCAATACTTACTCAGGCAAAACACCCACTGACTTCAGTGACAGATTTCCTAGGATGAGGACTAAATATGCCCCAAGAGTCAGATTGTCCCTTACTTTTACAGAAGAAATTGGGATGATCGTGCGAGAATCCTACCCCCTACTGCATCCATGTAGATCCTGCAGGAGATCATACATGTTGTCCTTCCCCCTGCTCCACCGCTTCCCCTTTGCAGTCTAACATCACTTAACATGGAACGAACCAATATGTTCCAGCGCAGGAGGCACAGAGCAGGAGTCATGCCCAGGAAGAGCAGCACTCAACACGCTTATGCATAGGTCTGCAGTGCTCCTGAAGTCAAGCAATACATTGGTGAGGACTCCAGGATTTGGCTTCTTGCAACTAGTACGGACTGTAATAAGGAAACTTGAAAAGGGTTTTAAAGACTCTGCTTTGAGCTAGCAGTTGACTATGGGGACAATCAAGTATGAAAGCAAATTAATGACAGAAGTGGCTGCATTTCAAAGGTGCTTGAAGCAGTCCATGTGCATAAAATAGTGCAGAACACCTTTACGCTCATGAAGGGCACTATAAATCAATAAAGTATAAGTTAGCTTGGACAGTGATAAGATAAGTATTGCATGTGCTTAATTCACTTAGTTATCCTTCCGAAAAAGATAATACACTCAATGTAGACATATTTCAATTGAATTGATAGTAGATCAGGACTGAGCAAGCCTAGAGACTGAATTACTTTTATCCATCCCATCAAGTATAAGGATGAAGTTGCAAGCAAAATCAATGTCAGAAAGGTCTTACTGCCCCTTACAATAGCATACCTACTATCACTTATAATGAAGTATCCTAAAATTAATAATAACTATTAAAAATAAACCTCTATCCTGTTATGGTGCAAACTGCTAGCAGGTTAAGAACTAATGAGTTTAATTTAGATTTCTAAATTCCTCAAACATAGAAAAAAGCACAAAATCTGCCTCATATAATTGCTCAGAGACCACAAAAATTATTATTAACTAGAATTGCCTGAAAAAGGTGAGGATGAATTGCAGTCAGTGGATTTAAAATCATTGTGAGCTGATGCCCCCAGTAAAGACAGTCTCTCTTGTGTATTGTTCCAGTCACTTAATTACCACACTCACTTCATATGTATTTATTTATATTTGGCAGCATTCAGTTTAGGGCACATATCGCAAACATATTTTAATTTTCCCCACCATCACTTGGTTCTTCAACATATCCCATCTAGTCACCAAGGCTTTGTTGCTTTACGGCTACAGCAGTGATTAAGTGGAATGCAAATACCACACAGAGATTTTTGGGTTGCTGGTAGAAGCTGACTTGTACCAGTACAGAGTTTAGAAAACTCAAATTATCCCAGACCTAGCTTACAATTTATATACATTGCTCTGCAGCCTGCAACATAGGCAAACGTCTCCAAATAAAGCATGATCAGTCCCAGCTTAGGTAGTGGAGTAAGGAGAGAAAGGAAACAGCAACATCAGGCACATTGATGTAGAAACTTCCAGTCTCCAACTACACAACTGATTTGCTGTAATATGGCACAGGTAGCTTTCAGCACAGATTATGCAAAACCAGAAACAAGCACTTAATTTTAAGGACAGGACCAAACATACCTGACCAAGTGCTTTACCTAAAGTTAAGTGTATAATTAAAGATCTCTGTTGGCCAAGCTAAGGCCTTCATGTTCAGCAGCAGGGACAAATACCTATTCTAGGCTGCACCCTTGCTAAAGACCCATCCAACTCCCACCAAAATCAAAGACGAGGTTCTTTGCAGTAGTTTATCAGATATATTTCTTTCTTTCCCAATGTAAATTCATTGATTTTAGGAATTCACATAATATTTGCTGCTTATTTCCTGGAAAGCTATGTTTCTGCCATTGCTCCAGATTCCTGTCTATTTTCTACCCAGTCAGGAAGAGAGAGAGATGTATTTTAAACCCAAATGATGGGACCTATAATGCAAAAATAAGAGATGGCTGCCCATTTTAAAATTTAAGTGGATTTTTCAAAACTTTTTCCTATAATTGTTTTTTAGGAAGCAGAAGGGAGTTCTGAAAAACTTTGGTAGCAACCTGTAAAAGTCCCTCTCCATGACCATCTGAATATGAAATAAAAAATGAAAAAATATTGTGTGGATGAAATTGCTCTTTCCTTTTGGAGCAAATCCATGCTTCCTTTTTAGTGACTAATTCCTGATTTTTATATTGCACGTCACTTTTGAGTAAATGCCAAAAAAGAGGCAAAGCTCTTTACAGTCAGTTGATAATTTTATACTGTAGGTTTAAATTGTGGGTCGACAGGAAACCTGGTTTTAATTTTTAAGTGTTGCATTAAGAAAATAAAATATTACAAAATCAGCTACTTTACTGGAATGCTTGATCCCATACCCATTTTATTTGCCTGTTTTAGGGACAGTTGGGGAATGTACTTCATGTTAGATGGCTGATTCAGGTTCCTTTTGAAACCATATGGTAGCCATAGTATGAATCACCTGCTACCTTGGTATTTCCTCAACATAACTATTTCTTTCCAGGTCCTCCCTCGCACTGGACTCCATCGTGCTAGATACTGATTGCTCTCATTTCCAATTAGCCTCAAAGTGAAGGCACACAGTAGCTTACAGAATTAGCTCAGCTCCCAACATATGCGGCCAAGAGGTTCTTCATATAGCCTCACTTGGTCCTCTCACGAGAATAAGGACTGCTTACATAAGGGTAGGAGTCAGAGCCAAACCCTTAGACAGCAATTATGTCTCCCTTAAGTTACAAGGACCCTTCTTAGGGTCAAAAGAACTAACAGATTTGTTGACGTCCCTTTACTATTTGCATCTAAAGCATGCTGATGAATAGGTGTTGACATTGCTAAACAGAAGTATTGCTAGCAGATTACATCCAGGAACCTGGACGACTGCAGGAGGAGGGCAACACAGACCCTTGGGCTTGCTGTATCTCCCAATTACTACACAAAAGACTAAAACACAGGGTCATGGATAAAAGTGAATAAATGTTTCTAAATTCTTATCTTAAACACACTTAAGCTTAAAGCTATTTAATTGAGGATTTAAAAGCATGTATGCTTTATGAAGCTGTGGCTACCTGCTTCATTCTCTTGCTCTTATTTTTGCTTTTATCCTTTTAGTCTTGAAGAAGCCTAATTAGAAGCTTGAACAGGGCTCTCTCTCCCTGCTCTTAAATCAGTAATTGGCTTCAGTGCAGAGACTGTCAGGAAATTAACACATCACAACATGACAGCTGTTAATTTTTTCTCCTTATTTGTCATATGAATCACTGCTGATTTGCCAGAGTGCATAACAAATTAGTGGTCTGTAATCAGCGGCCTCTCTCCTGTGTGCAGCACCTACTTGTTTTTCCCCTTTTCTCCTGAATTACATTACTTC
>NW_009259593.1:3081754-3084788 GCF_000687185.1 Egretta garzetta
TGCTAAAAGCGCAAGAAGCTCTTTAAACTTTGATGAAGGCTTTTAGTTACATTTTTAAACTTACACTTGGAACTGGATTTTTTTTTTTTTTAAAAATTGTCACTCCCTGGCATAATATACTGTCAAGTCTTCTGGTATCATCTTAAGCTCTGCATTCTTCACAATGTAGAGTTGAAAATGTGATTTGCAAAAATTAAAAGAAGATATTTTTGTGAAGACAGTTCTTAAAACTGTAAGGCCTGCTGTGGACCTCATGCCAATAAATAACAATTAGACACAGTGCACACTGAGATTTTCCTGTTGTCTTGAGTTATATTTACTGTATTTTTGTATAATAAACTCTAATATGAGTCGGTGTGCTTCACACACCAATAGAACTATATGTATAAAAAAAGCCTTGAGTCCAAGTACAAAACCACAAAGTTGGGGGAAAAAAGAGTTAAATTCTATCCCTCTAGACAGTGGTGCAATACAATCTGAGCATTTTTGGCCACCTTTTTTCTAGCTTGTATGTTTTACAAATGATGATGTATATGATGAAGTCCATGAGAACAACATGCAAAAGCTGGAACAGTTCTTCCTGTATCTCTGAGCTATGCTGAAACTGTCAGTTGAACAACAGTTCTAAGAAGTCTACTGTTGGCTGGTGTTCTCATAAAACCAGAAAAGCTTTGGAAATATGAACTGGAAAAACTGTACCCTAAATTATCTGATGTATGTAACTAAACTGAATGGATCATTATGTATTCAGTATCTTGTGTTTCAGACAAAGTAAAGTAAAACTAGGAATATGATATATTTCTTTAGCAAAAGGATCTAGTAAGGACCTTGTCATATGTTTCCTCATTTGTATTACAACATGCTTAAAGTGCAATCTCCCTGTAATTTTTTAAGTGTTGATAAAATAGGTTTTTTTCTTATATCTAACCTGAATAAACTACTTAAAAGCAAGACCAATAGAAAATGTGGAAACCTATACTCGGAAGTAAAATGCTGCACAATACTTTGTATACATCACACCTTTTTCTCTCGGACTCAAACACTTTACCTTCTCCTCCAGAAAGACATGAAAAAAGTATTCAATGCTTCAAATGGTACCTGAATGCTGGGCGTTTCTGAATAACCACTGCTTCATGCAACTCTGCTGTAAGCAAGGTCATCTTCACACCAGGAGGCAGGGAGGGGGTTCCCAACTCTCCCAGGTCAGTCTTGTAAGGTGCTGGCCCTGATCCAGCAAAGCACTTACACACCTGCTTTGCTTTTAAGGTAAGCATGTATTTAAGTGTCTCAGAGACAAAGTGCTCAGTGTCTTACAGTGCCGTATGCATATGTTTATAAGTAAGATTTATTTCATGATTCACAGACATCACACAATGAACTAGTACTCTAGCTGCATGGGTACTATTAAAATTATCAATAGGGCTACTTGACAATTATGATTTCAACATTTCAAAGTCTCTTCAGAAGAATTTTCCTACAGTTAATTGGTGTTTTGTATTTACACATTCATACAAACATGAAACGGTTATTTTCATGACAATATCTAATCATTTTAAAAATCTAAGGAATTGGATTATTTTTCAGAATTCCATGTATTTTCTGCTATAATTTGTTTTAAAAAACAATGAAGGTATAACCACTTATAGGAATTTAAAATAAAGCCCTGATATTTGCGTTCTTAAATGCAATTTGAGTTTTTGAAAAACATTTTTCCTTCAATAAGAAAAAGCAACCTATATCAGAAATATTGTTTTGTTGTTCAGTCTTAATAAGTATCTTTTTTGAGTAAAATGTAAACTTTCCATTTGCTCCATTATGCCTTGGTTTAAAAACACAACCTTAATTTTTTGTTTACATTACAGAATCAGTTACCCCGAAAAGACCTGAAATTAGTGATTATAAAGTGTATGTACTATAGGGCAAGTCCTCCAGCCTTTTTGAAATGACACTACAAAGTGAATCTCAATAAAAGGAGTTCCTTGACCTACTGTAGTATCAACACACAGAGGGGCTGTATTAGGCATCTAAAAGTCTTTAATAGGGCTTCTGTAGCAGACAGCCTTTGTGCAGAAAGGTCACGAGTGAACAGTTTACTGAGTCTATAAATTACTATTTTTTTAGCCTCACCAGATTCTGCATGTCAAAAGCAGTACTAAGAAAATTACAGGAACCAATATGTGTTTCAAAATTCAGACTTAAAAAATCGTTTTTGGTAACAAATTGAGAAAAAGCCAGAAAAATCATCTAAGAACAGAACCATAACAAAATCAAAGTCACATAGAAACATTGAACAACACTAAATTACCTACAGGTTTTCAAACTCCCTGTCATGAGGAAAATAATTGTACAACACCCAACACATGGGAGGTCATTGTATAGTTGTGCAGCATGTGTAGACTCATTTGTTCATCTTGCTGCTTTATCAGCACTTCTGAATGTACCATCTTCAAAATATGCC
The DNA here is from genome assembly GCF_000687185.1 of Egretta garzetta. Taxonomy (NCBI): domain Eukaryota; kingdom Metazoa; phylum Chordata; class Aves; order Pelecaniformes; family Ardeidae; genus Egretta; species Egretta garzetta. Next base: position 3,084,213 of record NW_009259593.1, read on the forward strand.
ATCACTAATTAAAATTCAGAGCAGAGAAAATGCCAATTGTGCCTGGTCAGAAAAGGCAAGATTTGGCAGGTTACAGACAATGCGCAGCTATGCTTTGCTATGTCTTTTTGCTGTTGGGCTCTCTGTATTTTAGGGTGAGACACTAAGATTTCCATTAGGTCACTTGTGTTACTGATACTTGCTTAAGCAGCAAAAACTGGAAGGGACGATTTTTGTTTGTGGTTCATACAGGCTTGCCACTGTGTTGTTGTTTAATAAATAATAAGCAGGAGGAATTAAAGCAAGTATAGTAGACTTTGTATTCATTATTAAACTGACTTCCTGCTCCCAAGAAGATTTCAAGAGCCTGTTATTAGTGGTCTCAAAATTAAAAACAATGGATTTGGCAGCGACTATAAATATAGAGTAAATCAGCATGTATATTTAAATCACAGAATGAGATGTTCTTAAGAGCAATTGACAACAATAGGAAATTTCACTGGAAGGTCTCCAGCTGCAACTGTTTCCAGTATCATGAAACTAGAGAGAAATTCCTTCAAAAGTTCTGAAAATTTACAAAAGTTAAAAAAAAAAAAA
>NW_009259593.1:3084820-3114309 GCF_000687185.1 Egretta garzetta
CTAAGGGATGTAGAAAGGGAATAGACAGGAATTATTTCCTATTAATACTCCGAAATTCTGAGGGTCACACCAAAACATTGAAAAGAATCATTACGCTGATTTACTAAGACGTATAAACTTACATTCTAGTTCCCTAGGTACCCAACTTGAGGCCTTAAAGAAGCCTTAAGGAATACATGTAATGAGCTTTACCCTCCACAGCCTTAATTTTTTCTCCTTCCCCACTTACACTTTCTAAAAATTCCACAATAAATATGCTCGGTAGCTTCTATGAAATAATGTTTTAATGCTCATTTTCAGGTAATCTTTTAAAAACACGAGTGGGAATGACTTGGGCAATGACTTTAGGAATCTGATTACACAGAAAAAGAGTCTTTCCAAACTGAGGAACTGGGTTTATTCAAACGCCATCTTATCAAGGCTTGCTGTGCTAACGTCTGAAATCTTAAGTGTTTCACCCTCCTTGAAGAAGTGAGGGTCATCAGTAAAAGAGATAAAAAGGGTTTATTTCCCTGTTTAATATCACTTTTTAACAATATTCACCTTTTTTTTTATTAAAGTTCTTTGATGGCCCTGTGAAACCCACCTGTAAAGATAACTATCCACTGCCTAATATCAATGACTTAACATCAGTCTAATCTTATCTAGTGAGTACTGGCAATTAGTACTAGAAAAAGAGAACAAATTAGAAGCTGTTTTGTGTAGTGTAGCATCACAGCATTTCAAAACACCTTTTCTGTTTAACAAACATTTCTGTATTCTCTTAAGGTATTCTAGAATATCTTTAATTACAATGCCATTAATTTGTAAAAGTCATATTGTCCATCTGGGGTCCTCCAACTGTGGAAGAGTATGTGCAAAATTGGAGAACAGTATTAACACCTGTCAGAATGTAAAAGGCTGGCTCAGCCTTCAATTAAAGCACTGACAAACATTTCTTTCTTTCTGTCACAGGTTTTTAAGGTATAATGTAGAATCTGAGCTCTGAAGGAAAATTAAACTAGAAAACAAGGGCAAAGCCCATTGAAGTAAGTAAATCAGTAGTGGGGAGACTGCAAAAAGGTGGTGTAGAAGTTAAATCAGTAGAAGGTGGAAGCAATTTCTAGTGGTGTAGTACCATGATAGTAGCTTGCTGACATCAGCTCAGTTCCTCACATATGTTTGATATCTTTTCAGAGAGTCAATACAGTACCGCTTCTCACCATTATTACTTAAACCAAATGCCTGACAAGGGCCATATTGTCAAGTTCCAGCACAGTACAGTCAGTCATTAAAGTTTAAATCCTGCTATGTCATGCTTGATTAATCACCAAACTCCACTGCAGCAATTAGTACACGGTCTGGGTGATGGTACAAAGGATGGACAAGGAGATAGCTGCCCATCTAGGAAGATATAGAGCCCCTGGCAGGGACTGCTAGCATGGAGCGTGAAGCAGGTGAACAAAAGAATGTCAGAGCTAAGTACTCTAGGTCCTGAGAACTGGCACTGTGCTTCATGCATAGCTTGTCGAATTAGTGAGAATTAAGAGTCTAAGGAAAAGTAAGCTACACTGGAAAAAAGAAACGAGTATTAGCAAAAAGAGGTGTAAATTCCACTGCATACTGGAGTTTAAAGAAATCTTAGGAGATCTTTGTTTTGGGACACAGCAGAGTTTTGAGATACAACAGTACTGATATTCCTAAAAATCCTTTCTATTAGGTGTTCCTGAAAAGGGTTTATATAAGAAGATACTCAAAAGAGCCTATGCAGCTCCAAAACTGATATCTAGATTATTTTCTACAAGAATAACAGTTGTGTTTGTTTACCTCTAGACCAGAAATTTCCTGGAAATATATTAGCATGTATTTTGTAAGACATGAAGCTGAAGGTGATATCCAGCAAGTACCAACATCCATTCTGTTCAGGAAGGTAGTTCAGAAACTGAGCAACAAGAGGGCAAAAAAGAAAAGGAGGTACTGTGCAAGTTATTAAGAAGCTTTATAAACCAAAACAGTTCAATTTACTTTGGGGAAAATGGTGATTGCTGCATTATTCAGAGAAAATTGCTAGGTTCTTTTTTACATTACAGAATCTCTGTATTTCACGTTGTATATAGAATAAAAAAGAAAATTGTGCAAGTCCAAAAATCTGGAATCCAAAGCTAAAGAATTTAAGTCACAGAATGTTTAGCTATTAGATGACCTATAAACATTTTTGTTTCATGAGTGAATGTTTAATCTAGCACAATACTGTTCCAAAGGAAACCGTTAATAGTAACATTTTGTAGCAGTTGTGTGCATGTCCCCATTGGACCTCTAAATGAAGTCTGCATAAGGACTGTAAAGGTAGTAACCCTGCAGCTACAGCTATAATTATCAGGATTTAATGGTGTTTATGAATGACTTGCTATGAGTCAAAGGATAATAATACGTCTTATTAAAAATTTATTCCAAGTTATTTTTATAAAACTTTACTCATTTACATGTCACCAATGATTGTTCTTTTAAATGAAACAATAGAACAATAAGGAACATTTAGTCTTCAAGAGAAATCTTAGCACAGGTCATTATATAATGACTCAGTAAAAACAAACAAACAACATGTAATCTTTCTAATATAGCAATTAAAAATGTAAGCCTAAAAGTGAATGCATTGAGTAAAAAAAAACCATAAAAAATTAGCCTAGAAAAAAAGACCTTTAGTACCATATAAAAATAATGCTAAATTCCAGCTTGGTGAACACTTCCATTCATATTTAGATGCTGTCTGATTCACTGAGATAAATGACCATAGATCTTTTTAGCAGCTAATGGCTAAACATGATCCAAATGGAACTACAGCCAGATGGCACATGTGATTAGCGGAACATGGCTATCAGATCAACCACAAACCCGAATAAGCTAATGTAGTTCAAGATGCATTAACTAATAATTCCCAGGAAGTAAACATTTCAAATGAAAGAAACACAAGGAATCTTTCTTTCATAACAAACTTAACAGCAATAGTTAATCATTACCCTGTTGCAATATACTCATAATGAACAGGAACTTCAATTCTAAGTCACAGAAAAGGGAGGTGAAGAATCAAAATTCTTTTCCAAATTTTTTTTCAGTTACTGTTTTAGATCCAACAGAGCCACTTGAGTCTGATATTTCTGTAGTCTTTTCACTCCAAATTTAACTCTCAAGCAGAATATTTAAAACATTACCTAAATGCTAACAATCATAAGTAATTAAGGGTTTTTTCTTTTAGAACAAGTCTACATATTGTGTTATTTTAGCATTCAGATAAGAGAGATGTTGCTATTTAAAGTCAGGACAAGATAACAAATATCAGGACTCCTAGATTCTGCACATATCTACCACTGATTTAATATCCATTTCTAAGGAATTTAAAACTCATAGGAAAATGAAATATATTGATTATTCAAAAATATTCACAAATGTCTTTGGGTTGTCTTCTATTCATGACCAACTTCCTAAAAAGCTGTTAATGAAACTCTGAGCCTTATGCAATATTGTTAGTCAAGAGGTCTGGTGTGTTTTCCTCTAATTGCACACCTTTGCCCACCAGTTCAATGCAATACATCAGTGATTTTGCCTAGCTTAATATTTTGGATTTCATATTGGAAAAAATATATTTAGGAACAAGCATTGCCTTAATAGGGAATGGTGAGGATACACCAGAAGATGATTAAGGAATACAAGCTCAAGAAATGGACCCATGAGGTTCAACTAGGCCAGATGCAGGGTCTTGCACCTGGGTTGGGGCAACCCCCAGTACCAATACAGGCTGGGGGATGAAGGGATTGAGAGCAGTCCTGTCCAGAAGGACTTGGGAGTTCTGGTGGATGAAAAGCTGGACATGAGCTGGCAACGTGTGTTTGCAGTACAGAAGGCCAACCATATCCTGGGCTGCATGAAAAGAAGTGTGGCCAGCAGGTTGAGGGAGGGGATTCTGCCCCTCAACTCTGCTCTGGTGAGACCTCACCTGCAGCACTGCATCCAACTATGAAGCCCTCAGCAGAGAAAAGACATGGACCTGTTGGAGTAGGTCTGGAGGAGGACACAAAAATTATCAGAGGGTTGGAACACCTCTCCTGTGAAGAAAGGCTGAGAGAGCTGGGGTTGTTCAGCCTGGAGAAGAAAAGGTTCCAGGGAGACCTTATTGCGGCCTTTCAGTACTTAAAAGGAGCTTATAAGAAAGAAGGAGACAAGAGGTAGTAGATGCCCCGTCCCTGGAAACATTCATGGTCAGGTTGACTGGGGCCTCTGAACAACCTGATCTAGTGGAAGATGTCCCTGGACTAGATGACCCTTAAAGGTCCCTTCCAACCCAAACTATTCTATGATTCTGTATGGGGACAGAGGCGGCAGGTGCAGTGAGAGGAGGGAGTCAAAGGTAGAAGTAATGAACTGTTACACAACGGTGTGCCAGTAAAAGTATGAACACCCATTTTTGTTTGATGAATATTTAAGTGTTTATGATTAAAACATGCTTTTTAAAAACAGTATTATCAGAAAGCAAATTGGAAAAAGGACACAAATACACTCAAATCAAAAATAGTCTCAGTATAAATGAGTAATTGGATATTTTTTTAAACTCATCACTCAGTTCTGATCCTTAGCTAACCCTCAAAGAGATATTGTTGTACAGGTTAATTAATTAAAGAGCACAGAGATGATTATTTGAGAGCTGCTAGGTAAGTGCAAAGTACTGTTACTATAGGTTAATATTTTGCTCTTGGGGCACAGCCACGTTTGACATCAAGGTACATTACATTCTGAGACAGTTTCAAAGCTCAGGACCTTATCCCACTTCCACTGAAGTAAATGGGAATCTTTCTGTGGGTGTTAAAGACCTTTGAATCTGGCTCTGAGGATAGAGCTGTATGGAATAAAGCTATCTCCTAGCTCTATTAGCATGTGCCTCTGGCTCAAGACAGCTAATCTGTCTTGCTTCTCAGGCAAGCTAATTAGGTCAGCAGATACACACATTGGGATCTAGCCTGGGAATCTTCAGAGAAATGCCACTGCTCTGTATGGGACTAACCACAGAAAACAGTAAAAATAACTGAGCTCAAAGGTGGCAAGTACCCACTGGTTCCCATGGACATAATGGAAATTCAGTTGTGCTCAACATCACTGGCCACAGATCACCATTAGTGTATGTTTTGCTCTAGAGACAGGAGATCTGAGCCACTTCTTCCAGATGGCACTTTGACTATCAGTACTTCCATCATGTTATAATCAGACTCTTGTTCATAGAACTTCAACAGTTTGCTACGATCTGTCTCATCTGCACACAAGCACCTTGATCCACTTGTGTAGTTTGACCCACTGTACATTTATCTGCCATGAGATATGATGCATAACCAAAAAGATACCCAAGAAATCTGAGACCAGTCCATCATAATTTATTTCACTCTGGCACCCTGTAACAGCTGCAGTTAGCAGAAACAACTATGCTGTTTTCCTCATTACACATAACAGGATGAAGAGTCTATGGCTTTCCCTTTGAAGCCCATGAGACTCTAGAACTTGCGCCTTATAATCCAAAATAGCCCATGTGTGGGGCCTCTCCAGGGATGCAGGAGACATCTGTTTGATTAGAGGGAATGAGATGCAAGGGGATGAAAAGCAATGGTTAGTTCCTTTGGAACTGACTTCAGTTCTGCTACGGTTTAATCTATTTTAATTCACCATATAATCAAAGATGTTATGCTTTTAGAGACTTGGACAGACACCTTTATTATTTTATATTTAAGCAAATAAATAAGAAGTTCACAGCTGGATTTGAAGTCAGAATTCAAAATTCAGGATTGCTTGGACTTGCTTCAGAACTATTTCACATGCCACAAAAGCATAATTGTAGAGCATAAGTAATGTAACAAGAATTTTCTCATAACTACTTTAATAAGAATTATGCAGAAAGTAAAACCATGAAATGGAAAGTGTGAACAGTGAAAAAGCATGTCCTGTTCACTGTGGCAAGGATTGGTTTACCTGGTGCAGCACACAGAAGGTCCATCTACAGAGTAAGATCCTGAACATGATGTTCTCCATCCATTTCCTCTATAAATCCTGGAAACAGACAGCACTGAAATTCTGTTAAAAATGAACAGAACAGAATTATCTATAAAAATGTTTTTTTGAGGAAGATTTGAAAATTAATATACATCTTTTATCTGTCCTTCTTTTTCAATTAAGAAAAAACCATGAGGAGCTGTCTGATTTGTCAATTATTATCTTCCAAGGAAAATCAGACTGGTCCAGATAGATGAAAATGTAGAAGAAAAGACAACAGTTTTCTCAGCTATTGTGTAGAACCACCTTACCAATTAGTAAGAATACTTCAACACTGATTTGGGAATACAGACATGGAACCATTCTTTTCCAACAAACAAGTATACAGAATACAGGTGATATACTGGTAAAAATATAAAATGCAGACAACTTTCTTCAACTTGTCATCACATAGCATTTTAAAATGAACTTGTATATGAAACATTCTTGCAGGGGCAAAAAATAATATTATTGATAACAATACAATTATTGAAATATTTATATACATTGACATTCTCTTAAATAAGAACAGATTTATTATTTCAATTTAGGCAAATATTTGTTTGAAAATAATAAAAGATAAATAAAATAAAATAAAAAATTCTCTGTAACAGTTATGGGGAAACATTTATTTCTGTTTCTCTACACTTAAGTTTGTTCTACTAGGAACTCTTTGTTCCCACCTCCTTTCCTTTACTAAATGATGTTGAAAGTAAATGAATGGATGTTTCCCTACTTATATTTATTCCCCTTCCCTACCTCTTTTCCAGTAGAGGAGAGGAAAAGAGATGCAGGTGTACAGAGGAACATAGATAGCACCATGCTCCTTTGTTTTTTGTGGAACAGAGGTTAAGGTTGCTCTTGCAACTACTATTCCTTGGTTTTACCTGAGGCCAGTCACAGCCAAAGGAAGCTGTGATTGGATGTCAAGCCCCTGAAAGTGTCCTCTCGTCTGTCTCTACAGCTGCGGTGGGCAACACCAGAAAAGCAGACACACAGTGCTATTAAATGCCAGTGTCCCGTCCTTCCCACTAGTATCCAAGGAATGATGGTTTCCTTCCTCCCATCTTCACAGTAAGGCCAATTGCACACCCTGAGGGGTCTCCATACAAAATTCTGATTTTAGATGAAGAGAAAACCAGGCTCCCTTCTAGCCATGATATGTGATTAAAGCAAATCCAACTTGAATCAATTTTTAAAGTCTTTGCAACAGTACTAAAGTTCCTGGGAACGTAAGAAGAAAAGAAGTTACAGCTGAGCCCTGTTCTTCAAGTCCAAACATTAGAGTTTTGTGTAAAAGTCTAATAATTTTAAAAATTCTAGTCAATTAAATGATGGGGAAATAACTGATTAATGAGAGAAAGGGATATAAAATGTCTTGAAAGTGAAAGTGAAAATTCAGTTAGTGAAAAATCTGTATTTTAATATTAATATTTTTTATTTTCTATTTGGAAGTTATCTCTAAAAAATATAATCAAAAGGTGGACTATGAATTGTTCTGATATATGGATGAGTGAGAAGTCCTCAGAAATCCTATTCCATTAAGATCAGAGCTCCCTACTTGCTCACCATCATACATCCATAGGGGGATGGAAATTCAGGAGAAACAAATGACAGGAGTGAAGGCATTCATTCACATTCACATGGATGGCATTCTAGATTTAAACTCTAACAGTGTGGAAACATTTTATGATTTTAACATAGACACAACAATATCTTTTTCGCCTCTTCTCTTTCCTGCCTCCATTTCCACTTCCTTTTACTCCTGTATGCTTATTCCTCTTTGAAGCTTCCATGACTTGTAACAAAAAAAATAGAAAATATTTTGCTATAAGATTTCTATCTTCTGAAAGAAACAAACTGACACAATTGTATGGGCAAAGCATGCAAATTTGCATATACTATATACACTGTTTTTCCCCCAGTGTTTTCTGCATGTTGTATAAACCTTAGATGTGAAACAGAAGAAAGAAAATACAGGATATTTGTAACATATTAGTAACTTACATTTAATAATATTTGAAGTATACATTAAATGTAAATTCTCTCTTATATCTGTCAGAAAAGAAAGACTACGTACATGCTTTATGGGCACAAAGTCTCCAGGGAGGGGCACAAATTCACTTGATATCCTTAAGTTATGAATTTTCCATTTGGATCTCTGATTTAGCTGAAAGGTATAAAATCACAAGCAGACAAGCGGGCAGGAATGGAGTGTTCCCTACTGACTATGCATCTGAGCACCTTCTCATTCATTGTTTATTCTAGCAAATGTATTGAAATATATTGTGCTGAAGAAATAGACACCTAGTACTGGTGTTTCATGCAGTCATATTCAAAAACTAGACACCGTAAATCTTGCAGTTTCAGACAAAATTTTCTTATTTTCTTCATCTGTGAGCACTGGCCATTTAGCCAAGGAGACCTGACTTTTTTTGAAGATGAGTATCCCCAAGTATTTTGACAGAGGTTTGTGTTCCTGGGAAACTGACATTTGGATTGTATTCCAAACTTTTTGGTTTTTACAGTGTTAATAGTTATAACCGTGGTACCAGGACTAGTAGTTTGGTTAATTTCTTATATCAATTATTTCTGTGATCTTTTTTCAAAATCTTTTTGTGAATTTTCATAAATTTTTCCTTGCTTTCCTTTCCTTGAAATTTTTCTGAAAATTTTTTACTGCAGCTTCAATACACACAACTATTATTTCAATTTATCATTTGCAAATTATGATTAACATTTATATTTGAAATAGTCTTTAATTTAAAATAATTTTATAGCTCCAGGATTAAAAATTTTCTTCTATTTTAGCATTTCAGACATTAGCTTTTTTAAAATAAAATCCATTTTGTTTCAGATTCAGAGTTCCTTTTTAATGTTTTTCATTTCAGCTGTTGATTTGTTATGCATTTCTCTCCTGTGTCAACTCTAGCAGTTCATTTCTCCATTTTGTATCAAATTGTTTTCATATAATTCCACTTCTATCACATGATGACCTATGTAGTCTTTCACCAGATGAGTACGTATTGTTTCTGATTGGCTCAATATAGTCCCTTGAAGTCACACTTGAAACTAGCCTTTTCTCATGACTGAGGTTTTGTCTGTTAGAAGCTCTGCCTGAAGCAATGCCCAAAAGACTGATCTTTGGTGAAAGAAAGAAAACAGCAGTGATTTCTTGAGAAGATTCCCACAGCCTTACAAAGAGTCAGGCACTCTTTTTTTCTTTATCATGCTAGACATGTGCTAGTTGATGGAAATATTGTTTTGTCGCAATTACCCATTTCATCTCATCTTCATGAAGCCTTCTCTCCCCCCACTCCAATCCTGATGTAAATAAAGGACATCACATAATAGATGTTGATTCTATCCTTAATGTTGAGCTGCAAATTCAAGCACTGTTTCTCCCACTGTGCTTGCAACCAGGTGGCTTATCGTTCCAGCAATGCTCTAGGAAGCCATAGAGATACAGGGAAGGGAGAGGCGAATCCTCCTTTTGCAGAGCTTGCCAAGCAGAGAAGCTCTTGCACAAGTTTTGCAATACAGCTCCTACCAGACGTTATCTTGCCTGAGGACACACAGATCTTCTGGACTAGATCCTGGGCACAGCACAAGGTTTGGAGAGCTGGAGTTGATAAAACAATGAAAAGAGGAGGCTCGTGCTATACTTCATCTAGCTCCTCCTGCTCATCTTGAGACTTGACATAAGCAGGTACTGGCTAGAAACCATGAGCATTCTCAACCTGTCCTTGGCTATTTCAGTTCTGGAAAGCACTCATATGCTAGATGCTGCTTATCCAGGAAAAAAACAGCACTACAAAGCCCATATCCAAGCAAGATGAAGACAGAGAAATTCTCCTGGGCTCCAAGTGTTCCAATTGTATCAGTAACTAAAGCCTTTTTTCTACTAAGGGGAACCAAGCAACTTGCTGGGTTTAGAACCACTTCACACTCATTGATAGGCAGGTGCCATGGACATCTTGACAGTGTGACTGAACCATCTATCTGTGGCTAGATAGCCATACCCACCTGTCTCTATATATCTATGTATTATGTCTATTCCGTGTGGTGCTGGTTCATGAAACACTGTACTGTTCTATACTGTAAGGTTTTTCTTCAAGGCTGTCCCTGCCTCTCTGATTCTGAGCTTTGTTTAAAGTAGCTTTTCTTTAAAGTTGTTCCCCTTGTGTTTTATTACACCAAAATTGCTACTATTTTGGCAGCCCTGTGTCAAAAGAATCCAAAAGAAAATTAACTGTGTCTCAATTTGAGACAAATCAAATTGGAAAGTACTGTAGGCAACAGAATTTTGGTTTTGTCAGTTGTCTTTGTGTAGAAGCTCTACTTGCTCTATGACTTTGTTTACTGCAGCATTAACTTGTCTATAAAATAGGGATAATTACATTTCCTTCCTCCATAAAGTGATCTACAGTATGTGGATTGATAGGGTACATAAGAGTTACGCATTTTTAATAATGAGAGAAGTGACCTGTAAACATTTCAAACTTCTTAAGAATTAATATATCAGTAATAATATAAACTTTTAGGGCCTAAAGCTGAAAGCAGTTATGGATGTTTTTAACGTATTATTTTTGAAGTTCAATACAAGGTGCCACAAGGCATTAGATGTTTCGTGTTTGCAATCAAGGAAAATACTCAGAAACATTAGAAAATTTAAGAAAAAATTAGAATAAGAAAAACAACCCATTCTGAAGGAAAAATTCCTATTTCACAATGTTCTTGCACTGCAGATTAGGGGTCAACTCATAGTTAATTTTATTTACATGAGGGTACATGTCCTCAGCTCTACAGAAAGAATAAATTAAAGACTCTCTTCATGAAAATGTTAGAGCAAGATTATATCTGAACAACAAAGATATTTTTAAAGCAATAAAATATTAAACAGATGCCAGTGTTTTCTTAGACACATAAATGGCCTGATATGGAAGACAGTCAGGTAATAGCTTTGAGCTGTGAATGTTTGCAACAAAATGTGAAGTCATGTAAATCTCACTTGGATTGGATTGCATTAGAAACTCAAAATGCAGAACAGGCCCGTTGAAAGAGCTGTTAAAGTTCACAAATCTTTTCAGAAACTCAAGGTTGAATCGATGTAGGTTGATTTATTAATTTGATTTCAAGTTAGGGAAAATTCTGATTTTTGAGATATGTATGGTTTAAAGAAAAACCTAAGTTAACCTCACAAATTTTCAGCAATTGTTTTTAAAACTGATTTACATCCTAAACTCAGGTTGAAGATAAAATAAAACTAACATGTTTTATGTATTTCTGGAGTAATTTCCAGGCCAAATTGTAGCTACCTATTAGATATATCAAATACATACAGAAAGCAAACAATCCGCGGGCCAAAACTTGGATGCTTATAACCTGAATTTGCAGAGGTATTAAAAACAAAGCACATCACAGCTCCTTCGCCTCTGATCTTATGGAGAGACTTACCCACTGGGGAAATGGATGTGGTCAGCAGGCACATGTTCACAACTGGCTGTGCTGAAGACCAAACGTAGCTCCCCCCCCAGAGCTTCCAAATGACTTGATGACCCAAGGCCTCCTCAGGCTGGCCTCCTCACACCATGCCTCTGTGGGCTAAGACAACCACCAGAAAAAAGAAAATGGGATCTGATAAATAGTAGAGAAAAAGGACTGTTCAGCACAGACTGTTCACCTGCATAATGCCAAAAAAGGTTTCACAGAACAGTTGACTTAGATCATCTGGAGTACTCCAAGGTGCTACATACTCACATACCTGCTTAAGGATCACAGCATGACTTTTTTTTTTCCTGAGTGGGCCCTAAAATAGCTTGTCCCAGAACATTTTTTGCCTGTTTCAAAGTGACTGGGTTCCTTTCTTTCTGAAAGCTGCACTAATAACCCCCTGAGGATTTCCTCATCCCTCTAATTTGTGAATGGGGTAATATGGGATCTCTGTGGATGGAGATTTTTGAAAAAGGTCTGCTTAGGAAGCTATGACTCCTTATCAAGTAACATGTAGTGGAAATGATTTTAGAGGACTATTTAATTCTGCACTTAGGTGTTTCTCATTATCAGGCTCTCTAGTGCATGGATTAGTAGCAATTTTACTGTTCCAGAGCTTTTGTCATTAACAACATCCCACCTACAGCAACCTCTGTTAGTCAATAATAACAGCTTGTTTAAAAATAGCAGCATCAACTTGTTTGCACTGTTATTATCTGTGCATAGCTTATTTCCCCACAAGACTCTGGGCCGGTGCATAACCTGTTTTCTCTTGGCGTCCTCTCAGTTCCTGTCTTTTTTAAAGCTTGTTTTAAGATCAGGAGAAGAGACAGACATCTCCTTAGCAAATACTAGTAATGTAATTGCAATGCTGTTACAGTCCTCAATAGTAAAATACAGCAGTCAGAAGGAGCTGTATATTCATTAGTCAATAAAGTATTACCACACATTTTATTGAATTGTAACCCTGGTTTTCCTTGATGAAGATGTTGTGTAGCTTTCACCTTCATATAAATCTGAGTGATTAATTTAGCATTCAGACTTGGAATAGGAAGAGGAAATTTAGGCCAAATTCCAATCCAGCCTTTCAGCATCATCTCCTCCCTTCTCGCTTCAGACTCAGATATTCAATTTTATTATAACATAGTTTTAAAAACAAATAGTGGTATGAATGGTGCATTTTGTAGGATTGTATCTTCCCTACATGCCACTAAGCTGTTGTCTTTATCCTGCAATCTGACAACTACGACATTCAGGTAGATGCTCTTGTTTGTGAATACAGAAGGTGATTCAAAAGGCATTGCTACACAGCATAAAGACAATTTATTATGCCAACGTACTGTATCTTATTCTGTAGATTAACATAAATAATTATTGTAATACTGCACTGCAATGGAATATGCTTAAAGCTAATTGAATACAAAATGAATATACTTTTTATATTTCCTCATGAATTACAGTTAAGACTTCTGCTTTGTGACAGAAACCTAGAATTAAAGCACAAGAAACAATTAATGTTATAATTATGTGTTCCTAAACTTATATTCAAAAGCATTGGCAAATTATTGTCAGAATATTTGCATACAAGCTGAACAATTAAGTTGTCAGCTGATTCTATTTCTTATTTTTTTTTAACTGGTTAATTTTTTTAATCCATTTTGTTATCAGAGCCAGTCAGAACTTTCAACACTACTTCACTGCTTAATTATAACTAGCATCAGTGGAGCTACATTAGCTAAAGGAAGAGGAGAAATACATTGATATTTTTAGTGTATTTCTCTTACTCTCAGGGTACCTGACAGTTCTGGAAAGTGAATTAATAGCATACATGGTAAAAGAATGGTAGACTTACTGTCAACTGAGAGCTGCAGCAAAATCTTGGTTCGGTTACGCTAGAGGTAGTATTTTGATCAGACTGTTATGCTGTATTTTTTTCCCTAGCACAGCAAACTAATAAGCCTTCATTTATTAGAAATATCGTTAAAAGTTTTCTTTTTTAAATATGAGAAAATTTTTGACCTAAAAGGGTAAACAGCTTGAATCTCATAAATGGAGGGTGAATTTCCCAGTGTTAGAAAAAATTAATAGTACAGCTCATTTCACAAGAAGAACCCTCTGAAAACAGTATCCCAATTTCCTGCAGACACTGAGTGTCAAATTGAGATATGTCACACATGAAAATTCAAGCCCATTTCTCATCTAGTTTTACTTCTGCTCTAGCCCTGACATTAGCAGATTTGATGTCTGCAAGGAGGGGAAAAAAATCATAATTTAATCTGTGGAATCCATTGACAAACACATAGTTTTTTCCTTCCTTTCTTTCTTTTTTTTTTTTTTTTTTTTTTTACCTTGAATTAAGCCATCGGATCTTTGAAAAAGCTATATTTAGATTTTTTTTTAATTGACCCATTATTTTGCTTGCTTTCACTGCCAGAACCCCCTACTGCAAACAAGGATAAGGATGCTACCTGGACTTCATTTGATGAATAGTTTTAATTAAAATATTCTGTACCATAAGTATTTTAATGTTACAGACAAACCAAAGGTATGCAGTAATAAATTAAATTATACATTTAAATTAATCTATAAATATGCTATAAAATTGACAGGATATTTTTAAGATAGGGAATGAGACATGTATTGCTAATTATGACAATTAAATATCATGAGTAAAAATAAATGACAATCAATATCCTAGAACCATTTTGTAAAAAGAAAAAAAAAGGGAGGAAATATAATATCATTTAGATGTCTATAAAAGTGAAAAATTATTAGCAAGTTAGAGTCCTGATTTTTCTATTGTAATAAAATGATAAGCAGTAGAACATTATACTTTTCATCACTGCTAGCCATAAATACTGTACATATACTGTACTGGCACAATCCATTATGGGATTCTTCTATTTGGCTCTATTATGTTCAAGATAATAACATGTTTAATTTTTACTAATAAAATTTCCAGGGTTTCTGCTCACTCAGAGTATGATCTAGAAGCTAGTGGAGTTACTGGAGGCTTTTTTTTTTTTTTGCATTTAATGAATTTTGGATCTGCCCCTACTTTAAGAAAAAACACCAAAAAAACCCCAACAAACCCAAAACCCAGCAGCAGCAACAAATAAATGCAAGTTGCAGCAGTGTAGTAGTTATGTACACACATCCAGGGCCTCAGTCCCGTGGACTTTTTTTCTATATGAAAAACACCTGGGGTTTCATCCTATTAGAGGGATATCTGGACCAAGCATTAGCTCATATGTCACAGGACACCTACCTGAAATTCTTTTAATAATTACTTCTTTACATCATAAGAATATTAAGGCCAGCCAAAAAGACACAGTGTTGCTTTGTCTGCAGTGCTGTGTTAGGGGGTAGTAAATGTGTAAATTGGGTGGAAACCCATTAAATTACTGCCTCAAAATTGTTTGTTTTAATAGTATTAATGTCATGGCAAAGATATGAATTTACAGTCCATCTTCACAACCATTTATCAAAATGGTAAAGGCAAAAAAAGTGAAGACAGGACTTTTTCTTCATCATGGAGATTTGGACTAACATTCATTATTGTATTCATATTAAAAGCCTACTCCATGTCTTTCAATCACATATTTTCCTTCTAATTAAGGCATATTCACTTTTTTGCTAATTAGGTATTCTTTGTTGCACAATGTTTGCTCTAATCTTTTGGAATCTCTCTCAATATCCAGTCATTGCCTTCATTACTGGCTCCCCTAGAATCCAACCAAAGCATGTTATTTTTTCTGCTAATTATATCCTCATTTACAGATTGTTGCCTTCTCTGATTGGCTCTTTAAACCAGTTGCTATGACTTCATTAGCAATGTCTTCTGACCCTGTTATTTCTTGTGACAGGATTTGCTCCACTTGTCCTGTAGCACTGTATCCCAGGGTCACTCCTCTCCCGGGTTGGAATAGTGTCAAACACGAAAGGTTTAGGGCAGAGAAAATCACTGCTGAAGTTGCTAATTACCACATGCAGCAATGCTACAAATTAATGCTTCTAGCAGTTTAGAAAAAAAATGAGTGTTTTAAAGGTGTCATTAACAGGTTAGTTTCATTTATAAATGTGCTTGACAAAAAAAAAAGAGTCATCATTTAGTGTGTTTTTGCTTTTACAATCTCTCCATCAAGTAAGTGTTTTTAAATCATGTGGGATTTCTTATCATGCTATGTGGCAATACAATTACTGTATAAAGCATTCTTGAGCTAGATGATTTTAGGAGGCAAGTTTTAAAACAGATTTTCCTATTTCAACTTGAATTTCAGCATCTTGTAGTGTATTGCGATTTGATTTCTAACCTGTCCTATAGAAATAGTGGTCTCCCTTAAAACAACAAGAACAAAATTTCCAGGTATCTTTTCAAAAATATTTTAAGTAATTACACAAGAACAGCCCATTAAGGGAAAATTAAAATATATGGAACTGCAGTGAAGTACTAATACCATGTTTATATTAAGCTAGAGAATGATATGACAATTTTCATGGGGTGCAAGCTGCATATTGTGCTGTGTTCCCCACTTCTAGTCTCTTACAAATCTGAATAATCCATTACCAGAGCCAGAGATTCAAGCATATAGCAGAGTTTAACACAAGTTAGTTAATATGAAAAACGCTGTATCTAGTTGTTTGCAAAATTACTTTTGTTGATTAAAAGGCTCTTCAGAACTTCCGGCTTGTGAAAGGGTTTTAAATTGTCTAATGCTGATTGTGATTGCTATGCAGAAAAAAGGCAATGCGAAGCAAACCATTATATCACTGAATCTTTGTTAAGCAGGCCTTGAAAGTGCTTGACAGCATAATTAATCTTGTGATATGAACAAAGAAACCAACCCAATAGTATTGAAGATGCTTATTAAAAATACTAAATACCTTTTTCCACTTAAAAACCTTTTGAAATACTGTGGAAAGTGCCATTACCTTTTCTGTTTTTGCAGTATTTTAGTCTAAAATTGATACAAGGGACACATAGCATGAGGAAAAGAATAAACTGGATGACAATAAAAATTAGTTTGAAAAACAATGCTCCCTGATTTGGGGTGTCAGCTAAGCAACCTCCAAGCATTACAAAAGACCCCTGCACACACACGCATACAGACAAACAGTGTCCGTTGCTGTTAGCTTCAAAAGTTATTTAAAATAATGACTGGTTGTCAGTCATATTACATTTTCAAAGTAAATCTTAATAAAATAATTTGTATTTAAATGGGTAACATCAATTTTAACTGTTGTTTCCATTTTATAGGTGACTATATTGTATGATGCCGTACCAAAGGAAATCATTCTGTGATACAGTGTGATGCATTTGTGGTGCAAGCTATTCCCAAATATACTGAGAGAACCTACGGAAAGATATGGGTAGTATGCTGTGACAGTGGCTGGAAGCAACCATATCCACAGCTTGTAACGTGCATGTTTGCAGCATGCAGAGGCAGAGTGAAACAAGCTTTGCAAAGGGAAGCTACTGACTTTCAGCAGAATGTACAGTTTCCTTTGAAAATCATTAAAAAATAACAATCATGGAAATTAACGTTTAGAAACAACACCAGTTTTGATGCCCCTCGATTTATTAAGAACTTGATACTGCAGCAACTGTTAACTTTATATATTTTAGGCCAATTTATCTGTTTAAATCTGGAAAGCCTAATTATTCAACTGGGACTTGATCCTGCAAGACAAACAGTTAAAACTACAAAAAACAGGTGCTGTGCCAGTTACAGCCCAGCAAACCTGATCTTTTTAAAGACAGAAGGTGGAAGTAAGCTGAATGACTTGGCCCCACAGGTTGCTGACTGGAGGTTGTTCCTTGCATACACCATAAACCAGCTAAGGAGTCAGTCTCGGAGTATCACAGCTTTATGGGAGATGGCATCTCTAGTTTTGGTCTCCATGACCTCTTGACCCCATGAAACACATTGTTCTTGTTTCTATTAAGGTCAACTGTTTTATATACCCAGATAAAAGACTGCAGAGTGGGGCAGAAGGAATACAATGAAATAACCAAAACAGCAGCTCTGAACTTCATTTCAAGTATATCATTTTAAGCACTGTATGTTGGCTATGCCTGCTTTTTACCCTGCCAATCTAATTTTTCTTTCCCGACTCTTGAGCACTGAAAGAGCTTTCTCTGAGCTGCTAAGTTTCATCGTGTTATGAAACGAACCATACTGCACGGTACTGCAGAAGCCTCCACACATTGACAAATACCCAGCACTAACACTATTTTAGACAGTACAATCTTTGGAGAGGACACTGTCTTATGTTACATTGAAATTATATGTAGCACAGTACAGCCCTGCTTTTGATCAAGGGCTGCAGATATTAGTTTAAACACAACCTACCTGCCTCAGTAGTCAGCAATCAGCAAAGCTTAGTGCATCAAGCCCATGAGCAGGAGCATGTTGAACCACAGCCTCCTTTTAAACATTCCATATGTTTGCAGCTGCAGTCCTCCATGAAAATGCAAAAACTATTGATTAAAATATAGGTTGAATTTGGCGGTAAACACACTTTACTTTGTCTTACTTTCAAGTTTTTTAATACTCTCCAAAGACATTAAAAGCATGCTGTGTTTCATTTTAAAAACAGTGAATCAACTCTGGGGTTGACTGTCCTTGCTCAGGCAAGGCTTCCTGTGACATATGGCAATCTTGCCTGAGCACAGACAGTGTAGGAGGCTCTGATGGCAATCGTTACTGCAATTAGCAAACCACACTACCATATTCATGTTTTACTTTATAGTTCCGATTCTAAACACTGGACCTTTTCTTGAATCCTCTATGTACAGAACTCCCATTAATTAAAATCAAACAGCAAGAAATATATAAAAAATCAATGGTAGAATATGACTCATGTTATTTAATTAATGGGTAATTCCTTGCAGCAATATGCTGAGAAAGCTTGAACTTAACCTTTAGGATTAAAAAATTCACCATGTGAGAAAATTTGCTTTTTCCTAATCACATTTCTCCCTAACAGATTTTAAAAACACACGTAAAATCTGTTGGCAAAGTGTTTAAGTACATACAACCCCTAAGACTGTAAGTAAGCTCCTATTGCTATCCATATCAACTTCAATAATAGCATGAACAAAAAATACCTAACAGTACACACGTCAATGTTGGAATATACAAAACACTGTTTTCACCCTAGTTCCTTCAAACGATGACTACGACAGCCCACCAGCTATACCTTTCTCCTCTTTCTCTTTCCTCAGTCATTCATTTGAAAATTACCACACAGGTATCATTTGTTGAGCAATGTCAAATGTAGAAGCACATGGAGACAAAGTCTGTATTTCATAATAACTCAGCAATATGGATTTTGGCCTTAAGGGTACATTCATTCAAACAAGAGAATAGCAGTAAGAAAGCCCATGAGCAAAATCTTGCAACCTTACAAAAAGAGATGTTCATTCAGGGGTGAACACTTTATTTCAAGTTTAATAAATTTCATTTTCAAAGAATTGCCAACTCACACAAATTTGTCACTAATCTTCAAATAGGAGATTTTTTTTTTTTTTTTTCTGCTCACAATACTAGGAGAAGGCACTCAGTTCCTCACTATCAGTCAAAGTGGTTTGCTTTCAGCTACTGAAGTTTTTCCTCAATTTACATAGTTACTTCATCCCTGTTTTTGCTGGAAGCTGTAAAAAGGGTTGCATCTATGTTGTCTCAACATACTAAGGGACAAAATCCCTCAGCAGTCCTTATTGTTTATCCATAGAGGTCTGAAGCATCACAAATGCTGGAGGATCATTAGGAAGCCTCAGGACGGCCTACCAATCCTTAACATGCTGTCTGAAAGCCTCTACCTGGGGAGCCCCGCATCCAGAATCATCCTGGGCTTACAAGACAACAAGGTTTGGTCCATAACATTTCCTGATGCCCCACCCAGTGTCATTCCTTTTTACTTCAAAAAACATTTATAACAAGGCAAGATGTGGAGGTATCTTTTTTGATAGTGACCTAAGACACCAAAACAGGCATTCTAGCAACTCACTTCTTTGGGGGAACAAGAGGGACCCTTTGAAGCACAGAATACTCTGTGCATTTCCACTGCCATGCATACACACAGATTCGCTGGGAGGGAGTAGTCGTGTCAACTGAAAGCTAAGGACAACAACCCAATACCACATTGGACTCCACTAGACCCTTTCTTAGTTTTCTAGCAGCCAGACCACCCAATTTTATAGACCTTCCTAAGCCTGAATGGCAGGTACAACTGTAGTGCGACTTCTGGATCCCATTAAATCCTACTACCTCTGCTGCTCCACCTGGCATGGCAAAAAACTTACCGTGCCTACCTGCTTGACTCCTGGCAAAGATGCTCTCTTTAGCATCTTCTAAAAAGTGGGAAAAGACCACGTCAATGAAGGATAAGAGATCCCACAGAGGGATAGAGGAACTGTGGTAAGATATTCTTAAAACTGAGCCCAGACACTTATTTGTGCCCTCTGTCTTACCCCTTAGGATTTGTTCACAGCACTGCACTACCTACTCAGAGCTGTGGTTGACACAGGGAACTGTCAAGCAACTATCAAGGCAGAACATGCCCTCCAGCTCAGCAAGGAATAACAGCCTTAGGGTCTGTGCAGCCCAAGCACTGGGAATCTCAGAGGACATAAAGATTTTCTGCCATTGGTGTTACCAGCACATGCAGCAACAGAAGGCATGACTGAATGCTCAGGACTGCCTCGCTACCCCAGAGAAGTCCCAAGATCATTTAAACCATACATGGATAAGCAGTTTGCCAGAGAGACTTTGTGGCCCCAAGAGGAACATCTGATCTTGCTCATTTGCCACCATTAGGAATATGAGCAGACGAAGGACCTGCGGCAGCACATGTTTCCAGATGCTGAGAAGAGAACACAGAAAACTCTCCATCAGGTCACTAAGAGGTCCTTGCTCCCGTCTTGTGGCTAAACCTTCCTGGTTGAACACACCTGATGCAATCTGCCCAACACACAGGGAACAGTCATTCATTTTCACCTTCTAATCTGCTTTTTTATGTCAGCATCCTGTCACGGCAGATAAACAGCCCTGTTGTGAACTGCAGGTATCCCTGGCTAAGCAGAGGAGCTGCTGGATGCTCTGGCCTGGAAAAGGTGCCACAGATAACAGCTGAGGGCCAAAAGACTTTGTTTTCATTTTTCCTTGAATCTGCCTGTTGTTGGGAAAGATGCAGCCCATATGTTTTTGCCAATTTTACCACTGCATTCCTTTTAAGGATGTCTTGTATGGACAACCCAGAGGTAGGATTCTTCATCCAGATGAGGGACAGACAGGAACAAGAGCCCCCAGTTTGGTCTATGTTTTTTTCTACAGATACAAGCTGATGCTACAGGAGCACCCTCTGTTTCTCAGGTACTTTGAAACAGAATGTGACCAGAACAGCCTGTGTTTACATTCCTTGTCTTGATGTGTTTTGCACCAAACGATAGTCATAAGAGGATCAATGGATGTATTAAGTCTGAACAGACCTGAAGCATTCCAGATGCCCCCACCCCAGTCAGGGGGGCTGTCTCTATGACAAGCCTGTGCCCAGTCTGGGCTGGCTGCTGTAAACAAAGGGGATTGTATGACAATAGTATCTAGCTGT
The DNA here is from genome assembly GCF_000687185.1 of Egretta garzetta. Lineage (NCBI taxonomy): Eukaryota > Metazoa > Chordata > Aves > Pelecaniformes > Ardeidae > Egretta > Egretta garzetta. The sequence goes on from NW_009259593.1 coordinate 3,105,971, forward strand.
GCATTTTTACTACCGTATGCTGACTCCAGTAAACTGAGCTCTCTTTATGTATTCTGACTACATTTTGACTAATATGTGATGAGTTGTATGTAAATGTTTCCTGCTGTTTGTTAGTTTTGTCTTGTTTTTTTTTTTTTAATTCTCCTAATGGGACAGGCAGTCTTTAGAATACCGTTAAATGCAGGACTACACAGTCATCAGCACACTCTCACTGCAAGGCCAACACATTCTGTTTATACTTTACAATAAGAAGTTTTTATACTTAGGCCAAGCATTTCTGTGTTTTACACCACCTTTCTTCATCATTCCCTTTCTCTCTGAAAGCTGAAGAGCAAGGCCACCTAACCATTCCCTGTTCCTGGTGAGAGGGACATCAGTGCATCTTGGTGCACAACATCGTGATGTTGTTTAAATCTGAAGACCTTTAAGTAAATTAGGAGTTGAGAGCTCTACTATGCAAACAATAAAGAGGTAGAGCTCTTTTGTTTGCCCACTACAATTCTGATTATTATAATGATCTGCTTTTTAGTTTACTACTGTAGACTAGAGATTCTTAAAGGCATTTTACTCTTGATTAAGATGAGAATGAGAGAACATAGTCTTGATGATTTATGTGCTTCTAAACTTTGACAGAGTACATATTTACTGCTTTCCGTGAAAGTTCAGTGTAACAGTTTTAGAATTGAAGATAATAGTGTGAAGTCTTAGAAATTAACTAATTGATCAATTAATTACAAAACCTGAAAAAAAGTCAAATTCCTCAACATTCTTAACTTCTCCCTATGCAATAAACAAAGTCTCACCAGCATCTAAAAATTACTCATAAAACCAAATCTAATCAATCCTAAAGAAGCAGTCTTACATAAGAACAAGCTAAGATAAAAAGCCTATGGTTAACAGTACAAAAATGTGTGCAAAGATAGGAGGCACATTTTTGCTACTCAAAATATAGCATATGCTGTTTCTAGTGACAATGTGTGTCGAGTTTGCGTATTATCAGAAGTAAAAGGAATTAAGAGATTTTTCAAGATCACTACTACGTACAGAATTATATTTAGATTGAAATATATTTAAGGCAGTGTTCTAACAATATCTTGACTTTTTCACTAAAAGATCTGCTGGTACACTTTGTTCACACACAGATTACCGTAGATCAAGTGGGATCTGAAATAAAGTTGAGCAATTCTCAAAAGCATTGTCTCCTGATATTTAGTAACACAGTCAATAAAGAAGACAGACAACCCTGTAGGGGGGCAAGAAACCCAGACTTAACTGTGATGTGCTGTCTATCTCATGCATAGGCATACTGTGTTCTGAGTTACTATAAGTAAAATGAACAGTTTGGAATATGCATTGCAGATGGATCGCTTGCTGAGCAAAGCTTCTTGGCATTCACATACACAGGTAGGAGCCATTCACCATGGTTCAGATGTAAAAGAGGAGATTAAGGAAAAAAATATTTGGTACATCCATAATGCAAATTCAGACACCATCTAGCTTTTCTGGACAGCTCAGTTTTTAACAATGTAAATTAGTGAGGAATACACTGATTATAAATTTAGAAGATAGTTATCCAAATTCATAGATATTTTAAAAGGAAGGGCTCATCAGAAATCAGTATTACAACACAGAGGCCCCCCCACTTGAAGCTCTAGCTGGTTGGTGAACAGTTCAAGAGAAAACAAGCTTATGTCAGAGCTACCCATAGATCTCAGCTGTTAACAGAAGAGATGATCTTCCCAGGTAACTGTCTGCACTCTCTCATTTGAAATACATCTCCACTGGTAGAGCAACAGATTGAGTTTGATGGATATTCTTGTTGCATTCTGAGGTGTGAAGAAAAGGCCTGAACTGTGCATATGCTATAGAAGACAGTTTTCGCTATTACTTCTGGTGGCTCATTGTAGCTGTTACTGCTTTGTTCATAACCTTTGCACTCCATGATGTCTCTTGAAAATACAGCATTTATTTCACTGGTTGCTTTCAATTAAAGTGGCATTTCTGCTCTGGAGTATAATCTGTAAAATGACATTTGACTCAGTTTTTCTGTGACTCCCAATCGAGTGTGTTCATTTCACGTATGCAAATGTGCGTGCCAGCTACACAGGCACAACCTGATAGTCAAGCTGGTTCTTTTCTTCATCCTGTCTCTATGACTATGCCCTTAACTAATTCCTGGGTTACTTCAATGCAACTGCTTTTACATAGCTGTGCAGAAGATGCAAAGAATGGATATAATCAGTCTTGCCCTACCTTGGTTGTTTTGTATCTGCACTTAAACAGGAATAGAAATTAGTTATTTTTTTTTTTATTCTTTTTTCCATAAATCAAGCAGTTAGTTATGCATGAACACGTACAACTGTAGGAAGGGTCTGCTAAAGCACTATTTGTATGACAGGTTTTAAAAAGTTAAATTTCACTTTAAAGTCCGGTTGAATCATGTAGTTCATGAGAAGGTTGTCCATGAGTGCGAGGCAGTGATTTTTTTCTTTTTTTTTTTTAAAACTTGACTTCTATAAATAGTTAAAACACAGCAATACTCCCTCTTACTGTGATAGGAATGACTGCCAGCACCCTTTGGTATAAGGAATCTGAAAGCAACTTAAAGCAGAGAGGATGAATAAAAACTTCACGCAGTCACATCTGTACCAAAGGCAGATTTGATCTTAAGTCCTCTAGAACATCTTCCTTTTCTTTCTATTTTGAGTTTTTCCCTGAACAAATAGCATTTCTGAAGAAAATCCCATCTAGCCAGGGCTGATACTTATCCTCACATTAATCAGTTGTCAAGAGATCATCCCACTTGGATGGCATGATAAATACATCTTAGAATGAACAAAATCCAGTAGGAGTTGGAAAGGACAGCTTGTACATTTCTGATGTGCTTTCCAACACAAGCATAGAGAGTCTTTACAGAACTGTTCAAGACAGGCAGTATTAGAATTCCTCAAAACCTAAACATATTGACTTTATTTTTTAGAACAAATGGGGTTTTTTAGAGCTGGTTTAAGGGTCTGATGTTCTTGAGAGAATTGGAATAGTAAGTCTATTTTAACTTCCTATTCATACACTCATAAAAGGCATTCGGTAGGAATGAAAAATATTTATTCCATTGAAAAGGTATTAATGGCAGAAATAATTAAAAAAAAACCCCTAAGTCCGAAAAATATGGGAGGCATAGTACATACTACAGATACCTAGTACTCTGTGATATAATTTTTTTATTTTTCTCAGATACACTTAATTTAAATTTAAAGATTTAAGAATGAAGTATTCAGTCCTCCAGTCTTTCTAAAGTCCCATCACCACACAGCTTTTAGGGAAATTGGTGAGATACATATTTTGTAAGTCTGAATCTAGACTTGGTTATTCTGGCATCCATGTAACTCCATGCCAACTAATACTAAATCTCTTTAGCCTCATAGATCAGTAATTTTTCCCTGTTTCTTACATATGCATTTTTATGTCTCTCCTCCTACAATTTCCTTTAGTGGTGAGCAAGACAAAACAAGCTGCCTGGAATATTATTCAACATATACTGAGATTATAATCATTCAGTTAAACACAGGTCCATATATCTACTGTACAATGCTCTTCCGGATGTTCTTGTATTACTTTCACAAATAGCAATTAAAGCAGTTTTGGAAATAGCTTGTCACATATTTATCTTGCACAGGCTACATTCTAATAGAGGTCAGCTGCAGCCATGAATTTTATGCCCACTGTATGAACCAGTAATATCAGTCCATATATGCTGGCTAAAACACTCTTATTCAAAGTCTGAACAGATGGCTGATTCACTGTGTATATAGACTTTTCATGGCCAACATTTTAAGCATAGTGACTTGCCTCTAATAAGACATTGACACTGCTTTAGAAGAACATGATGTTCTTTCGTATTTCAAAACATTTCCACTCTGAAAAATACCAGTAAACAGTTTCTGAGATGTCCAAAAAGAGTATCAGCTGATCCAGAGGATTTAGCAACAGCAGTATAGGACATTTTTTGTTGTCATTCCCATAAGGATTTTAATTACATATTTTATCTTTTCAACTGGAGATAGCATTTCCTATTGAACTGCTATTATAGTATTGACAACTCAGGTGTTCAGCTTTATTCTTTTGCCCTGAGAAAGCAAATGACTTCATATTTACATTCCAGACTAATGTTTCAAGAAACTATCAATGGATTGATGCTATTGTGGATATGCTACCAACCCCTGGCACTTCCCTTTGGAATGTAATACTAACCAAAACCAGCAGTTGCCATTATTTTTCGTAGCTGATTTAACAACAAGGTACATTCCCAAGGACTTTTTTAAATACCAACTACTATTATTTTGCCATGTTAGATATTATTTTAGAGCAGGATTCATCTGCCCAAATATAGATGAAGCTATCTGCACCTGAGCTACTTGTGAGGGCTCCCTTTATAGTCAGTGGAGAGAAGCAGGCACTTTTAGAGTGCAATTGATCTTCTCTTAAGATTGACAGCTACACTGTAGACATCTAAAGTTGGATGAGATTAATAGTGTCCCCAACATTTGTTAAATTATGCAAGATTCTATATAAATAGAAGACAAAGTCTCTTCCCTAAAGAGCTTTCATCTTCAGTCAATACATTTCCAGAACTGAGCGTCTAAATTGCCTGTCTTTGTCAAGTGCTTCCCTTTGATGTTATTCCATAAGGTGCTCTCTGGTTTTCCTGGACAACACACGGCACTCACTTGAGAAAGCAGTACATTCAGGACAGTGAGCAGAAGAATTACCAAGAGAATCTGAGAGATGTTTTTCCAGAATTGCGATAGGTAACTTTTTGAAAAGTTTTTATTTATCTTGTTAGAAGTGAGTTGTATTTTGTCAATTTTTACTGACAAGTTGGAAAGACAAGTACTTCAAAGTAGAATGAAGAAGAGTGTTTGCCTGCAAGAGCCTTCTCTTCCCACATATGCTGATTCCTCTGGGAGACAGCAAAGTGAATTAGTGGCTCCTCTTCTTCAGTACTCTGTGACATGCCTGCACATACACAAGCACAGAGATATAGGGGAACTAGAAACACTACCTGTGCCATTTTCCAAGCCTTGGACAGAGCACTGAAGAGGTAGGAAACCATGGGCAATATAGGCCTGATGGTAAAATAAAGCTGAATATTATCAGCACTCTTGCTTTTGTTAACAAATTACAACTCAAGGGGAAGGCACAATTTGACTTTTGTAAAGTGACAGGCTTGTTTTAGAAGAGGACAAGAACAGCATCTACACTTACATGGAACACCCAAATAAAACATTGGAAAACTAAGTTTTTTGGTACCTTGCTTTGCTGTAACAAAATGAAACGCAAGCTCTGGGTATTTGTAACAATCAAATATGCACAACTGTTTCTAAGACAAAATCATAGTTTATGCATTGCTATAACAGGACCTCAAGATGCTAGCGTGAAGTGAAAGCTAAACTCTGAAGTACTGCTCTACACTGCTAAAGTAGTGATGGATACGTGAGATATTTATCTTGGATTTTAGCTAAACAAATACTAAAATACAGCCATCAGTGTCCATATTTCTGTGGAGTGCATGAATGACTACAGGAATTGTTATAATTAAGAACACTAACAGGTGAGATGTAGAACTCATAATGTTTCTATGTAAGGATTAGAGACAGGGAAACCTTTGAAGGTTTTGTTTAAAAAAAAAAAGAAAACCTAAAATTTTGCCTGTCTATTGTTAAACGATCGAGTGGATTGAAACTCATTGGCCTAGATCAAACTCACAACAGTATGCAACTACTCTGATAAAACTTCTAGTACACCACTCCCATTACAGTAGGAAATAACACTCAAAACAACACCAGACCCAAGCTATCCTTTTAGAAACCGCTATATGGTTTCACAACCACCACCATTCTTTTTTCTCTCATCCTATTCCCATGCTCACTTCAATAAACCTAAGCATAAATGACTTCAGATTTTTAATGAAAATCTTCTGAATTCGAAAAATTAAAATTTTGCATTCTATAACTTCGATGAACTAGTGCAGAAGGAGCCTATTAATGTTTTGTCAATAGCAGCGTCACAAAAGAGTGACATCTTTTGTCACATGAAAACTTCCTTTCTGATAGGCTTCTGAAACAGATTGGCAGTTTCCGAATACTTATCTACAGCACATTGAAGTCTAACCTGTGGGGGAAATAAATAAATAAATAAATAAATCGCTTGCTTACAGATAGAGGAATAACTGTCAAGAAGCACATCAGATTTGCCAAATCAATGCAGGACACATCCAATTTGATGAGCCCTAGAAGAAGTTGAAAGTAGATTATTCTACTGAATATGGGATATCATAACTGCAATTTCCAACTCAATAATTAAAGTATCCATAATAAAAATGGTGGGATAACATGTGTATTTATATTTGCCAAGTAAATGATTTAAACCAAAGCCCCGAGATTTTTAAAGAATTTTTCCTACCTCTTACATTCTGTCACTGGATAACTAGTCTAAAGAGAACATTCTTGTTCAACGCATATAATCTCTTCAGTGCATATTTAACTATTCAAATTTAGCTAACATACTATTTTTACTAAAATATAAAGCAAAACAAGATCTCAGTCACAGCCACAAAATCTTTTTTAATGTATTCCTTGTGCTACTTCTGAATATTAATAAAAATTAATAATTAATTTTGCCTTTGGCATTGCAAGATATACTAGTTTTAATTAGTGTACTGTACTCCTATACAATTAAAAAATAATTGATGTCCACACTTATTGGCGGTCTCTGTGATCTCTTTTCCTGTTGTTGTCAACAAATGCCTCAAAAAACAAGTTCAAGAATGTTTTGCTGTCCACTTGATTTACACACCAAAAGTAACAGACAAATCTTTTATGATGAAACAGAACAGTTTTCTGTTTAAATTATACACAAGTATATTAACTAGAAAGAGAAAATTAAAAGCTGATGGCTCAAAGAAATAATGGAAAGACTATCAAAATGTTTAGTCTGTCAACAAAATGGCCTGGAATGTATCAGTGAGTGACAGAGTATTTCAACTTAAATACGGTGGCCATCTTGTATTTGTTACATCAGTCCTATTGAGCATTTAATACTGATGTCCCCATTGATCAGTTTCAGTTATTTAAATTCAGCATATCGTGTTACTGTTTTCCTACATCTTATTAATTGTACCGTGAACTACTTCATTATGTAACACTAAAGTCTCTCTTTCTCACTCTGAAAGAATGAGTCAAAGAATTAAAGCCTAAATTCCCATGGGGAAAAAAACTAACTTCCCTTCAATGTATTTGCATCAGGAATCTTGAATAAATATAAGGTTTTTTATTACAGCCATTGAAACAAAGATATCAAATCCCAGATGTAAATTCCCCAGCACAGTTATGAAACAAAACAAAAAATTTGGTGAAGAACAACCCGAAAAACCGACTACTTATCTAGTCCAGAAGTTCACGCTTGTAACTTGAAACTAGGTCAGAAAATGCATCTGGAAAAGACAAGACGAAAAGCTACCTAAAAATCGCTGAGCTTATTTTTTCAATATCACAGTACTACACACCTCAGAGTTAGACACAGGACAAGGGCTAGATAAACGAATAAGCAGGAGAGCAAAAAGGATTTAGACAACACAGGAATAAAATGCTTATATTTTTTCATCTAATCCACATGCTTGTGGAGTAGTGAACATGAAAAATCAGCAAATCAGATATTTATTTAATTAATGCTTTTATCATGATTAATGATCTCGATGGTCATTTTAACTAAAAATGGATAGCAATTCGAGTAACGTATTTAAATAAATATCACTAAAGAGCCGAGAGTATTACAAAGTACATTCTTATTTCTGAGGATTTTTCAAAGTTATTTCTCAACTTTTCTGGCACTACACACGGAAGTCAATGGCTTGCCTCAATGAAAGAGATCCAGTTGGTTTCCTTTTATGCTTAAGATGGGAGGTAAGTCAAATAAATCAGTAAAATCACTGAGGTCTGAGCTGCCACCTCAGCCTCTGCTGTGAGGGGATCCCGCACGGCTCCCGTCACCGCAGTGCGCGCGCCACAGGCGGCGTGGAGAAGTTACCCGCTCCTGAGGCCCAAACCTTCAGGCTTGCTGCTCTGCCCAAAGGTGTGAACGCCTTAATTACCACAGAGAAATGCCAGTGAGCTCCTTGTTTTGTCACAGAACTCTTCAAGAGATTTAAAGGTAAATCTTAGTATTGAAAACAAACAAACCAGAAACCAACATAAACTAACAGATCAGAGGTGCACAGACATCCCACTTCAGGGAATGACTGAAGAGGCATGTCCCTCACCCCCGCTGTGAGGAGAAGCTGC
>NW_009259593.1:3114639-3121432 GCF_000687185.1 Egretta garzetta
GGAGGCCTTAATGGCACTGAGCTGCCCCTGCCCCTGCCCCTCCGCCCCCAGCCCAGGGGCCCCCTCAGGACCAGGCCCTCTCAGCCCCACGCTGCCGTGGGTTTTCCGGCACTGACCAGGGGCTGCGCCTGGTACTTGGCCATCGCTGCCGTCCCCTGCCTGCTGCCCACGCTGAGGGCCCCGTGCCCTCCCCGGGAGGGGCCCGCCAGCCCCTGCTCCCCTTCCTGCAGCTCCCCAACAGGTCTCTTCAGAAAACGCAGACACTTCAGGAGCCTTCTGACTTTTACATGGGTTCAAGCTGGTGCCTGTTTGCTCTTTTTTCCCGTAGGTGGCTGCCTTTAAAGTAGCTATCCTGGGAGCAACTCCCCGGATTCACCACAACCACCTCCTGGTTCTCACAGTGCAGACCTTCATCGCCCGCTCGCAATGCCCTTTAGCTAAGGTGCCTTGCACAGTACGGGAGCCCTTCAGCTCACCCACCGAACCTTGGCCTTTAATGGAAGGCTTTGGTTGTTTAATGTCACAAGATGAAACTCGATAAAACCCCTACATGTTCTGACTAAAAGCAGCCAAGAGGCCTCAATAACCCCACTGGCCACAGCTATGCCACCACGCCGTGGATCGGCCACTGACACCTCTGCAGAGACTGATCACTGCTGCAAACAGTGCTGACTTTAATGCTCTTTTATTATGTGGATTTGCACTAAAACAGAGCAAACGGGGAATATTGCTTCCAAAATTTGGAGCTTTCTAGTTAAATGCCCGGGGTCTGGAGTCCCACCATACAGCTTAATAATTCTGGCACTCCTGCTGACCTCAATTACAGCCACAGGTCACTGCAGAGCAAGTTTATCAGGTAGCAATTAAATGGCATGAGTGGAAGTCAGATCTTTTTACCAAGTTCCTTCCCCTGCACTTCCAAAATTCATAAGAAATTTAAACTGACTAAAAAAATTTAAAGGAACAGGGATGAGAGTCACTAATTCACACATGACCAGATTTCCAATAGCTAAAACCTCATTTTACCTGTCAATAAAGTGGTAAGCTGTGGACACTTTCATTCCACCTGTATAAATTTTCATAGTCTATGCGCACTCTTTAAAAATTTTTCAACAATTTTAAATTTCAGTTTTTGTAAATTCTGTTTGTATCATAGTGTCATGGTTACAACAAGTACAATTCTGAACAATCGCCCTATAAACACTTTAGCACTGGCAATAAACTTCCCTTTTAACCTTCCTTGTTATCCTCCGTTCAGGGCAGATGGAGCAATAAACGCGATCCAAAGACAACTACAGCAGAAGGTCTCAGTCCCCCAGCCAGGGCTCCAGAGGTCTACTCCTAGAAGTTTTGAAAATAAACCCCTTCTCTCCTCCTCATCATATATTTCTTCCCAACCCTCCCATAGAGGCACAGTCCTGAACAGGATGCTTTTCCCTTTTTATTTATGTGAATTCTCATGACATGTCGCACACCACATTCGTAGCAATCACTGACAGATAGTTAAAGTTTCTAACAGGCTACAGGGGAAACCATTTTCCACCAACTGTTCTCCTACATGCCAGGATAAAATATGTCTTGTGGACTAAATCTCTTCCCACTTGTATCCTGCCAAAAAGTGTGGGTTTTGTTTCTTAAACGAGGCTTGAATGAAATTCCATTAGCTATTCCAAAGCTATGGCAGAATAGCTATTACAGCATAAAAAAAACCATCTAACCACAGCTAATTGAACTTGTTTCAAACATCAGTTGTTTTCTAGAAACATGACATGGGAATAGACTTTAGTCAAACAGCAAAGTTATTTGGTTTGTACAATCTTCATTGAATCAAAACCGGTTAAAGACCACTTGAAACCATGAGGTGTGTCAGTATCTCAGAAAAATATTTTTAGATCAGCTGGGATGCTTTAACCAGAGATGTCTTCTTCATGGATGGATGAATACACCCGTTAGCTCGCATGGTTTACAATCTATGTATGTGGAAAGCCTTCAGAACTCAGAAGTTATTCCAGAACTGCTATCATCACTTTTTAATTTGTGATATGCCTTTTCACTATATTATAAGAAACAAAATTATTTTTTAAAAAGTCAAAAGCAATGTTGCTTTATCCATGCTATATTTTTGTGATGTTTTATACTGTTGCTTTTGATTTTGAATGCTGTATCAATGCAAGCACTGAGGAGTGAGAGATTTTATATTTAATTTGCTGTAGATAATGAATGTAAATAGTCTATGTATGTTTTCACCCAGGCGTGGTAAGAATTACAGCACATTTTCTCTAAGCACTGAACACACAGAAAATTTAAGTTTTTAATATGTTAGTGGATTGAGTTTAAGCTTCGAACAACTGAGAGAAAATGAAGGATTTTAGCCAGGCCACAGTAAATCCAAACTTTTCTGGTGTTTGTACTTGATGCATACAAAGGTATATTCAGCATTCCAGTCTTCGCGAACCCTGGAAGATCAGAGCTCATGGTTTCCTGTATGGCTCACCTTAATTCTTCATGGTTTTTTTCCTGCCGATACTATACTTCGAGTTGGGAAAGAAAGGGGGTGGCAGCCTCAGCCTCCGTACTTAGCACTGCAGATGACTCTAGGAAGAGCAGAAAATACATGGATAAGCCATCCTGCTACCCAAATTCTGCTCTGATCCCCCCTTCTCATAGCTTGGAAAGAAAACTGGATTTTCTCCAAGGCTAGACAGGTGGCAGGGAAATATTTTTTGGTTAATTACCTCAGAATGCTGGGAAAGGTGTGCTGCTACCTCATGTCTGCATTGCGCTGCCTCAGACTGGTAATTAAGCTGATCAGTACTGGTACATCTACCCACCAATCAAAGCTGGATATAAGGGATATTTTGAGGAGACAAAGCATTAAACAGCATTGAATTAAGAGTTTGGGTAATCAAGATGGCACATGTTCTACTTGAAAAATAAGGCCAATCCTTCCAAAAGAGGGACAGCTGGCATGCTGAAAGTCAATCTTAACTACAAGAAATGTATTTCTTGCTTTAAGAGTCACAGTTGGGGCCTCTGTGCAGGCTTGTAGCTAATGAGTTGATAATGTCTCCTTCAGGAGAAGGGAAAAAGGCCACTACTCAAATTCTCCTTGATTCCTCTTCATTTGGGATCCTGGCAAATCAAGGCTGGCTCTAATATTTTTATAATGACCAGTCTTGTCGACGGTGGACTCAGTGACAAGCACATTCAACCCAGCCTTAAATTAAACACAGTTTTATAAGTGAAAAATTGGAGACTACACATAAGTGGTTCAACCAAAATTAGGAAAACTACGTGCCTTTACACAGCATGCATGTTTTCAGCATTGCAAATGTCTTACTGTGTCTGAATACTGGACTAACCCTTCATATTGTGACATTCTTGAACACATCCAAATTTAAACACTATTATTTTTAATGCACTGTTTTCTGTAGGGAATACCACAGCAAAGTCAATTTTGTATCATTAACAACAGAAAAAGAGAGATTTTCTGCTATCAGCACTGCCAAAAAAAATGCAGCCTCATGTATTTCTGTAAAGATAAGTATGAGAGATGTTCTCTGTATTTCTTAGAGTAAATAATGTGCTACCCTGCCGAATCCACAAAAATGTAAAAACAAGAACAAAGATGCAAAGTTAGTGACTGTCTTAATATTTTCCAGAAGGAGAATAATTTGGACCAAGCACAAATATGAGCGTGGCACTTAATGCATACTCTACCTGTAATTTGCTGCAAGTACCTGTAGAAGCACGTATGCCCATGCAAGTAGCTAATTTAGTGTCCAGGCTTCACAGTGGACCAGTTACATATTTTTCAGCCATTTGTGCTATAGTCTCCATATATAAAATGGATTAATTACTTGGTCAAATTAGGCACTCAATTAAGCATCTATGTTTTTATAAAACTGTCCCTTCACATCACCTAACCTGACAATGCTGGACTTACACATAACTTACTATGCAAGGTATTTCTAGAAATAGACTGCTTCAGCCTACAGGGCCTAAAATGCAAACTACAGCAGAGCTTAAGAGTAGTAATCAGTATTAATTGGAGTATTCATGGGAATTTTTTAAACATAAATCAAATTAGAAATTGTGCAATTTCTAAATTATTACTCCCAACAAACTGTACTCTAGAGACATAATTGCTTATGCTGCTTTTTAAAGACACATACCTGCCAAGTCTGAGTTAGAAACCAGCCTCAATCCTAAAAAAAATAACTTCAGCATTTGCTGAATTTAACTTTTGTTTAATACAAAAATGCTGCAAAAGTAATCTGTGTTAAGATGGCACGTTCATATCGGAGTCCGATGCTGACATGCAAAGGTGATACAACTTGAAACGCTGCTAGACCAGTCTTCTAATAAAAATGAACTATACAATCAAATAAATTATATGAGGTCATTATAACTATTAAAGTCATTCATCAAACAGAAAACAGACCGTTTGATTTTCAGGGAAATACTAAGAGTCCAAACATCCTTCTGCAATCTCTTTCATCATTTCAATAATTTTCAACATGAGTCCATCCTCGACTGAATCTGCCTTATGCTGCCTCCCGCTCCTCCCCCACTTCTCCTCTAATAGTGTTCAGAGAGAACTTCAAGATGTGGGCTAATGGAGCTGGCATGGGTTGGAGTTTAATATTGCATGTGCTTAACTTTTTGTGCAACTGACCAACATGACATGTCTAACTGTATAAATGGAAGTTTTATGGTGATAAGATCAGTAGTTACTGAGATATTTATGTGACATGCTGACAGATATAAAACTACAAAGCTTGCTTTTATGCCTTACATCCTCTAGAAAAAAAAATAAATACTAAGATGATGGGTCACTTTGAAGAGAATTTATTATCTAAATTACCTAATACCTGGCTAAGTTCTAATATGCAAGATGAGGTCTCAAAAATGCTATTAAAACTATGAACTTTAATTTCAGAGGATCTTAGTATTCCCTGCCAAATGGGGCAGACTACAGCCAGTTTGCTTGTCTCACTCTCTCTCTAGATCACGGTGCTGTCATCCAACCAAAAGAGAGAATGATGACAAAAACCAGAAAAAGGCACAAGATAATCTCTCTCCAGTTTTTACACTCCGTAGGTTTAAGTCTCTCAGGGAGATTCTCATTGCTGCTGGGGTGGAGGAAGAAGACTATCTGAGAGTTGAGGAGAGAAGGTCAAGATTAAAGAAAATACATTATTTTGGTGTGTGTATGTGTATAATATGTATACACACACACGCATATAAGTTTATCTCTGGATGAATTGGAGTCTCTATTACATTTTGATCCAGGGAAAACCAACCTCAGATATTCTTACAGAACAAGATGATGGTGTTTCCTGCTACCAGAAAGCAGCTCCCCCCAAGCTGTGCCCACAGCTGAAGTTAAAAGCCTTCTCCGTCTGACGTGAATGTTACTTCACACACTGAAAATGTGGGCAGCTGCAGCAGCCAGTAAAAGAAGGGGGAACAGCCTGGGGGCAGCAAAGAAAGGAGAAAAAAAATATTAAAAAAAAAGAGTTAGAGACTTGATAGGGAAACATAAGGCCAGAAGGAAAGGAAAACTTCACTTCAGGAGACACAAGTACCAGGCAGTGTGCAAAGAATATTGACCCTGCGAATAAAGGTAACTCAGAGGACAAAAGAATCGTCAGACTGAGGGAAAGTGCAAAATACTCAGCTGTGCTGTTACTTTCCCATGAGGTCAGACCCTTCCACACTAGAGAGGATGTTCAGTGCCCTTCATCCCCAGCCGAGATGCCCCCACCCCAATGTGTTATTATTAGTGCACATTTCCCACAGGAATGGTGATCTGTATCACCAGTGCCAAGAAAACCAGCTACCTCTTCAGCACTCAGGGACCATCTATAATCATCACCTATAACCCACCCACATCCACAGCCTCTATGGCACTCACTCCTGCCGCTCCCCTCTCACCTGCCACATCCAGACACCAGCAGGACATTCTTTGTGTGTCTCCGGGTATGACAGAGAGAGCAGTTAATCCTGGGTGAGAAGACGTGTTTTATTTAGTTAATCCAGAACTTTTTTTTCTAGTTTCCCACGAATCTCTCTGTTTTCTCCTTAAGCCTTTCTGATACAGCCTTCTTGATAGCAGGTATCTTATTTCTTTGGCCTCCTTCTGATCTTGTCTGAAACATCTGGTGGGGAGGAATAAAAGCACCAGTGGAATCCAAAGTGAGGTTTGGAATAAAGAAACAGAAGAGCATTGAGTGTTCCTGTCCCCAGAAAAAGTGCACAGGACCACCATGTCTGCATGTGAACTAGCAGGACACATGAAGGTTCAGAAGATGTTGAGAGTGACTGGGATGCTTAGCCCAGGCTTTGCCACTTAGAATTACTATGTTGGAAAGAAAGTGCTAGATCTTTTTTGCAGGAAAAAACTTCTAAATCTCTTTAGACATACACTATAAATGACATTTTTTTCTTCTGTATCTTTTATCTGCAACATTTAGGAGGTCAGACTGAATTATTCCCCCAGCCTAAAGCACCTATGCTTGCTGCTGGAAGAACAAAATGGGAATTCTCATAAGAATATTTAGACTTTGTTTAAAAATTAACAGTGTCTAATGGCAAATCTCCCTGTTAAACACCCATCTCAAAACTCTTTTTGAGAGAAATCAGTGGCATTGTTAAAACTCTATAGTGATTTCTCTGGCACCATCATTTTAAGCTTATTTTGGATAGTGTTAGGGAAATTTTGTTGGTTTTGCCAACTGACCATGATGATTAATATATAATTAAGATTCTTGACAATTCCTCTTGTGTC
>NW_009259593.1:3121447-3125755 GCF_000687185.1 Egretta garzetta
CCTTTGTCTTCAGCCGATGCTCACACCCAGGGCTGATTGCTCAGATATTGTTGGTGGCTCACATATGAGCTATCACCTAATGATTAGATAGACCTGACAGAAATAGAATTCTAGTAATTGCAAGATAACATCATATTTTAATTCAGCCAACAGTGCTAGAAATATTGTTCAATAGCTGTTGGGTCAGTGTATCACCAATCAAAACCCAAAAGCTGATGGCTCTAGCTGCCTCCTAAAACCAAGGCATGTCATATTGAACTAAAACCTAATCGCACAACACAGATGAAGTAATAGAAAACCAGTACTGCTGTCATTGGAGATACGTTGGTGTAAGTACATGAGAGCAGAATCTGAGCATTAGCACTATCTATATGACTTATGCTATATATACTTCAGGACAAACTGATGTACTGAATAGGAAAACAGCAAAAGAAGCAAACAACATATCCCCAACCAAACAGAGGCCTTTTTGCCTCTTATCCAACATCTTTCCTGCTCATTGCACAGCCACAGTCTTGCTTCTTTAGAAAGGTTTTGCAGTTTTGCCTGGCAACAGTCTGTTACAGTATAAGTAAATGTGATTTTGTTTAGGGGACATTAAGGATGCATGTGACAAAAGAGTAGCAGCATATCAGCCACGAATTAAAATCCGTTACTGTATTTTAGTTTATTGATCTACTGTAAGCTTCTCAGCATTGTCTAATTTAAATAAAACTTCAATTTGTAACAATACTATAAATAGAAGGCAATATTGATCAGAGTGCCACCAGCCTGCTGACATTTTGTTATCACTAAAGCCTGACCAGTTAATGTTGAATGTTACAATTTATTACACTGCAAAGTACAATACAACACAATAGCATTTAGATTTATAAACAAAGATATGCTGAACTACTGAAAGCAAGCTCAGTCAGTTCTGACCAAGAAGAGCATTCTGATTTACTGGTACTCCACAGCACTATTTCCCTACCTGAGGCAATATTTCATTACCTCTCTGATACGAACACCTGTTAACTCTGCTGAAGATTGAAGAATTTGATTTCTTTTAGACTCTTTTAAACCCCAGCAAAACATCTGACGTCCATCAGCAAAGATTCATCACTGCTGTGGTAGCTTTTTTGAGCTTTTGAGGAACATTACCAGTTAAGACGGGCAAATGATGTCCTGGGAGACAGAACCTTCATAATAAATAGTAGCAGATACCAGACCCCTCATGTCACTTCTTTTCTTCCCATCTTCCCTTTCACAGGAGTAAAAACTCCTGAAGTAAATAGATGTGAGAACAGCATACTTACAGGTAAATTCCACATTCGGGGCTGTTCTCAGGCAGCGAGCAATAAAACATTCTCTAGACAAAGAATATTTCATCACAGTTTTTCCACTCCTGAAGGTGCATTGTTTCAGGGAAATAACTGAATTGCCTTAAAGCAAGCTCAGTGTCCCTGCACTTCCAGCCAGGAAAGCACTGGCACTGCTTTTCAGAAGGCACGTGCTCACCTTTCGTTCTAGGTACAGAAGAGAAGGCTCCTCATGCTCTCCTCTTGAAGAGCAAAGGCCGCTGGAGTAGCCTGCAACACAGAAAAGCATCAAAGGAAACAGGCCTCTGGGTTTTGCTTCAGAAGAGAGGAAAGTCAACACTTTCCAACCAGGGCTTCTCCACCCCAGGGGCATAAATGTGATTTAAAAAAACAAACAAACAAACAAACAAAAACGCAAAAAGGAAACAAAAGAGGAAAGAGGAAAACCCATTTATTAGCTGTGCCTGGATGCAGCACTGCATAGTGAAACACAATGCTCATCTGCACATGGACAAGAGGAGATGATAAGATGGTAAGCCAGCAAGGTATGGCACAGTATATACCACTCAGACACTCCAGCAGGGAGATCCTAAGGCAGAATTACAACAGAAGAGAGCCTCTGTCTGCAAGGGCAGGAAGATACACTAACATGAGGGACATGTATTTACCATGTCCCTGTAAAAATCCCAGAAGTAGCAGTTACTCCACTCAAACTCCTATATGATGCAGGATGGTGAAATAACTCTGTCTAGGTGAAACTCTGAGGTGAATCTGCCTGCACATGTTAAAATGAGCACCAGAGAAGGGATCGGAATCTCAGAAGGTAGGCTGAACCCAAACACAACCTGCAGGAGGGACCCTTCAAAAGAGACAAGGTGCCTCATCCACTTTGTCCTTCCAGGGCAGGTCTCTTCCTTTACCTTCCTCAGACTGGCAACTTTCAACAGTTTCCTGCAACTCTTCCTCCTCAATGCAGCCTGTGCCCATTCGCTACCATAGCTGGATCCTTCAGAGCAAAGATCTCTTTTCCTACCATCACAGAAGTCCAACAGTCTCCTCGGGAGGTCAAAGCCTCTCCTGTGCCCTTTCTTTGGTTTATGCCGCACCCACACATCAGCACAAGGCACAGACACTGGCTGCAACCCAGGCACACTCTGTAAAGAAAAATAACCTATGCTACAAAACAAGCTGCAAACCTGAGAGCATCCATCCAGGACATGCTCAGTTTTCTCTAAGTAGAACTAAGTCACAGTTTGCTGGGGAAGAAGCTGTAAGAGAAGCAGGGGCCTTCAGCCACAGCCCTTTTTAGAGAGGAATGCCAGCCCTGGTGGGCTGCGATGACCTGCGTGCCTGCCCCTACTCTGGACAAGGTGGAGAGAGGCACGAATGCCCAAGCACTCGCCAAGGCCCCAGCTGCAGCAGCGGGTCGAAAGGAGGGAGGATCTGCAACAACTTCAGCTACAAAATAGTGCAGGGAAATCACATACATAGCACTGATACCACTCTTATTTGAATTAGAAAACAATAATGTAAATAAAGTAATATTAGTATGCACATTTCCTGGGAGAATTTTCTCTCTACAGAGCTCGATGTCTATTAGCCTTCAGCCAAAATAAAGGTCACCAGACAGTAGATTCTTTCTTTTCTTCCTTTAACAGAGAATGTAATCCAGTCTGACACTTTCAGACTGGGGAATTATTTTTTTAATTGGGAACTGTAACTAAACACTGTTATCATAGAAACAATGTGGAGTTTTTAATTTTACTTATTTAAAACAAGAGCAGGCATTTTGAAATGGTTTCAGGTGAATGGGACGTGATTCAATGGGAGTTTTGTGGACCAGGTGTGCAATTATTAGATTAGCCTTTTAGTCTTTCATTCAAATTCAGCACGTCTCTAGATATTTTGATACTGTCATGTTTGGGGTAACATGGTCTTAATATGTTTACTATTTACAGTGCCCTGACACCTGTAAATATGCTGACACTCCCACTGTGCAGGCTTTTCTGCAAACACAGTGCATCCCCTCCTCTGTAAAACAGCACAGGTGAAAAATCAAAACCAAACCAAACCTAAAACCAGTCAGTTAGTACTACAACATTTTAAAGCTTCATTTTTAGGTAGCGCAGATGCAAGATACCCAACTTAGAGAGATCAGGCACCCTGCAAATTAGTAAGATTTCTTGTTTGGGAATTTTAGAGGAATTTGGGAAATATAATTGACATTTGGTCCATTCCTACTGAAAATGTAGTTTGATGTGAAAATATTTGGCAGTTCTTTAAATCTTCTTTCTAGAAAAAACAAATTTTAACTTCAAATCCTATCCTAATTTAAACTTCAACTTGAATAATTCCCTAACTATAATTATGAATTTTTAGTTTTATACTGATGAAATCTTCAATCTGCACAACTCCTAGTTCTGTAATTCACCCAACCAAGGAATTCAAATAATATTTTATAACCTTGCAAATAACCAAGACAGCACAAAGTGTGATTCTTTGCATACACTGTTGCAAACATATCAGGAATATGTTCAAATAAAATTCATAATTGATATTAACTAAATAAAATACAGAATGTCTCAATCTGTTGCAGGAAACTTTAAAAGCAGAAAAGAGGTTACATTTGCTGAATATTTTATTCATTAAAAAGTATTCGCACCAGTCTAATCAAAAGTTTGGCTTTTGCATCCCCCTTTTCCTTTTCCAGCTGTCAAGTTCTGGTCTGAACACCACATTTGTTGACTTCTTCTGCCAAAGTCTTGTTTAGTTTATGGATTCACAACTGGACAGAAGGAAAAAGGGAGGCCTGAGACAGGCCGAAAGATAGACAAGAGCAGAGTTGAATAAAGCCAGATCAGGTGAAAAGGAAATGAGATCTGGAAAAAATCAAAAGGCAGGAGGCCTAGGAAAGGACAAGAGCACATATGGGAGAGGATTTGCAGATTGAAGGATATAATAATGGGGAATGGCAGCTAAGAGACAATGAAACCAGCAAACAGATGGAAGG
>NW_009259593.1:3125809-3138309 GCF_000687185.1 Egretta garzetta
TTAACAGAGAATCAGACAGCGAGAGGGAAAGAAAGAAGCAGAATGGAAAGGAAAAGATTTGACTATGAAGAAAAGCCTCTACAGTAAACTCTTCATCACACAGGCTTCCACATCAGGAAGCTATATTTCTATTTTTTTCCAAGAAAGTCTGATATTTGGAACGGTTTCAATGCAAAGGTAGAGCTGGTTAGAAACAGAGTGTCTAACTGAACCTCCTGTATACTTTTAATTGTAATAGCAATCTAATTTAAATAGTCCTACAAGTACTAGCTGGATCCTTCAGAGTTATCCTCTCCATTTCACTGTATATAAACGAAAGAATTCCATAAGGCAAATAAACACCTCTTGCCATCTGCTGAGAAGCAAGTACCAAGAGTCTTTACGAGTTCATTTTAAAAACTTTTCAGAGATGCATGGTATGTGATGTGATCTGTCAATGTTTCAGTTTCACAGCCCTTATTAAGACAGACACATACAAAACGTGGTAGATTCTCTGCTTTCCAAGAACTATATATGAATTACTGAACACTTTTTAAAAATGCATATTAATTTCTATAAACCTTACTTAAAAAAAAAAAACCCCTTGGCAGTTAGTACAGACCACTGCAGATGCATATTAATATAAAACCTCACATATTTCAAAAGCTTACAGATTGCAATAGCTATTTTGGTATAAATATGGTATATGCTAAGATGTTTTAAAAACACATTGCCTAAACTGTATGGGTTATTCCACTTTTTCACTCTTATTACTACCAAGGAAATACATATTTAGGTGGATAAAGCACTTAAGTGACCCGTAGAAAATAATACTGCCTGTTTGCATTGGAAGACAACTTTAATCTCCGATTTCTTGCCACTGACTAAAGGAAGACTGGATAATCTCTGAAAACAAATGCAGGTTAATAATTGATAATTCGGTTTCTTTGTTGAATATAAGGCACACCAAGGGCCTTTATCCTGAAAACAAGAATAAAATAAATTTACTCATGTCAGGCCTTAGCTCATATAAATTAACAAAGGTCATTATACCCAGGGAAGTCAGAACAGCACTGACAATCTAAAGATCTGTCCCAGTAAAATCACTTTGCTTTACCTGCCCCAGGGATCCAAAGGTCCTGTTCCATATCATAAGGAATGCTCATGCACAACTGTAGTACCTCTGTATCCACTATAGATAAAACGGGATATCCTTCCTTATCCTTTCCTGAAAGTAAAAATTTTCTTATAAGAGCTTATTTCCAGAAGTGTAAGTTCATCTACGAGGGGGCTTATGCAGGTACAGCTGTACCAAGCACATTCATTACAATAATCACGTCACTGTGTTACCAGTATGCAGTTTCTGAGTACTCTGGGCATGAGGCATCTGTTAGTGGACAAACAAGCACCTCTTACAAATACAAACAGCCAAGAATATTTCAGAAAAAAAGAAATAGACAAATATTTAGGCAGCCTCATATGTGTTTGATAAAACACACTAATTTCTTAAAAATGGCCATCGAACACATGCCAAACCATTCAGCTCCTGGCTTCATTTGGGTTCTTTTTTGGTTTTTTGGGTTGTGGGTTTGGGGTATTTTTTAATGTATATTTTGTTTAAAATAAAGCCCCAGGTCAGTATTGGTGTAATTTTTTTTAGCTAGTCAGGTTATGAACGCCTGAAAAAAGGTGGTTTTAATGGAAAGGCTGACAGCCCCTTAAGTGTAACGCTGTGAATGATGGCACCTTGATCAGAGTTGGAGAAAAGGTACAACCAAGTTGTAAAATGACAAGGACTGAGTGAACAGTTTTTAATACAGATAATATTGTTCATGTAGTCTATAAATATAGAATTAAATGTTGACCTCTATCTCCCATGTCAAAAGTCAAAGTCAGTGTCAGCACATATTGTTTTTATTTGTTTCAAGAGAAAAATAGATCAACAACATTAACCTCACAATGAACAGAGAATTGAATGAATTAAAAAGCAGTACCCCATAAATCCCTTTCCTTTTATTGGCACAGTGATAAAAATGCCTAGGGCTTAGAGGAAAAGGGTAGTCTCAGACACTAGTCTGAGATGCTCTATGTACACAGAGCTGTACATCACATGCTAAAACAGAGGAACAGAGATATTAAGATTTGTATGGTCTCATATAATACACAATATCCATCAAATTGCGTCACAGCATCCTGCAAAACATGGCATGTTAGATATCCCTGAGACAAGTAGGTTACCGCAAGATTATTTTAAAGCAACATTAGCCTTCCACCTACATTTGAAAAACACATTTCACAGAACAGATTAAAGATGCAAAAAAAAAGACTGTTCAATACTCTCCACATTTGCAGTAGACCAACAATTTAAGACACCACCTGGAAATAATTCCATTGTGTTTAGTGAGTTACTAGCTTCATCGGTTGGGTATCTCTTTAAATTGTTGGCTCATTGTGATAGGACTGAGAGATATGACATTTTTCTCCTGTTTAAAAAGTCATTTTTTCCAAAACACCTCATAATAATAAAGGCCCCTATTTCACAATGCCGTAGTAAATTTGACAGTTAACTAAAATGAGCAGTTTCAATTGCAAATTCAGTTTAATTGCAATTTTTAGTGCTGCATAATTAAACTGAAAATGTTCTAAAAAAATCACGCAGTCAAAACTAGGACAGGAACAAAAGCATTTTCACATTGGTTTAGGGTTTTCTAATCAATTTCTAGAGAAACTGACAAAAAGTAACATTTAAAAATGAAATAAGTTTAACAAAAGAAAAGGAATGGTATCATCTGAAAAATTCAGCTGCTAGTTTTTGTTTACATTTTCTTATCCTCCTGCAGCTTGTAGGATATACACAAACTCTTTTGGTTTAATGCTCCAATGATTATCTGCTGGCACTGTTGCATCATGTGAAAAACATTTTACAGCATTTGCACTGTGTACTAAACACACAAAAGCAACTAATTACAACGTTTGTCAAATCTGGAGTGTGTTCTGTGGTAGCTTACTGGAACCAAACGCTGTTTTTCTTCTTGAAATGGGCTGGCTGACTTTGAGTTTCACCAGTAAAGTGTAGGCTTGGAGTGAAATCTTGACTCATACATACTGCTGAAGGCTGGTATGCTGAAGCTAATCTATATCTCTGTGAGAAAAGCCTTCTCAGGCTGAACATTCACAGGATTTGAAAGAATTTTACAGCTGGCTGTAAAGAGCAACTTTTCTGCTCCACATGTATTCATGCAGCTTCTGGGCAGAACCAGTCATGGTGCTTTTCATAGCTGGATGATCAGAAGACTTCTCTATAACTTCTCGTAAAGAAGGAAAGACATATATTTTATGATACTAAAGGATTATTGGTGTGTAGGGCAATACTGACTGGCTGTATAAAGCAAGTCGCTTAAGGTCTTGCTAAGCTTGTAAACTTAGTCATAGCCTCACATAGAGAACTAATGTTCAAATGGGGTAGGTACTTTCTAAGACACAGGGTTGATAAAATCAATTTCAACCTTGGTTTTAAGATACCTTCTTTTGATTTGAAGAATACTGCCTACCGCACAAAAAAAGGATGATGAGTTTGTTTCAAGGGCTGAAAAAAAGAAATAAAATGGTTTTCCTCTCTTTATGGTGATTTGATTCAAAATGTGTTCCTTATCCCATTAATCCAGCTTGCATATTTGTAACATTATAATATTGTAAGTTTAAAGTGTAGCTGCTACAACAGTCAGGTAACAGATGCATCAACTCTGTAGCAAGAATAATGTGTGAGTTTATGGTAGGTGCTGGTTCTCCACCGAGAAACAAAAATAAGGTTCTGCGCTGGGACTTGTGCCAAGGTGCCCAGCCAGCAGTCTGGCAGCACAGGCAGCAGCCACTGCACCAGAGACTGCCAGGCAGATTCGGGTAGAAATGAAGCTTTGTGGAAAGGGAATGGAGAAGAGTCACAGGACTGCAGGAGCTGGATGTCCAGGAGCATCCCTGGAGACTGTACTGACCAGGGCTCTGTAAGGCAGGAGCTCGGCAGCGAGATAAACACAAGAATGATGTTGCAGCTTCCTCCTTGGTCTCCTTTTATCAGCACCGTCCTTTAACTTGTGCTTCTCTCAGTACGCCTGACAGTCTTTTGACGCTTGTTGTTCTTAAACATTAAACAATAAGTTCACCCATTTGCATATATCTATAAAAACAGTGATCATGTTTATTAAACTGATAACCATATTGCTTAACATAATTCCAACACTAACAAGACACAGAACACGGACAACTTAAAACGTTAAAGAAGATTCGAGCGTATGAACAGGAAATACAAAAATGATTGAGAGCGACTGTTGATACTAACTGATAAAAACAAAGTTTATTTGTAAATAACAGCATCCCAACTCATAATTATTTACAATTTAAGACATTCGGCCATCAATCCTGCAACACGGATTTCCTGTTTGTCATTTTCTCCCAGAAGTTTGAAAGCTTTCTTATGTTTGTTTTACAGCTGGGGAATTCTTTCTCCAAACATCACCCAAGAAGTTTGCCATCAAATGTGGTGCAATAGATTGCACAGATATATTACCTGGGATAAATTAATCAGCTCAAGTCCCAGTGTAGCTGCTGTTATAGATTACAAATAGCATATCTATAGGTTAGGCATGCCTATGATTTTCAACAGTATTTCTTATTCAGTGCTGAAATATGCCTATTCAGAAGTACAGCATTAAACTTCCATAGCCTTTTTTCGAACAAATCTTCAGTGTTAAATGAAAACACCCTAGATTTATCAAAAATCAAAGATGTGTTCAGCTTATGCAATGATCTTCTACTTAAATTCAGTGAATTCATAAAAAGAAACATAGTTAAAGTATTTACTATTATTTATTATTACTACCATTATTATTTCAAGAATAGTGAAATGCAGATAAGACTTTGGCTGGTTGAAATTTAACATGAGCTCCAAAAACTTCACACATATTTAGCATACTGATTCCAGTTTTGGAGAAGCAAATTAGCAGATGAGCACTGTAATCATCATTAGTTAAAATTCTCTGATACAAGCTAGTGTCAGCTTCCACTTGCAGAGTCGAGGAAAATATTCATAAGCTTTTACTACTTGTAATAGAGAATTTGCTGTTAACTAGGATTCAGATCCCATGTGTTCGGTCTCCCTACAGACGTGAATTCTCTTTTAGGGATTCTATCAAAAAGCTCTCACTGGTAACAAAAAAATAATAAAAATATACCATGGTAAAATGCGTTCAGTCAGTAGGAGCTAAAGGTATTGAAACCTGCAACACCAGCTGCAGAAAAAAATAACCAGAAGTAGAGCTTACCTGCATTTCTTGAAACCACAGTCATCTGAGAGAGAATATTCTTTTCTGTTAAAATATAAAACACGTAATTATTGATTCTTCCTGCATACTTTTAACATCTTATATACCACACCTTTAAAAAGATACATATTTTTAAACTTTCCATTAAAATAATAGCTAGATGATAACAAGGTAAGGCAGACCAATTTAAAATCTTGTAAGGCCATTAATAACTTACTGCTAGAAAAACAGAAGTTAACAGAAGAAATTATATACCACATTTTCACATCTGGCCTTGCAGAAATAGCTTTGCAACTCCCATGCTTCTCTCTATAAATGTCCTCTTATTGTCAGTCTTTTGATCTATTTGAAGAGAAATAAGGGCAACCACAGAGATACGTAGGTCCCTCAAAAACGCAAACATGCTCAGTGATGCCATGGAAAACCAACTAAGAGCATGGGCTTGCTGATACAGGAAGGAGAGGGACTCATTAGATCCCACAGTGAAAGCAAGCCACAGACCAACCCAATTCAGAATTCATCCTTCTCATTTACACTGTAACGCATTTGGGGGATCTGGTTTACTAGCAATTGCCTAGGGGAAGAGAAAGGGAATCTAGAGTAAGAAAAAAGTGCCAAAGTGAATAAAGTGCTCACAGTTACTATTGCTTTGCTGGCGCTGGAGAACAGAAGTGGACCGGGTTTTGTCACCGTTCCGATATCCCCCAAATGTTGCTGCTACAGTATTTCTGCCCTTTCAGTGCAATCTGAAAAAAATAATTTATATACATTACTTAGTACATTGACAAGCTGAAGATTTTTATTATTATTTTATTTTTTTACCCGTTTATGGTTGCAAATTAATGAAATGACATGAGACTGAAGCCAGTGACAACTGCTAATCTGTAAGCAACAACAAGCAAGGAAAAGCTGATCGGAGTACAGCTGTTTTATTTTAATTGAGGAATGATTTTATGTTGGAAGCACTCAATATTCACAGCAAATTAAAAATAATGAAGTGAATTGATACCAATGATATTTTTTTTACCTACTATCCCTTTGTAAATCTATTTCTTCACACAAATTGACATGTCTAATTGATACATACGCTATTATTCCTCATTAGTAGGCTGAATAAAATAATTCTTGATTAAATTTATTGCAATTTACAATCCAGCATAATGTTTGCAAGCTATAAAAGTCAATCAACAGGAAACAGAAAAAAACAGATGACATTATTACTTCTTATATATACACAATAATTTCATGTGTTTCATGGAACCTTCCTAAGCATTTCATTTCTTCTCAGGAGCTAAGGTCTGTCTCCAGAAGGTCACTTTATTTTTTTACATGACCATAAATAAGTTTCAGTGCACGCATTCTGCTGAGTTTTTTGATAAATATCTCCTCTAATAAGCAAATTATTTGCGTATTTAGCAATCTGTTAGTAGTTGTCTGGAAGAGTTAGTCTTCTTCTAACACTCAAACAAAATTATGCAGAACAGCTGATGATTTACTTTGTCTGGATTAGGGTGTTTGATTTATATCGTGTTATCACTGCGTGAAAGAAGTTCAAGCAAGTAGAAAAAATTCAGAATATCAATGGAACAAAGAAAGTCTTTGCCAAATTTTACAAGCAAAATATACATTCTATAAAGCAAAATTTCCAACCAAAAAGATAATTGAATCAATGGCAGGTCAGTCCGTTCTTTATAATTTTAACTTATTCCACACCTTGCCCTGGCCTCCACCATTTTATAAGAAACTCTTTGGTATTATGAAACTAGCAGAGCAGCTATTATGTTACTCTCTTCTCTAATGGCAATAAAGTATGTTATAACCAGACCGGTTCTATGGCCTATTGCTCCTATATCTCTGGAGAATGCTGGGAGCTGGCACAAGATTGCTGCCCTCACTTAAGCTGGGCTTCAGACTTGAGAAATAATTTACCTGAAAATGCAGTATACATGCTATATCTAGTACAGACCTAGAATAGCCATCCTACTTTTGTCATCTTAAGTTAATACAATTTCTTTTTGAGGAAGAGCTTCTGATGCCCTAATTGTATCTGTGCCCTGATTGTAGTCTGTTTCTCAACTTTTGTCCAGATGAGCTGGAAGAAATGGCTCAAAAAATCAGATACTATCGCATAGGACCACAGAATCAGAATTTAAAACTAAACCGATTTGGGGATGTTTCTCATTCATATTACATATCATGACCTTTGTAAGACACCAAATAAAATCTCATTTTCAAAAAATTTACTTATGGTTCAAGTCTAAGTTCAATTTATAGAACTGATGGGGCAGTTACCATCTAAAATTAAAAAAAGAAATAAGTAGGTTTGCACAGGTAACTGAAATTAAGGTAGAGAACTTAAAGGTGTAACATGACAGTCCCCTTTGAAGAATAATCTGATTTTTATTCTACAGATATTTTAGATTCACAATTACGTTTTTATACAACATAATTAGCTTAACATTTTTTTTTGTTTTTACTTAAGAATTTTGATCAAATCTTTGTAAAAGGCAATATATATCAGTTCAGAAAGACCGCTGACATTTTAAAACCATTCCTTACATTTCAAAAATAAGAGGAGGACTTACTATCAGCAACAAAATCAGCTGTTTCAGGATTCATTTCCGATTTGATACATATTATTCAGCACAGTAAACAACCTATCTGCCAGCAGTAAAAAAATCAAAGAGCTCTATGCTGACTGAAAAGCATCTTTTAAAGAACTCTAGAAAGTGGCCCAAAAAGGAGCCTTTAGAAGCAGGCACAGTGTTTTTTAGTGTTCCTAGGGGAAAATGGCATTTCAGAGAAAGTGCTGTCGCCAGGAACTGCACAGTGCTCCACATCCAAGATTACCTTTACGGCTGACCAAAAGTATTTCCAACTACTAGGCTACCCACAACAGAGCAAAAATAATCAGAAGCTATGGCAACCACTAAGCCTTATTTAAACTGAATTCTAAAATATATGTCCTCCACATCGCATTTAGCCTCTTCTGTCAAAGGTAACTAATTCATTAAATCTTTCCAGCCTATTTCTCTGGACAGTATTTGAAAAATAGCATGCGTATCCAGTTCATTCATTCAGATTCAGGGTGATACCTAGGTCTACATGCACCCGGAGAGGGTAGAGGCCACCGACAGCTCTGCAGTGGACAATCGTCACCTCAGTATGAGCAAAAGGGCCAAAGGCGGTGTTGCCTGTCCACGGAAACCAGGGGTGCAAGGGCTGAGTCCTCACCCTGTGCTGTGCCTGGCTGTGGAAATGGGCCATCGCAGGGCTGTGGGTAGCACTGATTCGAAGGGAATAGGAGGGACTTACATGTCTGGAAACCTCATAACCTGGTGAGATGTCTCCGAGAGGTCTCCCAGGGTGGGCCAGCTCAGCAGCTCTCGCTCTGGCCACTGTCATAGAGCCACAAAGAAGACTTTTGTATTTCTATGTTTCTTGTAATGTCTTTTAATCTAGAAATACCATATTAAGAAAAACATGATGGAAAAGATTACAGTCAGCCTTAAATACACCATTTTCATTCAGCTCTAACAAACTCAATAGGAAGACTATTTTATAAATGAGCACAACGAATTAAAATTCAATAGTCCAGTCAATCCAAGCATATTGAAATAAAATTACACATATATTTATACACACACACAGGCATGTGTGTGTGTGTGTACTGCCTTCACATATGTACTGTTTCTATTATAAAGTTTGGGTATGTAATGAATATAAAATCACAGCTCTTTAAAGTTTAAGGATGTTCTGCTCAGGATGCTTTTAGCTGCAAGCATAAAACCAAACCAATACATTTATAACAGATTTGTAATTTTTGGATCTTAATAAGATTTGAAATGAGTAAAAAAAAAAATAAAAAAAAAAAATCACTCACTATTATATTCACCATCAGAGAAGACCAAGGTATTCTCCAGTTGAGTCTATACCAAAAGGAAACACACACATTAATATCCGCAATTTGATACCCATTCCAAACATAAGAAGTAACAAATTTGGTGACAAAGCTGTCAAAATATGTTCCGCAAATACATTGGCAAGGGATCTGGACATACTAAAGAAATTCAGTGAAACAAAATAGGTGCCAAATGGGGATGTTTGACAGAGTGTTCAAAAATACATTTAGACCAAAGCAGGAACACATCCAACAGAGAGATTCTCTACATAAATTATCATGAAACTATTAGAAATAATTGGCCAGTGATTTCAAAATATTACATATACTTTTAATGTTATCAAAGAGCTGTGTTGTGAACCATGTGTGATTTCTTGGCGATTTAATTTTTGGCCACACAACAGCTTTTTTAGACGCAAGTGAAAATACTATATCCCATACTGTAAGTCAATCTGTAGCCTTTGAAATTGCATCGAGCTTCGAAATGCTTTGAAAGGCTGCTAGGGGAAATGCTATGAAAGTGTGAATACCCTGCGAGGCTGCAGAGCGCAGCCCTTGCAGGGGCTCTGCCGAACAGACGCCTCCCCACAAGGCTGCAGAGACCCTACATAACAAAGACGTCGTGACTGACCTCTCCAACGGCGTATGGAGGTGTCTGCAGTCACAGCGCCCCAAACAACGACGCCAGCGTAGGCGTTGGTCCTTGCAGCAGGTATCACAGTGCCGGTACATGCTGGTGCGCTCCTCTGTCGTGGCTACAGGTAAATAGGTACAGGAGGACATAAGTGTCCTGCAAGTAACAGGAACAGATTCATTTATATACAATTCTGTATTATAGGCATTTTTTAATAAATAAAGTCAACTAAATGTTTCCAGGTACTTCTTTGCAGATAACCAGTGCAGAGATACCCGTGGGAGTGGGAGCTCCCTGCTCTGCACTCCAGGTGGATGCGTTGGTGAACAAAGAGGAGGGATGGGTCTGAGGTACTGCCCTGTAGACCTACCTTGTCACACCCCTCACATGCATGAAATTCAAATTACTATTGTTTAAAGGTTCTCAGGAAATATACGTTATATAACAGATAAAATCAGAGCAAGTCAAAGTAGACTACTCATAAAGGAGACAAAAAGAGGCCAGGCAGCACATAAAAGACAATGTGCTTCGACGTCAAACCATTTCCTTTCATTCAATCAATACAGAAGTAAACAGTACTGCATATTAGTTCTCTTACCACAGGTAAAGCACCAGCGTAAAACAGCAGCGGTGGAAGCAGGATGCCAGGGCAGCTTACTTCAGCCCAGATTTGCACACCAGCTAAATGCTTCTATCTTGAGAATGCACTGAAATTTAGAATGCCTGCTCAGATCAAGTTGAAAGCTTAAGGCTCAGAGTATCTGGGCTTAAAAGACGGCCCACCTGAAGTGTATGGAAATATATTCATTGACTTCACTAGAGCCCATTATAATCTACAAAGGTTTCAATAGCGCATTGATCTGGGCCTCCCATTAGGGCATTGAGCCAAGTGAATAATATTTGTCATATGTTTGTTCTCAAAAATTTGTTGTTGATTGTTTTAAAAACATTTTTATATACACAACATGAAATTCCCTCATTATTATCCTAAATCAAAGAAATGCACCCTGAACTTGAGTCAGTACAAGGTAAGATTTGTGATTGTCCTTAACTCCTGGCAAGCTCATTCGTTACACTTGAAACAAGCCTCTGAGAAAGCCCTCTCCTGCACAGGCAAGTTTTTCCTAGATCTTAGAAAGATCAATTTTCCTGAACAACCAAAAAGAAAAAGGCACAGGGGTATAACTTAAATAGCCCATAAATCCGTTTATTCAACTGCGATGAGAACTTTCCAGAAAAGCCTCATCCAGTGCATGCTATTACTCCTCCTTATTCATTTCGACATCCTCAAGGGCTGCCTCCAGCTCCCTCCATCCCTCCCCAGCGTTGTCCTGGGCTGCTGGTGGGCTCCTGTGCTCCCCCATGGCTGTGGCACGTTTGGGAGCAGGGCAAGGAAAGTGGCAAGAGTGCCTTTAGTTCTGGGCAAAACATTCCAGTTTGGACAGCAACCAAAAAATACATACCCCAGCATAGAGAAGCTTTTCTACTTATTATTGTAAGCTCCATTCTGTCCAAGGATCATGGTTTTTGCCTTTGAACTATACTTTTTAGAATTGGTTATAGAGCTTTAAGATAGGTACTCTTTGCTGGACAAATGAATTCATGAAAAAAATTACTATCAGCAATGCAGACTAAGTTACCTAAATGGGCATTTTTTCTTGTGCGTGAGCTCTTTAAATTTAATATCCCATTAAGTAGTATTAACTTTTAAGTTGCCATAAAATCAAATAATTGTATTTATTAATTTGTTTTAATTACCAAGCACAGATAAGCATATGTCCTCCTTAGCCTGGGAAAATCTGAATGCACACCTGCTCCGACAAACAGTCTTTAAAATGAGACGTGAGGAAAATATTTGAATTACATTTCCCTGTTCCAACATACCATTTTTAAAAAGCACTTTCAACACTGAACTAGGCCTTTACAGTTAAGGCATTTTACAAGATGATACTGAGCTATGTTTCCTGTCTATGAAGAAGGCACCAGCATATAAAATGGTAGTGAATTTGCATTACCTCCAATCCATCATTCTTTGAGTGCGCAGGAAAAACTGTGAGACCTGCTGCAACAAAGCACAGCCTTGTGTTGACAGATTCTTATTTAAGTGACTGTGAATACAACAATTCCACAAATAATTTGTCAAGTGTGTGGCTGAACTAGCTCTGAACCCTGATAAATACCAACTCTCCTCACTGCTACAAAGGCATGATGTTCTGTGTGCGGGCAGTGAGTAACAAGCACCAGGATTTAACAATCGATGCTACTATATTTCTCTTTTCTTTGTGGTTAAAAAAACCTTGAAGGGTGGCTCTTTCAGCGGTGTTAAGTACTAGTGGTGGCTATGCCTTGCAAATCTAAGTAATACACTGCAGGCTGAGGTGGAGGGAAATAGCACGCTGCATCCATTTTTAGCTGCATTTAAAACATATGGTTTATGTTCTCTGGTGAAAAACAGCCTTTACTACATAGTTAGCAGACTCTTGTTTAATACAGGCTATTATTAAACGGACCTCTTTCAAGTTATGATAATAGGACATCTACTTCGCTGCATTTCGCATCCTAAGGCACACATTTGGGCTGGGGTAATTCAAGAGAACAGTCTCTTTTACGAAAAATAACGCAAACTCCAGGGGAACACATGTACATATTAATAGGCGAAAAAAACACT
>NW_009259593.1:3143309-3145463 GCF_000687185.1 Egretta garzetta
ACTGACCGACTTGAAGCAGATGTGCTAATGGGCATTTAACCTCCACATGGAGACAAAAGTTCTTAAAATTCCTCTGCTACCAGTGAGTATAGGCTAGGCTTTTTGGAGCAGGGATAAGGAAAGTGATCTGGGAAAGAAGTTGCGCTTTTTCAGACTTTGTTGGCTGTATTTGATCAGTCTTTTGTGAACCAACATCTTCATTCACACAGTAGGAGCTGAGAAAAGATACTCAAGAGTTATCTTGAAAACAGGAGAAAGTTGCTTAGACTGTGAGGCTGAAGGGTCCAGTGCAGCACAAGAACCTCTGTCTCCTAACTGCAATCTGGGAAACTGAATTCTGACACCAGAGCATTGTAGTCATTTTGTTCTTCATAAATTTCTTCTGAACCTCATTCTTTTTGGTGCTATTAGAACCATATTCTCAGAACCATGCATTGCTCAGGTTGGCAACCACAGACCAGTGTGTATAACAGCATCCCCCTGGAACCCAACCCGAATTGAGTCAAATGCTTACACTCAAAGGCAAAATCATAAACCACTAATGGAGGGCAGAGCCTGATTAAAAAAAAAAAAAAAAAAAAAAAAAAAGTAGTTGCTTATGATATAGGCACACAAAAGTTACACCATAATCTTAGTCCTGACTATAAAATTCTGGGAGCAGTGTCCTTCCTTTCCAGAGAAGGGACACCTGACTTGCGTTTTGCATCTGCACCACTACAAAAATCATGCAATGAACCCACTAAGAGGTGGGATCCATCAGTGTTTGAGAGTGTGCCCTCCATGGATGAATATGAAAAGACTTTTAAAACAGATTTAGTACAAACCCTAGGAGTAATTTCTTCTTAATTCACAGGCAGAGTAAGGCATGAAATTAATTTCGAAGCCACTTAGAAAAAGTTTGATCGGCTTTTACAGCTGAACCAGAAAAAAATATAGAAATGTTCAAGGTCCCAGGGATCTATTGCTGTACCATACTGTATACTACAGAGAAAACCATAATATATACTACACAGAAAACTGGACAGTAGGACAGGCTCAGGTTTCTTTTTCTTTTGTATGGCTGAATATTCTATCTGCAGTCATCTTGCAGCTAAATCCAACTCTGCAAGGGATGACGAAGGGTACATTATGGTTGCATTGTTTTGGCTTTGCTGGGGATTGAGAATGATGTATTTGGGATTCAGCTGGTGTATTTACAGTAGTTTTAGTGACTCATAAAACACTGGATCTATATTTTGAAATATTTACAAGAGTAGCAGTCAACAGTTCTTTATCTACAATACTTTTTAATACTTCTGTCTCCTCCTTTTTTGTCACCTTTTTCCATGCTGCTTTTTTTGTTCCTTTTCAGCTCTGATATCATTTGTTGATTGTGATATCGTGCTAATGACCGAGTTGTTCTAGATAAAACACAGGGCATTCTTAAGTGCACTTTTTTTTTTAAATAACAAAGGAAAAAATTAGATGCATCCAAATCACCCATGCACCAAATAAATTCCCACGATGATGGGAAGAACACCAAGCTTTAAGAATTTTGAAAAAAATTACAGTACATTCGCACTACATGCAGAACAACTTCTCTGGTGAGCTGTCCAGGGATGCTACCTCAGCCATCCCCCAGCCATCTGTTGCACCTAAGCTTTGGTCAGGAAAGCCATGGGCGAAGAAAAAAAAAGGTAAACAGAGAAGTATCTCTTTCTGCTCATTTCTAATCTGAGGAGTGATTAATCATGTTGTTATTTAACAGGCTCTTCATGACCGTGGGCATTCTGGTGCCATGCACTGTGACGTCTTTGCACACCACATCACAGTAACGCCGTGTAAACGGCATCAATCCAGCAGTGCCAGGAGCTCTGCTTGGGCAGAATATGGGTAAAGACAGCATATCCTTGTTCCATGAAGGGCTAAATCCTGAAGCCTCTCCAGCCCATACCCCTCTACTCTGTCAGAGGTCCTGAGGCTGGACTGACTGTACAACCAAAGAAAGGGGGAGTGGTGACCTAACAGAAATTTGTCATTTTTAGCTTGGAATTAGCAAACTGAATCAATTAATTTTTCAATCTTAAGATATTATATAAAGACAAATTCCTGAATTAGCAATAAAAGCAACAATCACTTTCCACTACCCTTCCTCCAGCCCCCCCCCCCCCCCCC
>NW_009259593.1:3145525-3178025 GCF_000687185.1 Egretta garzetta
AATAACAAAAAAAACAACCATCCCTTTCCACCACCCTTCCCCCCCCCCCCCCGCCCCCAATCCGTTGCTTAGAAATATCATTTATTAATTTATATAAACTTAAACCAAATTTTGCAGTCTACCTACCTGAACTCACCTAGGGAAACAAGCTTTACTTCCCAGTCTGAAGAGCATATGGAATAAAATTCCAGGGAAAAAAAAAATCAGGGAAAATAATTCCCTAGAACTAAAAAGTTGAAGTAGCATTCCATAACCGTACTATCAGTAGCAGTGGAGCAATTTTCCAGCTCAGAAAAGTAGCTAAGGAAGGAATAGGAACTACAAAGAGAGGGATAGGCTTAACTTAAATTTGAGACATAAATTCTCTCTCCATAATCTCAAAGTCAAAGATGCACTAGCAAAAGGCTGCCCAGTAAGAGAAAACAGCAGAACTGTTTTGTTTGTTTGTTTCATTGGCTTTTTTGTTTTCCTCTTCCTGAGCAAGACAGAGTGTTGGAGGGCTCAGAATAGAGGGAATCGGAAACCACAGATGGCCTAGGCATTGCTAAAAGGCAAGGGCAATGTCTTGTTGGGTGTTTTTCCCCTTACTGAAGCCCTTCTAAACTGGAAAGTTAAACCATTTGCAAAGGTGCTTTAATTAGAATAATTCAGCATGCAGTCCTGACAGTCCTTATCAGTTATATCTCCATATTAGCCAGTCCTAGTTATAGCTAGGGAATAAAGGTAAATGGAGTTATGGTTATCCACATTGGCTGCTACAGATTTAAACAGTCCCTGTCCAAATGTAGGCCACATTTGTGATAGTACAGACATCACTGAACAGAGGAACAAGAGCTCCTTCAAGAGCAGGGCAGAGCCGGATCATCTCGATCCTAATGCCAGCTCCTTCATTCTAGTTGGATACAAGGGCAAGAGAGGATGGCGAGTATGGAGGGACAGCAGCTGTTCCTGCTGCCCTGCTAGAGCAAATGAAACGGGTACAAGAAAGGTGAAAAAGGGTTCTGTGGGACTCAGTATCTAGTACTGTGGCCAGACACACAGCAACAGACATGACGCCATCCCAAATGGTCAACAGTGTCCTAAACAAGTAGAAATTAGGAGATACAGCTTAAAAAGCTCGGGATTTTTAGAAATAATAAGAGGCAAGAGGACATCACCACGTGGAAGCTTGATTTTTTTCATTTTACATTTTCAAGCTTTTATTAAAAACAAGGAGCCTGAAACTTCCATTCATTTAGCAAGGCGAGCTCAAACGTTCTTGCCGGGTTACGACTCCAAAGGCAGGGCTTTGAGAGGCACAGCAGCTATCGCAAGATTCTCGATAAAATCGTGGGAGGTAGCAGTCCTGACTGCGGTGGCTGACAACTGTTTTAAGGCTGTATAATTATTTAGGGCAGGCAAGCCCTCAGGGAGTGCCTTGAAGGAATGAGGAATCTTTTACTCTTGCTTACAGCTTTTTTCTAAGACAGGAATGCTGAGAAATGGGGAGTCGGGGTATGTTTTATATTTGCAATTTCGCTGTCCTGTGCTGCATAATAAAACTTCTGAGGTTCCGATTAAACATTTTAGCTACAAGACCCTATTCGTGCTGAGCTAAATTATTTAATTGCATAGCTATCCCCAAATACCCATCAACATGGATTATTTATTTATAAAACCTGAAAATCATTAAATGTGTTACCTCTATGACAGCGGCAGCAAATGTCCACCTTCAGATCTAACAGCAAATAGCAAATAATACTTATTCAGCACTTTCCATGTAAGTATCTAAAACCAGTTTACAAACATTAATGAAATAACCCAAACAAGAGACAGGAAATTACAGATAAGCAAAAAGATTGAGAAAATCTAAGCAAGTCAGCTAAGGCCTCACACAGAATTACTGACAACGACCAAAACAGCCTACATCTCCTGTTCTGCACCGCAAGAGCATCTAGAATCAAAATAAGATATTGATTTTGAATACATTTAATGTTTAAAAACAAAAGTAACCTTAATTATTTTGAATCAGTTTTTAAAAGCGAATGTAACTTGTACATCCATAATAGTTAGAATGAAATTGTGCTATTATGTATGTGTAAGCAACAGAAATCTCAGAATTGTATACACATGGTATTTGTAGGAACTAGGTTACAAAATTACCCCTACATTTTGTAAGGGATGCCTGTTTGATGCAGTGTAGAAGAAAATGCACAAAACCACCACGGTCAGAAATGTTTGCGTATATGCAAAACAAATAAAAAGGATGGACTGGCAAATAATTGTACATGCAGCTTCTGTGTATTCTATTACTATTTCTTTGTATTACCTTCCTTCTTAAAAGCTAGATAAAATCCAAAAGATTTACCACAAAAGATTATGGCAGCTCTGGACTTGAACAATGTTACAGCATCCCTTTTAAAGTTAAATCATACTTGACTATAGTTATAACAGTGTCCATAAAAATACAAACAACATGAGGGTAGTTCAGCTGCTGAATGCCCACTGATAGTGCTTTTTATTGCATGAACAAGACCACAATTCATACACTAACCCCATTCTCCCAATTCCCCGAGTTTCATGCTGTCAGGATTTGGAAATGTTGTGGAATTTATACTTATACAACTGTAAGGGAAGGAGGGAAACTGCAAGGGCTGGCAGTATCAAATGCCTAAAGAGTCAGAGCCACACTGTAGGAGCCCAGCTCCCATGCTCTCAGCTGGAGAGGACAGTGGTGGTGCAGGACCTATTGAAGGAGAATGCCTGGTGGAGGCATCACGCTATGCTCTGGCAGGGGCAGTCACTCCGTAGGGCCAAATCCTGATTAAGAAATTAATGCCCTTGGTTTCAGAGAAGCCGGGACTTGCAGCAGCAGCTGCTAGGCATATCCTGCATTCAAACCAAAGGACACATAAGGAGAAGGATGAAGAAAAAAGAAATCAGATGCCAAGGCTGGAAAAATGTGGATAACCTTCAAAATCAATATTACTTTGGCTTAATCTTGACGTATAGCAGGATGTGCTTAGAATATAACATAGCTATCAACATATCTCTAGGGTACAGAATGCTACAGACTATAATCTATAGAAACTTTTTTATAATTTCTCTATAACATAATTAGGAAGCAAAATAAAACTATTTGTCATAGAACGTCTAGAAATACTTTCTGTATTTTGGTATTTACCTGATTTGAGGGATGGAGTTCCCAAAACAAAAATCCAGTGAAGTTTATTTATCATTTCTATTTATTCATTTGTACTAATTTTGTATTCGGTCTGTGAGGAACATAACTGAATAGGGAAGCAGTGTGTTGCAGTCAGCTCTAGGCATCCAGCTGAAGATATTCTGGTAGAAGAGCTGGAAGACATAGAAAAGAGGGGGGTCATGAAGAAGGAGTGGAAGAGGTTGAAGTGGAGGGGACACCAAAAGCCACGGAAGAAATGAGGTTATTGCCGTGGGGAGGGGTGTAAGAGAAACAAGAGACCTATCTGTAGGATACAGATTATATCAGTTTTGATGCTCATGGAACAACTTTTTTATATATTAAACACTAACCAGGAGCAAAATTGCTATGAGCAAGTTATAGGTAATGGTAACATAACAACAACAAGAAAAATTATATAAAATAAGAGAAACAGAAAAATCTGATTTTTAGAAGAGAAAAAAGTGCTATTTGTAAAAATTTTTAAAATTTCACACTTGGAGTGAAACACAAGTTTCCTTTTGTCTAATATTTTCCTTACTTTTCTCTTCTGTAAAAATGCTGGTAGATCAATAATATAATCTTCCCTATGTGAGAACAAAGAAGACATTGAAAAAAAAAAAAAAACCCAAATTTGCAAATATGCTGAGAATATGTTCACTCTCCATTATTGCACAGTTCAAGGGCAGATTCAGCTGAGCTTTAAATGCAATAAAGAAATGATTTCAGAGAAACACTACGAGCATCGTACAGTAATTGAGGATAGAAAAACAAGGGTGATAAAAGTGTCCTATGTTATTGATGTTATAGTTCATATGTGATGTATTTCTGCGACCGGATTATCAGAGCACTGATGACAATGTGTACTTACTTATCAAACTAAAAAAGGTGTCTCAAAAAAGTTAAATATTAAATTACGTGCTATCAGCCAGCTATACTATTCAGCAAAACTGTGTGTATGTGGTATCTATTCTCTACATCTGTATTTCTACATGTGACCCTCGCTAAACTAGTCTCTCTGCAGTGTTTGGATAAAGGAGAAAATCCTTTGATCTTTTAAGAAAAGTTTCAAAATGGACCCAGGCTCAGGAATAAATTAAATTGCATCAAAAAAAAAAAAAAGGAAGAGTAGCCTTGTTGCAGGTTATCAGCCTTCCTCCTACAATACTTATTCTCTCTTCTTGTCACAGATTTGTTTTATTTTGCTACAGCAATACACTATTACAACTTAAAATTCACATTCACCTGAAGAAAGCTGTGACATGCCTACCAAAAGAGACATACACTGCTTAACCTAAATTGACCCTTTTTTCCTTCTATTCTAATAGATCTTTTTTCTTTTTGTCACTCAAAATGAGTGTCTGATGTATGAGCATAAATTGTTAAAAGCAGTTTTAGGTAAAGGAAGAGAGTGAAGTGGAGTTTTCTCACAAAAGCCAACCTCAATTTATGTCAAAGAGGGTTAAAAGACCTTGGGATTAAAGCAATAAACTTGCTGCTGTCAAAGCTAAAACCTGCTAACAATTTAGTGCCAAACGCATGTTGTTCAATATCATTTCATATTATATTATGTCACAAGTAGGTGACAGTTCCGCATCAGACTGACAGGGCTGATTTACTCTGAAGAATTCATCGACATTTTGCAGAGTCAAAGCTGACTTCATTTTGTTTGGATGCAGGGTGGGAAAATCTCTCTCTGCTTGAGGTGGAATATTCGGCCGAATAATGCAGTTCTGCCTGGGCTACAGACCCCGGGCTTTTGAGAGGGCTCCCAGCGCGGCAGCGGCGGGCTGGCGTTCACGCACCAGCTCCCTTCCTTGGCCTCGTGCCGCAGGGACCTCTGGCGCAAGCAGCGTGGTTGAAGGTTCATTTCTTCCGCTTGCCCTAACCAGCACCAACTTCTTCATCTGCGCCCTCTGTGTAGCTGCACTTTTTAAGGTGATTCACCTTCCTGCAATTTTGAAAGTATCCAACTGCCCCGTTCAATACTTTGATAATATTTTCTTTCTGAATTCAAGCTTTTATGCTTCTCCAAAACATAATTACTGTCAAGGTTCAAAAAAAAAGACTGTGTGAAGTAAATACTACTAGTACCTGCTTAGATTTTAAAAAGGTAGTAATAATATTTTTTTTCCAGGATGTTAATTAGATCTCAAGGTCAAGTGTGACGAGAAACATTTCTTAAGCCAATGGCAACAATACCATTTTTTTACATCAAGATGTCTTTTGCAAGATATTCCCAGATGTCTTTTTTAATACAGATTCCAATTCAAATTTCTCCCAGGATTCTGAGACAACTCTGAAAAAACATATGCTTTGTTTTGTCTCAAGAATATCTAATTGATTTGACTTTTCTGTCAAGGTATTAAAGCTTATTCAGAGAAGGTGTCTTCTCCAAAATCCAGTGTATTCTTCTACAGTTACTTGAATCCTTGCACACCGTTCATTTCCCTCTCTTGTTGGTTATTGCTGTAGGTGAGGAATAACAGCTCGGCTACTGAAACTGAGGAAGCAGGGAACCTGGTTTCCCCTGAACCAAGAACTGTGCTACACCTAAGTAGACTTGTTATATGTGCAAACAAGTATATTGCCCCCTCCCTTCTTTTTGCTTCTTTTTAACTGTGGACCAAATTTTCAGTTATCCTAGTTTGCTTTTACCTTTATTTCTGCAAAAATCTAGCTTTTGTGGTCTTTAAACACACATATCTGTTTTCTCCATCTAAATATAGGAGTGGCCATTAACTTCTGTAAACCACTTAGAGATTCTTCTGTGGGATTCTTTGGGCAGTGTTTGCTGTTCATGAAGGAATAGGTTAGGTGGAACAGCACACTGCGTGTAAGATGGCCCCATCATCCAACACGCACTTGGTTTTGCTGGCCACATGCTGAACAACTGTCAGGCAGCAAAGGGGTTACCTTGTCTGTTATGTAAAATCATTGCCAGAGAGCAGGACTTCTAGTGAATTGTTAGACAGATTAGTGGATGGTTAATCTTATTTGACATTTAAAGCACTGGGAGGCAAATTTAGTGTTCACCTGCCCTAGAGTGTACAGCAGGTGTTTAAACTAGTAGCTAACGACTGGAGGATATACAATACCTGGCACAAAGAGATATTTCAGTGAAAAGAAAAAAAAAAAAAGAACAGATAAACACACATCTTGGCTTTAAACCTTTACAGTTTTCTCATATTGAAACACAAATTCTATTATTTCTGGATTAGCATCTCATCCTGACACAGACATACTCTTGTTAACTTACAGATCCTGCTAGCATGATCAAATTCTAAGACATTTTGGATATTAATATCTCCAAGCTCCATTTTCTGCTGTCCCATCAGTTATGTACATGACAGACAAATACACACGTGTAGCCATGTTACACTGAGTGCAAGGCCTAAGAAATCCTTTGACCCAGCGAGAAACCTAAAAGAGAAGACAGACATTTCTGCAGCCTTTTCCTCATAGAGATTCCCCCAAGCCCACCGTGGTGCACACGTAAGTCAAACCATCAAGCATTCAGTGAATTGCAGCTGATGAGAAGAGATAAACGCAGAGCTCCGGCACTGCCTGTGACTGCCTTTGCTTTCTGGTGTGGGGGGCACAGGAGCGGCGAGGACACGAGACGTGCGTGCTGAGGCACCCGGTCCCTTTTGCTGAGCTCTAATTGAGCGTGCTCTTGCCTTCAGTCACCTATACCTCTATGACAGAGATAAAAATGAATTGCCATGTCTCCCTTAAGAGGGAAATACTACAGCCTCTCTCTCAATACAAGCTGTGACCTTTCAATTTATGCTATCAGTTTACTCAGTGCTTGCTCTGTGGTTCATGATTAACTTGAAAGAGTTAGATCACACTCTCTCCAGGTCCTCAGGAAGGAACTTCTGTTGACTATTAGAAATCCCTCATGCAATAAAAGTGCACATAGTATGGCTGTATAAGCCATCTTTCAAAGTTACTTCAGTTCAGTAATGAGGTAGCAATTCTTATCCAAAAGCTCCTAAAAATATTTCTAGTCATATTTTTTTTTTCTTTAAGGTACTATTCATGAGAAGACAAAGTGCAAAGCAGCCACCTGGTTATTAATAAATACGTCTTTGCTTTCATAAAGAGCAACTTCTTATTAAAGGGTCTCACAGCTCTCAAACATTAATTAAACATTCTTGTGTAGCCCATAAAAGATGTGTTTCAATTCAAACTATAAAGGGTAAACTGAGATAAAGAAAGACTTACTCATGCTGAGCCACTGGCAGACCCACAGACGCCTTCTCCCTCCTCCTGTAACTGCAGTAGTGCAGATGTCCCAATACGTTCTAGAAAACAGCAGTAAAAAAGTTTCATAAACTTTTTTTTTTTAAAAGCTCACCTGTAGACTTTGTCCATTTCTTTTGGGAAAAAATATACATTGGCAATTTTCTTAATCTTCACCAATAGGTACCTCAGGAGATGGGGTGGATTGAGGAGAAATGCTGGGCTGAGGAGTTGCATCTCCCGCTGCCAGTGGAAGGGCAGTATCTGCTCAGGTCTGCAACATGGGGATTCTCTTCATTATTTGTTATTATTTACACATCTACATTTAAAAACTGCTTGCTGGGGGTGGGTATGTTCTTTCAGATATTTTTTTTAGTTGTCCACAGCTGTACATTTCCCTTCATTTAGCAATGGATGTCAGATGATGATGGGGAAATCCCTCCTTTCCTCCAACATAGATACGTTCCAAACAGAACTAATAGCAAAAATTTCAGAAGACCCCCCCAAATCAATTTTACACATTCAATGGATCAGTCTGTGTTATCTTTCAATACAGTAGCAGCTCAAGCTCATTTTAATAAAATCAAATAGATTTGACCACATTACTTGTACTTCTTCACCTTTCCCACGGGGAAAGGTAGAAATACAGAGGTGAGCTAACAGCAAAGATATTTAAATAGCTAAAAAAAATTGAAAGTTTTTAAGAACAAAGTCTGAGATTGTCACAGATAAGCACATGTAACCTTATGAAGATGTATCACAGGATCTTTAACTCTCAGGACCCTGCAGTTTCTTAATAACATTACAAGTCTGGCTTACTGCTCACCTTACTATAGTAGGATCTGACATAATTGCTCTCACTGTACTACTTGCTTTCTCTTAACTTCAAGAGAAATCCTTTTTTATCACTCTGCAATCAGGTCTTCGAGACCCCTTCAGCCATGGTCTGT
Source organism: Egretta garzetta (assembly GCF_000687185.1). NCBI lineage: Eukaryota > Metazoa > Chordata > Aves > Pelecaniformes > Ardeidae > Egretta > Egretta garzetta. The sequence continues at coordinate 3,153,905 of NW_009259593.1, forward strand.
TAACGGTATCACCGAGGGATGCTTAGGCCCTGATGCATCCCTTTAGCCCCCTGTTTTCTCAAGCAAAAGGTAAGGAAGTGAAGCTTTTGAGCCCAAATGGCCCTGCTTCTTCTGTCTTTGAGTTTTCCAGAGCCTTTAAAAATCTTCCTATGAACTGGAAGTCACAGGGAAATAAAAGTGTGCCTGCTGATGTTTCTGTATGTGCCCAGATCAAAGGACAGATTCTCAGCTGGTGTCACCTGAGGTATCACATTCATTAAAGCAGAAGGAAAACAGTGTACACTGAACAAAGACGTTGGACAAGGACCACAAACCTGGAAAAAACAGAAGGGATCGGTCCTCTGTAACAGAAAACCTCTGAACTGCAGAGTTTGCTGGAATTCAGGGACAGAAGAGTTCACCTGAATTGACTTTGAGGATGAAACCCCATTTTAAGCACCACAGGAGTCAGCACAGTATTTATATTTTTAATTTATTATTTTAAATAAAGTAATGGTTTTAAACTAAACCAGGGTAGGTTTAGACTAGATATAAGGAAGAAATTCTTTACAATGAGGGTGGTGAAACTCTGGAACAGGTTGCCCAGAGAGGTAGTGGAGGCCCCATCCCTGGAAGCATTCAAGGCCAGGTTGGATGGGGCTCTGAGCAACCTGATCTAGTTAGCGGTGTCCCTGCTCACTGCAGGGGGGGTTGGACTAGATGACTTCTAGGGGTCCCTTCCAACCCAAAATATTCTATGATTCTATGACCTTCACGGGTAATCCTTCATTTAGAAAAAGGAATGGGAGTTATTCAGTGACATTACACACGTGAAAAACAATACTGTCAGTGTTTGCATTTCAATATAAAATTTCAGGGGCTAAAGAAATTACTTTATGCATTTGGAGTGTTACTATTGTCCTCACTTTTAAGTTATTCTTTTTCTTTTTATAATAATAGCCAGCTAATGCTATTACTGTAGCTTCTTGTCCAGATCTCCCTTTGGAGACTTTCTGACTACTTAACACCATTTTTCAATTTCTCCACTTATGCATATACATCTTCAGTCCAGATATGAGAATTTGCTAATGGACTGCAACTTTCTTTCCAAGATTCCCATGTGTAGAATTTTACATAGACTGATCCAAAATGTAAACTCTGTTTGCCAATGCCTTGTGCTAGGAAGGTGCACATGATAATCGACCCCAAAATTATGCTAACATTGTGAATTATATATTTAATTTGAGCACAAAAGAGAGCAAAAAGTATGAGACTGTATATTTACTATAACGTTAATGTGTACACATCGTCAAATTGCTAAAACACTGGTGTGGATTAAAACGTGGCTCCCTGCTGCAGTATGTTCATTTGTAGCTGCAGGGTGAAGGGTAAATGGCAGTGGTAGAAGATGGAAAACAGGTTGGCAGGTATGCCTATCTCCTGTTCTTGAGGTCACACCACTTTGCATTTTACCTACAACAAAGCAGATAACGCATCCATTTGGATTTTCTCATTCATTCAAATAACTCTGTGACACTCTCTAGTGGAAGGCAGACATATACCACCTCAGCCACGCTCTGCGCCTACTGAACAGGCACGGGGAAGCAACACCACGAGGAGGGAAACTGGCTGAAACGGATCTTGGGCACTGTTGCATGTGTTTTGCTGCACTCTTATTTTTTAACACCACAACCAAAACACTTACAGACAGGTCCCTTCTGTTTGAAGCCCAGAGGATAACGTGGTACTGAAGCATAAATAAAGAGTGCCACTAGCAAGGAGTAACTGGCAGCAGACAAAGCCCAAGCCAGCAAACTGTCACGATTGCTCTAGAGGGTTTATAAGCTTTATCAAATCTGTGCTAGCTAATTCACTTGCAGAAGGGTACTGATAACGCTGCTTTTTTTCTCTTGCTTTTATTATGAACAGAAAGATAGACAGGTCCTAAGGACAGATCCTTTTCACAGCTCTGCTCTCTTCTGCCAGCACATGCCCTTCTACTTCTCACAGACTACCAGGTTAAACTATGGATGTCTTTGAGCCAGAAGCATTTATTTCAATAAACCCCAATATATTTCCCAAAAAAGCTTCCCCCTCCTTTCTAACACTTACGCTGTGGTTGGAAGCAACATTTTAAAAAACATACAGGTCCAATCTGTTGTTCCTTGTCTCACTTAATTTGCAAGTGGCTGTTTTTCACCACTCCCAATAAACATACTGAAGTTATCATTTCTGTGTGTGGAAAGAGGAAAATATATATATATATTTATATAGTCCCTCCCGAGTTTAGATTCAGTTTTTTTGCATATTGTTATAACAATGCTAGTTTATCAACAGCTATTGTTAAACAACAACTGCTATTAATCTAAATGACATAAATTAATACCACCTGCTGTAAATGCAAAGGAAGTTTGGTTTGCACTTTTAACTGCAGCTTTTGAAGTATCCAGGACCAGATGCAGGTAGAGCCATGAATCCCTTTAATTTTCCCACTTCATATAGGTACTGCTCAAAATTACGCCTTTGGGGTGGAAAGGTTTTCAAAAGGAATAGCCAGCTTTGAGCTTGTTGCCTTGCACTGTCATTCTGGCTGCATTCCTCCATGTCTGGTTCATCATTTCTGAAGGCTTCATCAAAGATTTCTGGTGATCCTCCCAAGAGGGTAGATGCACTGCGGCCTGTGGAAAACTGACAAAACACTGGGAAATTCAGCCAAATAATAAACAAAACAACCCCATGCTTTTCTTCAAACATGTTTCCATGAATAACTGTGAGAGCACATTTGCAAATTTACTGCATGTTTGTCCTTATGGAGTATTTTTAAAACAAAATATTTCACCCCTTCCTGACTATTTTTAATTTGTCCTGTCATTCAATTTCTGTAACTAATTTGAGGAGAATTCTCTAATGTTTCACCACACTGCCAAAGCATGGTTTTTGCTTGAACGTAATGCAGAACTACTTTAATTGCAGGGAACATTAAAAGTCTACCCCACAACAAGGGATTATTCCTTGCGCTAATTTCTAGAGGCTCAGACTGTTGGGAAGTAGATGTGGCTGAATTCAGATTCCCATTTCACACAAACATATGGGGAAAAAATTCTGCCTCAACTCTGTTCAACTCACACAACCATAAAATATCTCCATGTTAAGTCTGAAACAAGATCTGGGTCAATATTTTTTTCCTAGGGAAGTTCACTAAACAACGGTTTTGAGGCCAACTGTTATGAAACATGAACAAAACATTCATACAGCTCAACTTTGGGCACCTCGCTTAGTCAGTTGGTTTCTAGACTGGAGTGACTGGAGAGAGGGATCCTCTTCCAGATGATTCAGAGCAGGAATCGGTTGTAAGTGCTCCAAGATACTCTCGGCAGGAGCTCCTTTCTCTGCTGACTAGAGGTGGTGCTGGAGGAGACTAGGAACCTATTCATATATAAGAGTAGTGATCTACACAAAAAAGCCTTTCATAACTGTGCAATGTAGAAATGTTGCCAGTTTACAAACTGGAAGCACAAGGATCGTCAAGAAGTCTCTGTCAGCAATTTAAATTCTGTGATATTGTGCCTGGGGAAAAAAGGACATCGGGATATGCCTTTAGAAGACACAAAATCAGTACCTTGGCGTGAGGCAAAGGTGCTGTCAGTGGGTGATCATGTCACTAAGCAGAACTTTGTCACCTTAAGAAATTCAAACCTTAAGATATTTTAAGTTATTTCACATGCACACTCAGGGAGCATTGAGTCCATTACCTTTACTCTGAGTTTTCTTCTTAAAGTCTCTAAAGTGTTTAATATTTTCAGAAGATATGAGGGCTTTTCAGAGATAATATGCTTGCTGTAACCTACCATGTGTACTATGGAAATCCCAGAAAATAAATCCAAAAGTGCTAATGTATAGTTAAAAGGATGAAATTCTGAATAATCTGTTTTTCTAACTGCCAGAAACTGAAAATATGGTTAGAAAAGTTTGATATTCTGCATGACTGAACACGCATAAATTGTATTCATTTTCACCTAAACTGTTAATTATTTTACCTGTAAGAAAAATATCTCTAATTTTCACTGCGGGAAGATCAACAGGAAGTAAGAGCTGCTGCTACCTAAGGGGCAAGAAGTAAACAATACAATAATCCTTATACAGTACTTTTCACATGATAATGTCTCATGACTTTTACATACAATGAAATATTAAATCACAAAGCGTTAACGAAGTACTACTCGAAGAGATAGTTTAGCACTTTCAATGGTGAACTTTAGAATTTCTAATAGCTGAAGATGACAAGATGCACAACTGAAAAGAGAAACAATAGAAGATGAAAATTAGAGGCCTTAAAACTGCTCTGTAGTTAGTTATATGAACAGATAGACTGTGATTGTGGGCAAGTGCTCAACAAGCCTTGACAAAGGAGTAACTTTGTTACTCTGATGCTGTGAGAATGGGAAACATCGAAAAATTAATGAGCACTTTCCAAAATTTGGTTCAGTCTCTGGTCCAGAATGGCATTACATGAAACAAGATAAGTTAAAAAAGGGCAGTCTGATGTTTTAAAACCTAATGCTAATTTAATAAGGTAGGAAACATAATCAGAAATAGGAGATTTTAAAACTAGCATTATTCCTGGAGTTGTACAGGTCTAAGGCTGTTTCAAGAGCTTCCCAAGCAGGGCTCCTCCATTCAAAGTTGTGAGGGAGACAGAAAAGAGAGAATTATAGTCAACTTAGTGGAGCATCAAAGGTTAGGAGCATTTTAAATATGACTTAGCAAAACTTAGCTCTACAATTTACCTTTTAGTCTGAATTTTAGCAGTTATGATGAACATCAAGACAGCCATGAAAAGGAAAAAACTGTAGAACTAAATAACTGCTCAGATATCTATCCATTTTTGTCCCAACTCAAAAAAGAAAGTCTGTCTTCCCCTTGTGCTTACAGCTCAATGCACAAGACCTTAAATACCTGCAGTAACCAAAGATGTACAATTACAGGAAAACAATTCTGCATGAATGTCATTGGTACTATCTGAAGACAGACACCTGCAAAAATTCCAAATCTGACTATAGAAGAGTTTATAGATATAAGATATCACGGCATCTTTAATACAAATCTAATTCCACTGCTATCAGAAATGAAAACTAAATCATGGCATCTTTAATACAAATCTAAGGAATTCCACTGCTATCAGAAATGAAAACTAAATCAAAAGATTTAAGCAGTTCAGGTGATGTCCGTTCAGAGAAAGAAGAGGAGTGAACATGTACACATGCCTTCATGTTTAAAGAGATTCAAGAGAGTTCAAGTAAAAGCCAGCCAGAGTAAGCAGAGGTAGTGTCACCAGAGATTTCTGGTTTGAGTAGTCAAAGTGCAGTGGTGAGTCTGAACTCCTAAGTGAAACCTGTCAGACACGGCATTTGAATTAAGAGAGACTGTGAAGGGAGACCATCATTTACGTCTCAGATAATCTGGCAGATAATTCTTTCTTAGACACCCACCCAAAACAGAAAACAGCATGAGGAAAAAGAATTCCCCCCATTCTCCCACAAACAATAACTCTGTTTATAGGGAAATACACCCACAGACAACACACAAAAGCCGCCAACACCTCCTTCTCACATGCACTTCTACTCTATTCAAAGCTACACTGTTCAAATGAAGAGTATTTTCTATAAAACATGGGCAAGGATATGTTTAATAAAGAGAATGCTTTGAATTTAATGGGAATCTTTCTCAGTTAAGAACCAAAAATACTCACTTTATAGGCCATCTGGCACTTCCCAATTCCAAATTTAGGGTCCAGTAACAAGTCCTACAAATAGTCGTTGTGTGTGAACACTTACTCTCCCTGCGTTGAATTTCACTGAACTGGAGCCAATATGACTTTGCACATGAAGGAAGCTAAGTGGGGGGATCAGAAACCTGGCATGGCTAAATGCCGTAGTCGGAGGCATCCAGCCACTCTGCTTTGCACCCTTTCTCTACACAGACTCTTCATCCACTATTGTGGATGTTCATCTACTCTAAAATATGGGGGGGCGGTATGTGTGTGTGTGTTTAAGTCTCTTTAGAAAACATAAAAGCTAAAAACCTTATGGTTGGGGATTTGTTGAAAAATAACATTTGGCTGCTAAAGTAAAGGCTATTAAAAAGACAAAAAGTAATCAATGTATCATTTGCTTCCCATCCCACTATTGTATCAACTGTCAAACACTGTTGGAAATAAAAGAAAGAAGTATTTCTTTTTTCCATTTGCTTACAAATAAAGCATCTTTGCATCAACTTAAAAAGTATGGGCAAAAATGACTAGGAATAATACAAAAGTAATTTAATTGCAGGAGACGTTATGCAGAACCCTTTCAGGGTGCACCAAACTTAAGTCTTGACAAACTGAGACTTAACCAAGTTTTTTCTTCTTCCTGAAGAAAATTGTTTTGAATTGTGTACATATAAAGTTGTTTCCTCTGTGCAAGCCCCAAGTGTGTTTAATGGTTTTGCTAAATATGATTGAAAGAAAACCATGCCTGAGGGAAATGATCCTTTGCTGGATATGTATAAGGGTTGAAACAGCTTGGTCAATGAGTGACCATAGCATATGAATCTAAAACTAATCTCAAAGAGCCTGAGGGTACCCAAAGCTAACCTAGTCAAGTAGTCATTTTTTCATGTGCTCTGAGCTAAATACACTGTCTGTAAGACTCCCTGTGCACCTCAAAGCAAGTGTTTTGTTTTTCTCACATTAAAAAAGAAAAAAAAGTTTTAAACTATATTGTAGGGGGTGCATAACATCAAACTAAAAATAATTATGTAATAGAACAAGCAGTCTCTTAGTTGTCACTGAAATAAAGCTCAGTTCTGAAAGTTGTTGAGAAAAATTCCATCTAAGCAGAACTAATTTCCATGAGACTACTTCGGAACTTAAATCTGTGGGATCAAATCCTTTGTTGTTGGTTATCCATAGATGGTTCAGAATCACCAAAAAATGAAGAAAAGCAGTTCTGAAAGATCATCACAGCTATTTTTTAGAACCATTATTAATCGCAGTTCCAGCTAATCATTCAAATTTTTAAACAGTTTTCCTAATCTAATTGAATCTTTGCATCCCCATTACTAATTGCCCCAATCATGCAGAGAATAAAAAGGGTATTTAAAAGACATGTTATTAGTGGAATCCAACTTTATAAATTTACCTGGGAATCCCATGGTAATTACTGTTGTGCTGCAGTTCACCATGCCTCCTGTGATCATCTCTGTCTAGCAAAACAGCCTCCTTGGCCTCCCAGAACACCTCAGAGGATTTTTCACTTCATTCTTAGGAGTCCATCCTATTTATTTCATAGGATTCAGTTACCTTCTTGTGACCTTGTACTGGAATTACTAGTCTATTCAGTTATTAGGGTCCAGCCCTGGAATAACTGGGAAATTAACTCTATAGAAAATAAACAGCTGTACGAAAGGCATTAATAAATAGCACGGATCACTTCCCCTTCTTACACACACAATGAGGATCCAGTTCTCCTTCTAGTAACAGAGAGAGAGACCATATTAACTGAAGCCACAAAAGTGCTCTTCCGGGCAGGCATTTGTAGATATAAAGCAATGTCATTTCTGATGTCATCTCAGACCCACCCAGCTTGGAACATCTGCGGGAGTGATCTGTCAGCCTGTCACCCTGATTCACTACGTTGAGTCCGTGGGTCCACCACCAGAGAGCTCTAGCAAAACCATACCCCTTCTCCTGACCTTGGCCCTCTTCTCACAGTCAAGAGAGATGGGTAAGGGACTGCTGCCCCATGGTCTCACCAGTGCAGACATCCTCTCTTTGAAGCTGCAGAATGCCACTTCAAAATATAAACCAAGCTTTACAAAACTAAAGAAAACTTTCTTTTTTTTTTTTTTTTTTAAATCTATATTACCTAAAATGTTAGGAAATGCAGAGAACCGATTCTTTGAATAAACTATGATAATGATCAAGTCTGGTTACATTTCACAATAAAGCTGCACGAGACAGAAGAACTACTCCATAAACAAGGGCAAGGAACAGGGTGAGAAAATCACTGAAAAATATTAAGTCCCCTGAGCACCATGGGATGTGCAATTTTCATTGTGCTCTGAGACGTACTTGTGTGGCCTTGTTGCTTCTATTGATCACCGTAGGTCTTTCCTAATAGAGTTACAAGACATTTTCAGTTGCAGACTTAGAAACCTGTGGGAAATGGGATCCAATCATCTGGCTGCTATGCTTCTGTAAGGCCAGCTCTGTCTTGTTGCTACTGCTCTGCTGGGCTTTAAACATAATACCAGCACATCTACAGCTGAGAAACAGGGAGTAGAAATTGTGCCGGCACAGGTTATGAATTTCTATGAAGCAAGAACCAAACCTTTCTGGTCATTTACAAAGTTCAGTTAATTTTCTTATTATTTCTCTTTGTTATGGAACTGCCCTTCTGATTTCCAACAGGGTTGTGAGCGCAGGAAGAAAGTGCGAAGAATTAAGAGGTATTTTATGCTCTTTTGCCACACCAATAGGTACAGTAATGAATGAACAGAGAGCATTTTTTAATGTTAGGCTGAGGCAGAAGGTATTTCAGTGAAAAACAAAAAGTGTTACTTTAAGCAAGAAACCCAAGTCACAGGGAATCTCAGTAAGAATCTGTATTTGGGGTTCTTACTTGCATCAAAATAAACAACAGGCATTTGCGGTTTGCTTATCAGAGCTGCAATAAAAGACAATAAAAAAAGGAGGAGAAACTTGTACGTTTGAAAAATTTCTACTGAAAACATTACATAAAACTAGTTACCTAGCACAATCTATGACTTACAAGCTGGAGATTGAAATAAAATGCAAACCACTTTCCTCATGTTATGTTAGTAATGGCAGTCTATGTCATTTAAGATGCTTATCTATTTAAAAAAAAAAAAAAGTCTAGGTAAAATTCAAGGCAAAGCCAGATCCAGGAAGCTGTGGAAAAATTTCAGCTTGTGCCGACATGGCATGAGGTTTTTGGAACACAACATCTTGCAGAATCAGGCCCACCGCTGCTCTCCCAAGCCTTTTAAAGGAAGGACTCCGGTAGGCTCAGGGAATTAGCTCAGGACTCTGGCAAGAGAGCAGCGTACTTGGGCTGCAAATGGGGGAAAAGGTAAAGGGACTCTTTTACATGCACAATTATGTTTATGGACTTGCTGAAATAAAAAAAAAAAGATCAAAATGCTTCATGGCAGGATTTCTCTTCTTGACAAGAACATGTCACTGGCCATAAGGACAAAATGCAGGTTCATCGCTGAAAAGTAGTAAAGTGGATTTGCTCCCCCTCAGGTTTCTGTTCTGTCCCCTCCCGAGATGTACGCCTTTCATCACATCAGCATGACTGTGCTGATACTAGTGGCACCCTGAAACAACTAAAACACTTCCATGTTTGATTTCATAGTTAAGATTTCTTTTCCATTACACTGTAGACATAAATACTGTATCATGGTCTGGAGGTCCTTCCCAGGAAACAACCCAATGCATGCAAATTTATATGCCTATAAGCTGAAAAGTGTGCTTGGTTACATCACTGGAACTAAATGATTACTCTGACTTCGGTGAAGTTCACTGAGATGCTAGGAAACAGAGTTCCTGTGGTATGCATTCCACTCTGCAAGACATTATCTAAAGAGACTCTACGAGCAAGAGAGCGGGGAAGAAAAAAAAAAGCATCACTCCAAACTGAAAGAGAATGAAACGCAGCACAAAAGTACATACGAACATTTAACAGCCCAAAGAGGATGATATGGTCCATGAAGACCTGCCCTCATAACCTCAGGAAATACAAATCAATCTGTGTTTCATCATCTGAAACTTGAACTTCTAGCTAGTAGCTCTATGCTCTTCCCCCTGCCTTCTTCAAAAACTCCTCCTTGAACTGATTTACACTATTTGCTTCTACTGCTGACTTCGGCAGTTTGTTCCAGACCATATTTCAACTACCCTTTGTGTAAAACTGTTCTGTCTGAATATATCGGAGTCCCTAAATTCTGGTACACATATTGGAGTGGTTACAGAAGTAATTTTAGTGTGGCTGGCAGCTGGCCTAACTCGTGCTCTGATCTCTCCTCCCCTCCCTCAACCGAACAGTTAATACTTTGCCATCAAAGTCAGGGCTGCTGCAAAGAAAGCCTGCTCCAGCCAAGTGCCCAGAGGGACACCACTTGAACTTGTCACATACTGGCAGGCCACTGTGGCCAGAGCAGCCTTCCCAACCCTTAGAAGGGGACCAAAGCAGTAAAGAGCAAAGAGTGAGCAAATAATGGAGCAGGAGGAGCAGGGTGCTACGTCTTACTACGTTAAACAATTTGATCCTAGTCACAGACCCTTTATCGTCTTTCCACAAACATTTTCATAGGTGGCTGTTAGGGTTTTGGTTTTGTGGTTGGTTTTTTTTTTTTAAAGAGTATGTTTAAGAAATATACTTCTACCATAAGATTTTACATCGTCATCTTGAAAACTTGACAGAGTCAGCTAGGGAGCAATCAGGAGCAATACATATTCAGAGTAAATAATGAATATTGGGAACTATACCTACAGCAAATATTCGACAAACTGTCCATAGGTCTAAAATATGTTGATATAAATAATCCGTAAAATAAAGTTGAATATAGAGATTTGTGAAAACTGAACTTTATTCATTTTTTAATTTTGAATGAAAAAGGGGGTGAAATTTATTGAAATATCAAGGAGGTTGGCAATTAAGTGTCTGGAAAGAAATGAGAGAGTGAATAGCAGCCTCCAGTTCTTGAATAAATTCTCAGTTGATCTTAAATGATAAACACAGGATTCTTAATTTTGGTTTCTGATGATCTGCATTTTCTAAAAGATGATTATTTGCAAGTGTCTTTTAAAATCCACTTTTGTGCGTGAACTAAGGGTAGGAAAGAAGCAGGCAATCTATCAACTGTGCCATAACTTTTAAATGAAGGTGACATATTTTTCCCAGTCAGAACAACTTTCATCAGGAATATTTTTGGAAATTTAGAAAATCTCTTTGATGTCAGAAAAACTGTTTCTCACATTCTTTTGAAGCAGACAAAAGGTCAATGTTAATTGCAATATGTTGTAAATCATATAGATTACTTTCAAGAAAATATTTAAGGGAGATCTCTTATATGTGACATTCATTCTTCAGCCAGCCAGACATGGATGATGTTTAATTTATAAAGAATTAAAAGGATGGAAGTCTCTTGCAAAATACAGGATTTAATGAAATTCTTCTGGTTTGTTACCAATTTACAGATATCATCTTTTCTTATTTATGGAGAGAAGTGTATTAATCATCACACGCAGAGTTGCAAATTCTGCAGAAACATAGATTATCAGCCCTAAAACTCAAATTCTTTCAGAGGATCTGTAAAGCTAAAAGTTTTGAATAGCTTGGATAGAACAAATGGACAAGAAAAGATAATGCATCTTTTGAAACACAAACCTGCAAAGATGTTATGCTCAATTACTCTGACAAAAGATTTGGAAACCAACAATATCCCCTGTGGAATACCACTGCTAAACTAGAATGCTAAATCAAAATCTCAGAGTTAAGCAAGAATAATATAGCATAAGCCACATTAAATGCATGTCATCCTTAAAGCTAGCACCCACTTGGATATTTATTAAATAACTATTTCCACTTTCACAGTGCGGAGGGGAAGAGCTCAGACCAAGCATGAACATAATAAAAGTACCTCTCTGAATATTACATGGAGGAATGGTGGGCCTGGGCAGGCTGCATTACTGACTGCAAGTCCTCTGGTGACCGGCCAGAGAGTTAAAAGGTTGGTTTACAGTCTAAACAAAGCTTCAGAGAGCAGCCTTTCCGGCTTATCTTTATAGACAACAGAAAACTCTACTAAAGCCGAAGAGGCAGGGAGAGAGCTGCATTTGGAAGGTTTTTAGAAGATGGAGAAGTATAGCTATGGCTGTCACACTGGTGGCCAACAGAAGGCTACTGTGTACAAACGAGGACTTCTAGCAAGCTAGTGGGAAAAGGTGCTGCAGGAACCATGTTGCAATGGTATTTTCCAGCCTGATGGAGGAACACAGGCTTGTTTTATTTTCAAGGAATGCTTTCAGCACTGCACAAGGAGCAGAGTTCTCGTGCAAGCAAAATCTTCCATCTGCCGGAAGAAACAGGGATGCATCCAGCCACCTACTGCAGGAACTGTTGGGGAGAGACGGTTTCCAGACAGCTGACATTATCAGCAGTGTTCATCATTGTGTCGCTGTAGATGTTTTGGAGCTGCTGCGTTTGGGACACATCTACCACGACGCTGATGTTGAGTAACAAGGAATGGAATGTGGGCTGTTTCTGAGGGATGGGAACAACGCTGCCAAAAAAGCACTAAGAATACAAGTCCAATTTAGGCCAGTCAGTTCTTATTATCTTCACTGAGATGGCAAGTCCATAATTTTGTACAGAAAAAAGGGATCATCTTTCTGAATTACAGGCCTAACATATAGAGCGGCTGGACATGCAGCTAGGGGAGGCTGAGGTCTGGAAGAGCCTCAGTACACAGTAGGTGGATATTGGAAATCTTGAGCTCCTGTACTAGGACATAACTGGTAGGGTAACACACAAGTAAAAGAACTAGGAAAATTTAGGTTAATTGTGGTATCATATTAATTTAACAGTTCTAGATGTTTCCCCTGAATATCCAAGATCTGTGCCCTAGATAACAGTTACCACGGCATCAGCTTTGCTACACTTCTTGTTCTCCGGTCATATGCCAGTCAGCAGGGGATCATTATTCATCTGGAAAGGGATGAATTTGTTGATTGATGTCAAAAGCTGATAGGGAAGTTGAAAGGACAACAAACAAGGAGAAATACAGAGCACACAACTGTGGTTTTAAAGTTAATGGGTTTTTTCCATCAGGAAATGCAGTATATGAAATAATAATGGTGCTAACTAAAACATTAGTTAGTACTTGATGATGATGACACTTTACATCTTTCTGTAAACCTCTTATTGACACTAGCAGAATCTCCTGTGAATAAGGGAGAATAATGTCCTACATTGATATCTGGCATATGTAATGTGTTTATATAATCCAGTCCTCTCCGCAGAATTAATTTGATCTGTCTGGTTTGGAACATGTACTGCTGGTTACCCATGCTCCCTGTGTGCTCTTATTTCTTGAAGATGCAGCTTGTTCTGTTTCCTGGCACCTTGGCTGCCTACTGAATGGGGGTAAGAGCAAAGACTCAATACCAGCAGTCTACTGACAATCACTGTTGCCAAAGTAGGGCTGTATTCATGTGGGATGCAAACAACAGGCACTCATCCTTCAATTTATGAACACCAGACTTCAAATTGACAGGTAGCTGTTAGGGAACTTTCACTTGTTAAGTAAAAGAGAAAGGGAGAGAAAAAGAGGCAAAGAAATTAGAGACAGTTACTGAATTACTCCAGTGAACTGTATTGATTGACAAATCCTGTCCCAAAAACCAGAATTAAAATTAACTGCACTTACGGCATCAATCAGTCACATTGCAGAGTTTGAAAGTACAGCGTGAATGATGAACAAATGCTTTGAAAGATAAAGGAAAAAATATAATTACAATATAAAAATATTTTCAACTTATCTTTTATAAAAGAGTAACACATCCTTGCAAGTTCGACAACTTTGCATCACCCAGAGGAAGTGAGTAATTACTTACCTTAAAACTTTCTTTAAAAGTTCTAATTCAAGGGATATAGCTATCAATCAAAATCAAATTAAAAGGTTTTATGGCAAATGACTCAAAGCAATACCACGATACTTTTCTGAAGAGATTTATTTACATAGTGAGATTAAAAATATCTCAGATTTATGCACCCACTCTAGGAACGTGAATTTCCTAGGTTTTAAACCTTTAATGCAATAACCTTTACCCTGGTTTGAGATAAGCCTCTGTGAGCATTTATAAAGTAGGGTCTTTCTAGATGTTTGGTCCAGTCTGATAAACCATCTCCTCCTCCTATGTTAATTGAAAACTTTGATTCCTTTAAAGCCCCTTTCCTTTAATCCAGGATTTTGATTCTGTTTTCCTCTTCTTCAATAGTTCTACCTCCAGATCTAGAGCAATTCCAGGAAGCTTTCCCAAGAGATTCCTCTAAGGGAAACAAGAATATTTCTCTGGAAACACACAGGGGACTAAAAGGCTCATCTGGAGGAAAATTAGTGGTAACACTGCCTGGGATTACACTGGAGACTTAAAAGACCTACAGCTTTACTTTCTCTGCTAATGGAAAATAGGGTGCATTCATCCAAGGAAGAGCACTACACCAAAGGACACATTCACAATACTCATACATGCGTGGAGTAATGCATGCCCACACAAAAGCATGTTTTCTTTGCTGGCTTCTGTCAGGACTGTCTTTCTGGATTTAATAACCGGACACTAAGATCACAATCCTATGTAGCCATCTCATTTACTGCCCACCTTTCAATTAACTACATTTTTTCCAGACTTTGACCCACAAACATTATCAGTTTTCCCTTAAGAGTAGCACTAGAAGTGTAATTTCTTTCCAGCCTTCAAAGTCTCACATTTGCTGTTCCTTCTTCTCCTCTTCACAAAATGCATTACCAATAAGTTACAAAGAGGCCAGAGACAGCTAGATGGGAATAATACAGAAAGGACTCATATAATATTTCCCCATGTTTTTAAAATTCTACAGTTGCCCAAGACTGGTAAGCTGTTGAGCTGTGCTCAGTGCTCTTCTACAGATAAAACAAATATCCAAAACACAGAAAGAATGTCTTATTCTTCACAGTGTATTTTATGCACTGTGGTGGTTTCCTTCTAAAAACATGAGAGGAGGAATTATTAGCAGGACACTGGAGGGACATGCTCAGTTAGTTAACAAACAAGGCACATTTACTTCATTAGACCATGCCATACACGGATACCTACTTCCTGCATCTCCATAATCACGATGACAAGGAGCAGGACTTCTTCTGCTTGCTATGAAGCTTTCTGGATCACTGGAGATGATTTTCAGAGTCTTGCTGCACAGATTCTGCCAATTCGTGTTCAGGCTCTTTTGAAGACTGGAACAAGTAGCCGAACAAGCACCTGGCATAGGAGGCAAGTCTGAGCACCCAGGCTGCACAGTACCTATGACAAAGGTACAAGTAATCAATAACTAAACTCCTTATAATTTACTGTTGTGCAAAACAAATGAATTGAGTAACCAACACTGCTAACATAATGGCCAAAGGAGAGCTGGGCTTGTTAAAAACTTGTCAGAGGTTTACTCTTTGATCCTTTGTTTAATCTTCTTGTTCAGCCTATTTTGTCTCCTCTCAGATAACTGGGTTCTTGTGGTGTACCAAAAAAAGAAAATGTGCAACAAAGGTACCCAACTACAGCCCAGGCACCATGCAGCTCTCCAGGCAGGATATGGCATTTGGCCCATGTCCCATTCCCATTGACCCTTTTTAACAAGGGCAATAGGAGTATTGGGGACAACCAGTAGCAGCACCCTGCTCTCAGGTCCTGGTTTTCTTTGCCATCTCCTGTATCACAGCCCTGTGCTTGCACAGAACTAACAGGCGGTGCACAAATACTACACGTGCCATGCAAATCTGCTACTCCCGTGCGGGTATAGCACAGCTATACTTGGCCAGCTCAGTACTTTGTATCTGAGGACGTACAATGAAAGACCAGCATTTCCAGAATATTCTGGATTTTGAAAGTGCTGATTGGCTGTCCTGAGCATGTCCTACCCTAACAGGTATTGCTGGGGGTAGTGTGTAGGAAAGGATGGTTCTAATGAGTGCATGATAAGCTTTCCTGCAACAGGTGAGGGATGACAAGGTGTGGCATTACCTTGAGATCAAAAGAAGGTAAATGGCCCAGTTAGCAATAAAGGTTGACCGTTACAGTCCAAATAATTCAATTTACAATACTGTAAATCTACTACTGCAGAACATAATATCATCATGACCGCATCTATGCTAACCCACTGATGACCTCAGGGAATTTTCAAGAATATTACTTCTATTTTCTGTCCTTTCATCCCTAATGTATACAGGCAGACTTAGCTATGTCTGCAACAAGAGAAGCCATTATGTCTCAAGAAAAAAAAAAAGACCACTCCCATTATCTGAATGCCAAATTTCATATATTCAGTTCACCAATATCCCACACTAGCCTTTCAGCTAAGCTACTAAATGAGATGGGATCAGACCTCTAAAATTACTGGGATAGAAGCAAGATTTTTGTCAACTGCAGCATAAAACCATAGCAAGAAAAACACAGCTGACATGCTAAAATATGAAAAACTGTCATTATATTTAAAGTGTTTCTAAGAAAGAATATTACATTTGTTATTGTGAATAAATTCACAGATTTACCATGCATCAGACATTAGGCTTTATTTTTCTGTATAAAATAAATATAGCTGGAGTATAAGATTATGACTTCACTATTATTTTGTAAAACCATTTAATTTAAACAGAGATGCCTATTCACCTGATACCATAAAACTGAAAAGAGAACCATCAAATTGTTGTACAACACAAACACATTGTACACAAAGACAACATAGGTAGACTTTCTTGTGAAACTGCTGGGTTTTATCACTGTTTAATGATTTGTTGCACTATTTATAGGATAAACGATAAATCTAACATGATTCATCATATTAGCCAATAAATCATGAGACAAATCGTTAGGCAGAGTGATAAAATCAAGTGTTTTAGAAATAAGTTAATCTATTATGCCAATGCCTAATCTAAACAGTTGCTTAAAAACCCTATTTACTAATCATTTTTACATAAAGAAAGACTGATGATTATGTAGATTAAATGTGTACTTATTCCTAGGAACAGTAGATAATCACATGTTCTGTGCTGGCCTGTTTAGAAAGAAAAAAAAAAGAGATTAAAAAAATCCACTCTGAAAAAAAAAGTAATTTTGATTGTATTTGTGTATTTACAAAGGGCTGTCTACATCATTTCTGAGTCTGCCTTAGATTTTGGTGACGAAATAGTTAATTAAAAACATGCTGCGAGGTTGCTGGACAGATATTATCTTTAGCTACGAATTCCATAATATCCTAATTAACAATTTCATTAAGATGTGATGGCTGGTTCTAATGCTTCTTCATTCTTCAGTCTGAATATAACCCTGTAGTCTTTCTCATTTGTGACAACTGTGTTTATAGCTTCTCTACCCATAGAGCTTCATGGCACTTTGAATTATGCTCAAGAGTATATGGGCATCACGTCACATTTGTGTGCCTGATATCATACATGACTAGCTGCGCTCCAGCCAGGGTCCTTAATGTACATTCTACAGATGGACTACCCTCTGAATGCTTAGCCAGATATTAAGTTAAATCTTTTTGGAGTCAAGCTTGTTTCACATCAGTTATACAAACATATTGGTTCCTTTAAAAGGACAAATGTGCTGAGAGTAAAACAGGGAATCTAGGTCGGAAACCTAGGAAAAAAAATTTAAAATTGAGTTTAGCATTTAAATCTGAAAATCTCTTCTTTGGGAATTCTTGTTGTCTGCAAAGGGGTTGTTTTAATTTACTTTATCCCAAAGAGAAGTAGCTAAGCAATATTTATCAAGACGTAGGTAAGCAGCATAGTTGGCTTAACCATGAAAGAAACATAAGGAGCGAGGCAACCTCCTTCCCTCTCGCTTTCTGTTTTGTATTAAAATGCAACAAACCTGACAAGATAGTGACAAACCAACATGATATTTTCTAGTTCAGGATTTTTCCTCAAAAAGGAAAAAAAAATGTTAACATTTGTATGCTGCTGTCTGTCTATCTATCTATTTATCACATTGGGACTATGTCATACATACTGTACCTTCTCGATAAGGCTAATCTTGAGAGCAAGGTATTTTCCTCTAACTGAGAGAATGTGTTTGAGTAACAAAAGCATCTGTAATTAGGGCTGTGACCAACTGTTTACTTGTCACACAGAGTCGGGCGAACAAACCCCTCCAGCTCACAAAGTGCATTGGGGAAGGGGAAAGGAGGGGCAAGCCTGGCGCTGGGAGGGGGGCTGTGTCAGAGAGCCTGAAAGGGATATTGTTGGGCTTGTTGTTTTCTTGCTTTTTATCTCAATCCATACAGCATGTTTTGTAAAAGATGTCTGAGACACGACCAGAAAAGTGATAGTAATTTGATGCTTTATGCAGTATAGGTGGGGATCATTTGTTTGTATCTTTGTTTGGTTTATAATGTGCGGACATCCCATACATATAAAATGTAATAACCAGGAGCACACCAGAATCATATGCCTGCAGTCCCTTGTTATTCTTTCAGAACCTGCTTATCTTTCGCTTCACTTTTTCCTGATGACACTTAAGGTCAGATTTTTAAAGGTACTTAGATGCCTCATTTTATTGAAATCAATGGGAGCTAGGTGCTTAAACATCTTTGAAGAACTAGCCCTTTAATGTTTATTAACAATGCCTCAGATGAGGGTACATCCCAGAAAACATAATAATTGCCTTCCTTTATTAACTGTGGTGTGTCGAGATAAGATAGAATCAAGTCCTCAGACTCATCTCCTCTCAATGATTTCCTAAATGAGATCAGTTCCCACTTACATCCTGAATGACCAAGGGTGACTAAATCAGAGCAATGAAGTACGTTTACGTCCTTGAAACTCAAATAATCTTGCAGACACTTCTCCCAGTGTAACTGATTCGCATATTATCAAATCTCAAAATGTTTGGTGCTTTTCTTCAACACTCAGCTATAATCATTTTAACTACAAGAGAATACCTCCTTTTTCTCTTTAGCTAAAAATGAAGCTTTTTTCTTTGGGAGCTCAGGCTCTCACATACGAACCATGGAACTACATATAAAGCAGGATTATTTCCTTGTATTTTTGCCCTCATGCTTTTAGTCTTGTGGATTCACAGACACCTTGTTCATCAGGTGCAGAATACATCTAGCATCTTTAGACAGAAAAATTAAAAAGTCAGGAAAAACCCAATTCTAACAGAGGCCTTTGGATGACTGATAGAGAGAAGTAAGGAAGAGAACGGGAGGGATTAGTTTCCTGACAGACCTTCAGCATCAGTGGAAAATCTTTTCACCCACTAGAATGACTTTGGATCAAGCCCTGAGCTGAACATCCTAAGGCTCAAGCTAGTGTATCCCAGCATTTCCCCTTGTTTCCGGAGAGGCAGATTTCCATCAGTACTCACTTCTGCCTTTTGCTTAACTAGGGACACTCTTGGTTACTGTATTACTGGTGGCAACCTTTCTCCTTTTTTGTCTCCTACAAGCTTGCCAGTCACGTGTTCTCCTCTAGAAAAATTCTACCGAGTTTTAGATACCTTGCATACCAACCAAGAGGTGTCCAAGCTTTCAAGAGAGAGATATACTGGTGCTTTTACAGTCATTTAAATCTATTTTTTGCTGCTGTGATTCTCTTTTTCATTGACGTCTCCCTTACTTTTTGTTTTCTCTGAACATTTATCTCTCTAGCATCCCTCCATTTTTCCATATTTCTCTTTATTCCATTCACTTCTCTCCAGCTCTCCCCACACATTTCTCTCTCTTCCACTCTCTTTCAGTTCTGCTTTTCATTTTCTCTACTTCAAACAAGTTGGTCAACATTAGACACAGCAAGTGGCAATCACCACAGGTAAGACATACCAAAATTTTAAGTCAGTATGCCAAATCCACATTCAAATCCATTTGAAAATGTGATTGATGAGAAACTGTGAGGGTTTCTATCCTCTCCTCAGGCATCTTCTCACTCTACTTTCTGCTATCCCCATGCACTCACAAGGAGGATGCCAGTGGGAACAGAAATAAGCTGCCAGTAGCAAGCCACCCAACTACTCCAGGCTGACCAAATAGATTCATATTAGGATCAGCAACGAGGGCTTGACCAAGAGTGCATCTGCTCATTCCCTCCTTTCCTTCCTCCCAACCCAGCTGGTGTCCTATAAAGGAGCTATCCTGTATGACAAGAGCTCCTTTCCTTTACCTTGAATTTTTTTGTCTTCCCATAGTGATGGACCAACAGACCACCACTCTGGGCAGCGAGCACCCTATACCAATACAACATGCGATGTATTTAAAGCATTACCAACTGTCAGAACAGGGAAGGGTTTGAGTTCAGACTTAACTTAATGCAAGAGACCCTCTCCACTTCTGCTGCCGCTTGCTGTCACCTCCAACACGACATGGTTTGGGGTTTTTTTATGTTTGTTTTCAGCCTAATTTTCTTTCTTCTTTGTAAACCTTCAGCTGATTGCGTGGAAGTCTCATTCTGCACATGAAATACATGAAACATGGGGATTATTTTTTAAGTGGTCCAGAACTGCTAGGGAGAAGACTGGATTCAGGTTCTGTTTCTGCAGAAGCAGGTGACTCCTGCTCACACTACTGTTCCAGAGTAACTGTTGCTAAAGCCTGCTAAATCAATGTCAACACTCTTCTGTTTAATAACAGCATAAAGCACAGCCCTTGCGTGGATTTAATTAGAGCCATGCAATCTACATAAAGCACACAGAACAGTACTGCACTGAAAAAATCCACTCATTATCTCAATAAATTCAAGACTGAATGGACAGTCACTTCTTAAAAATTAAATTTTTGAGGTATTATGATCAGCAACACTACCCCAACAGTCACTCACAGATAAAATTATAATGATCCAAGTACCTGCCCTACTCAAAATGTCGCTGAAGTCAACAGACGCTCTGTGTCCATTTATATGCAGGACCAGGGCTATTTCATACATTAGCACTGATATGTTTTTTTCCTGCCACTATTCAACCCAGATGTTTTCAAAGTGATAATCAGGTCAGGTGGGAACTGCATGGCTAAAATACTGAGTAGCACTGAAACTGTATTCCTGTAAGTTTTTGTGTATCTAGATTCCAGGGTCAAGGATTAAGGAGTTCTTATCTAAAACATCCAAAATTGTTTCTAAAGTAGTACTGTAAAAAACATTTTGCAGTGAATTACTTTTTTAAACATATTTTAAACAGAAACACAACGCCATATTTTCTGTGGGTTTGAAAGCTTATGTTAAGTTTCCAAATAAGTCAATTCTATAAAGATAACATCTTTTTTAAAAAAAAAAGTGTTGCAAGCTAATACTGTACATAACAAATAAGCCTTAATTAAAAATTAAATTGAAATCTGTATTGGCTAATAACTCCTGAACGGGAAACATTTTAAGGCACGGTTTTCAAAAGCTCTCTGGTCAAATGTTTAGGTACTTAGTACCTGTAATTAGGGTAAAAATGTCAAAGCCTTCCATTCACCAAAGTACAAGCAGAATTTACTGAAGTGCTTGATGTCCATCTGTTCCTACTGTGACATTTACAGCTGAATTTCTACACAAGCTTAGCACCCAAAATGGTGAAGTCCTCTGGGAATCTGGATGTGTTTTGACAAACAGTATCTGAGCACAGGTAGAATCTCCGCTGTTTCAAAATCTAGTTCCAGCTGCGGATGATGGACTATGCTGAAAATCTGTCCTGTAACCATTAGCATTACAGTACCACATTTCTTTTCCTTCACACAGTTGTTCTGAGGGCTGCTGCAATGCACATAATACCCGCATTAATATAAAAATTGTATTTTTTTTTAATTCGCAAACAACTAATTTTCTGATTACTTTATTACATATCTGACAACTATTCGACGTACAGAGATACTCGGATCACTCAGGCCACGTGTGAAAGTCTGCTTCAGATGAAAACTGAATGAAAATCATCCTGAGCATATAGTCAGATTTGCTGACCCATTAGCCTGTTCATTACTGATGGAGGTAAATAGCTGTAAGAACATTAAGAGTGCCACCCGAGGCAATCATAAAGCTGAACCTAGGGTGATTTGAGATATCACCTCTGCTGGTTTTGGCTGGGGTATAGTTAATTTTCTTCACAGTAGCTGGCATGGGGCTATGGTTTGGAATTGTGCTGAAACAGTGCTGATAACACAGGGATGTTTTCGTTCCTGCGGAGCAGGGCTGACACAGAGTCAAGGCTTTCTCTGCTCCTCACCCCACCCCACCAGCAAGGAGGCTGGGGGGGCACAAGGAGCTGGGAGGGGGCACAGCCAGGACAGCTGACCCCAACTGACCCAAGGGATGTCCCACACCATATGATGTCATTCTCAGCACATAAAGCTGG
Source organism: Egretta garzetta (assembly GCF_000687185.1). Classification (NCBI taxonomy): domain Eukaryota; kingdom Metazoa; phylum Chordata; class Aves; order Pelecaniformes; family Ardeidae; genus Egretta; species Egretta garzetta. The sequence continues at coordinate 3,176,028 of NW_009259593.1, forward strand.
GGGAAGGAGGAGGAAGGGGGAGACATTGGGAGTGATGGCGTTTGTCTTCCCAAGTCACCATTAGCATGATGGAGCCCTGCTTTCCTGGGGATGGCTGAGCACCTGCCTGCCCATGGGAAGCAGGGGATGGATTCCTTGTGTTGCTTTGCTTGCATGTGTGGCATTTGCTTTACCTGATAAACTGTCTTTATCTCAACCATCAGTTTCCTTACTGTTACCCTCCTGATTCTTTCCCCCATCCCGCTGCAGGGGGAGTGAACAAGCGGCTGCATTGGGGCTTAGTTGCCGGCTGGAGTTAAACCACAACATCACCCTATATTTTTAACCCATTATAAAGAATCAATAAAAGCCAAAGTCAGCAAAGTGAATACATATCATATTTAAACCTAATTAAAGGTTATTTTTGTACAGATCTCTAGTACTCTTCAGTAGGGATAATTTAATCTTCCAGTCGTGATCTCTCTGCACATATTCAACACTACATACTACTGAAAGCACGCAGCTGACTTCCTAAATAGTCTCTAAGAGATAACGACTCTTTTTATTGTGTTTTTATTGTGTTTTGATTCATATTTTATAATAAAGTAACTTTTAAGGTTCCCCCAACACAACATTACATTTTCCTAAGAAGGAAAAATGTGTATGGTCTTCAAAAAAAAAAATAAATTTAAAAATCTTTTCATAACCCAGCATTTATATTTTCTATTGAAATAATGCTACCGCAATAAAGTATTTTATGTAAATATATTAAAAAAAAAAAGCTGTCAAAACCTGCATGAGTTGTTTAAGCACTAGGAATGAGAACCAGCACAATGAAGATGTACTGCCTTTATACTTGGCCACGTGCCACAACTCAAAGAGGAGTCCATCCAGAACATGCAGTGCATTACCCTGTTGAGTGAGCTACCAGCTTCTTCCCCCCCCCAAAGTAAAACACTTTTGACAAGCAACTCATCTATAGCTATTTCACATAGCTTTTCTTGCATTTGCATTCTCATTAGAAAAAATGTGATCTTATAAACTGGAACATGGAAGTGCTCACCACAGAGTGAAAACAGGGAACCCCGCATCCGAGGTGATAATCCAAGCCAAGCTGACAGCAGATAGAATGCAAGATCCATGATTGGCAATTTAAGCAACACTAAGTGAAATATGAGCAGCAACATCACATCACAAATCATTGAAACAAAGGGACTCAACCTTTTTCAGGTTAACTTAATAGGGGCTGGACAAAACAAGAATGGACACTTGATAGGAAGAGAAATATAAAGGGAATGTTTCTAAACACTTTAACCATTTTGGGAATTTTATAGGGGGAAAATAATGCTTTCACTATGATTTTGTTGAAGGAAGAATACATTTTGGCTCATCCCAGAGCTTTGATTTTATTGTTAGAAATTCTCCAGGTTTACAAGTGCACGATGCCAAGTTTTAAACATATTGTAATGGAATCAATTTTCCAACCGGTTCCAGGGAGCCACAAATGCAGAAGTCATTAACAAATAATGGGGTTTGTGTGCATGCTTATTTTTTATTTATTTACTGCACCTCACTTTGTAAAACTTTGTGAAAAAACACAGAAATATCCAATGCAAACAGTTGGTATTTATTTACTGCACCTCACTTTGTAAAACATTCCTCAGTCACGAAAAAACACAGAAATATCCAATGCAAACAGTTGTTCCACCAGACATCGTATGCTTGGATGAAGTTTCTAAAGTAGGAAAATGGGTGCATCAGTTTTGTTAGCTGCTGATGCAAGCTTTTTTTGTTGTTGTTCTTAATATATTTTGAAATCTAGGACAAATGAAAATAGAATATATCAGATAATATGGTGACTGTACCAGCCTAGCTCAGATTAGACTTAGATTCTGTTGTACTTATGAAAAGTTCTTGCACAACTTCAATGATAAGGAAAATGAATGCGTTCCAGAAGTTTTAAAAGAACCACTGAAGAGGCAGCACCAAATAATTATTAAAAATGTGCAGTTTCTTCAG
>NW_009259593.1:3185525-3224515 GCF_000687185.1 Egretta garzetta
GCAAATTCTTCATCAGTTGATTCTTCTCCAGGCAGAAGATCATAACATTTCTTTTATCACACGGAAGCCGCTCCATAAGTCTGATCACCTTTATCACTCTCCACATATCCACTCTGAAATGGGCGCATGAGCATTACTCATAGCACTAAAGCAGCACAGTGTACCAAGGCTCCACACAGACAGAGAGTCAAGTTTTCCAATTTGTCTTCTATTTCTTTCCTAATAATTCCTAACTCAGCTTGGGTTTTTTTCTGACTACTGTTGGGCACTAGCTGACAAATTCAACTGAAGCCAGTAGAACTGGGAATTGATCAACTTCAGCTATTTAACGACGTTCATTGTCAGATCCCCATAACCCCAAGCAACACTGATGAAGCCAACACATGAGAGAAAGCCATGGTATCTGGGATACTTCTTGCCCCATTACAAGACACAGCCTGATATTTGTGATTTTCAACCTGTCCAGCTTGGCTTTTGAGACATTATTGCCCTTGCCACATGCAGCATGACATCAAATTATTCTATTTGTCCATAGATGAGTTGCCACTATTTCTTTCTGCATTTTCTGTAACCAATAAACAGTAGCTCAAAAGTATTTGTCTCTCCCAGAAAAGCTCAGCAACAGTCAAGTTTAGTGTTACCTAGAGAAACTGGAACTAAAACTACTTGCCATGGACAAAGACAAAACCTTTGGGAACCTTGATGTAATTAGAGTAAGTGCATCCCTTCTCCAGACAAATACACAAAATCTCAAGCATTGGCTGATTTAACTTAGGAACTCAAAAGGTTAGAGGAATTCTGAAACTGACTGGATACTGCCACTGAGGGGTTTAATCTCCATTCCACTATTCTGGGTTCTAGTTTCTCCCACCAGCAGGCCAAAACCAGAAGCAATGAAAATTTCAAAAAAGCTCTGACACTTAGCACGCAGCTTCTTATGTCTCTATCAGTAATACAGATCTACCAGCTGAACTGAAGCATTGTCTGTGATTGTCTAACCTGCTATTACAAGTAAAATCTCAAATATCCTGGGAGAGAACTACAGTTATGCGTGTGTTACAGAAAACATAATCTGAATACAACAGAGCTTGTTCTATATCCATCAATGTCAAAATCATCTGTAAATTCTTTATAACTGGAAGGGGTTTCTGAGAACGAAAGAATGAAGATCATGTTTTGTTCCTCACAATCAAGATCAGATTTTAAGCACTGAAGAAAAAACATCTGCAAGATAAATAGATTCAGAATTCAACACAAAGAAAAAAAATTGGCAACAAGGATTTCCATAATCCAAATCATGAAATTATAAAAACAAAGCAGCCAAATAATTAATACAACATAATTTATTAAATTACAATCTTCCTTTTTTTCCAGATGCATTTCTAGTCCACAAGCACTTGCTTGTCCACAGCACCACGTAAAGACCAATTAAGACTGGGCAGAGGAAGAAGGAGGCAGGTCTTTTAGAGACTCACAGAGATAATGCTCACATGCCGTAGCTGAATCCCATTTGGAATCTATTCACAAGAATAAAGGTAAAGGAGAGATATTCCACATATATATATATTTATAGACTATTAGATATAGACATAAAATACAAAACAAAAAGGCTGATAATCTTCAGGACAGATGGCTGGCTCCTACATTATTGCCAGGATATGGCTTCCTCTCTTCAATTATGACCAGATTTGTCAAGTTTTGATGATGTATTGATATGAAATTGTTACAACCAATCGCATAACCAGAACTATGCTACTAATAAGCAAAATTTACATTAAAATAACTACAAAGTATTCCTGCTAGAAAACTATATGCATCTCTACATGTATTTTCTGAAATGTAAAATCAAGTCAGAGAAGGAAGGTGGAAATGTGTATTTCTATATATGCACAATATATCCACTACACACTCAGCCTTGTTCTGAAATGAGCCAAATTATGATAGAAATAAAAATAGATTATAAGTAAAAAATAATATAAAATTATTCTAATGACAAAATGCAAATATACACACCATGCAGTTTCAGTAATAAATTGGAAATTACATGACATACGAAAAATAGTATAATTCCATGGGCTGCCACCAATTCCACTGACAGCCTCTCCATCTATTGATTATGTAGAAGTCTAAATAGCAAGTACTGTTTTCTTTCCTTCATGCTATATAAGAGCAGCAACTACAAAAGTCCTCAAAATGGACCTAATCCTTCTCTCCCCATTACATTATTTTGTACCTTAGCAGAAACATATTTAGGCAAAAATAAGGCAGTTTTGAAAAAATCTGCAAAGAAACATAATTGGAACAGAAATAAATTACTTTGGTGTAGGGGATACCACAGAAGAACTGAAAGGTGGAAGCTTTTCTGAAGCTAAGTCACAAAGATTACTAGAAAGCATGAGTATATAGTTAGCATTTATTCTTTCCATGTGAATTTTGTCCTGTATTGTATCAGTAAAGCAAATGATAGGATTTTTTAATTCTGTGTTTTACTGCCCTTCTGAATGCATTCTTCATATTCGATTGCACCATCTGGTTGGCAATTTGCCTATATGTCCTTCCTGCTTTCTCAGAAACTAAGTGTGGATGTGCTTAGGAAAGAAATGGGAGACAATGCCACTCAAAGAGTTGCCTGCCTGCATCATTTTAATTCTGCTCCCATTCTTGCCCATTTTCTTCTGTTCTATCATCATGTTTCTTATTTCTGAGCATCTCTGTGGCTATGTACTGGGTTACTCTCAGTAGTGGTGATATCAAATGTTTAAATTTCAAATAGCTTTTTAAATAAATATTTCCATGTATTCCCTCCACAAATGAAAGAGGTTTTGAGTTGGATTATGTTTGTTTTATTTAAGGTGCATTGCACCACTGTATTTCAAAACATGGTGGTGTATCCAGACACCTGCTTCTTCCCCCTCTTTCTCTCCCTTTTTTAACTACCTCTATTTTCCAATACATCCATGGGTTAGCAACTTATTTTCCACATGCTTTTAATTTTTGTGTTATTTATAAGGTCTTGTCTGAGAAACACTAGCTATTCAATATAAAGACAACATACTGATAATGCACCCAGACATCTTTTTTTTTTTTTTTTTTACATCTATTTATATCATAAAAAGGTATCAGCAAAATAGTGGTACTGCTTCCACCACAGCATTCCCTTTAACCATGGGACAACCATGGGACATCGTGGGACATGGGGCTCCACATCGGAGTTTCTAGCAGTGCCCTTCAGTGCTGGAGGGCTTTGTACAATTTAGGACCTCACACAAGGACAAATGATGAAGCCAATCTAGCTCACAGTTCATAGCCCTCTATCCAACAGACCTGGGGAGAGCCCAGGTAATATTTTCCCTAGTCTTAGGCTTGCCATATTAGAGGCAATAACGTTTTCCAAATATATCAAAGACGAATGGGAGAGATCCAGGACTCCCACCTATTTAGAAAGTAAACATAATTGGGAGCATGAAATGTACAGCATGTACGTATTTGTTGCAACATGTGTGGGTCATATACGGGCCATATACGGTCAAATAAATCTTTTCTTCCAGCAGAGGTCAAGGGCACTGAAGGACTTTACTCTCAGAAAGCACAGATATTAGAGAACAATGCTGATGAACATATTTGTGAAGATCCAGATGCCCAGATTTTGCTGAAATATCTATGTTTTCTTAGCCAGTAACTGCACATCTGGAAAGAGTTCTCCAGACTAGCAAGAAGCTGTTTAAAGGCTTAAGGATAAATCCATAAGAAGTCTTAGAGAGGAAACAAGCACTAATACAAAATTCAGATCCTTCAGAATCTCAGTTCAGTTAGCATCTAATCCCAAAGTTTATGGGCTATGTCTGCCAACGTCATAGCCATCAGCGGTTCTTTCACAGAGACCTCCTTATGTACCGAAAGGTTTACTTTTGGGCATGCCTAGAAGCACTCACTCTTCACAGTGCTGATAAACTCAATGCTTAGGTCAGACCTTAATCCCTGCTGGATTCACAAATATTCCTCTGCCTACCACATTGCCTGCCATAGATGTTCATCATCTGTCTAATTAGGTTCCTCACAAAATATGGAGTTGGAAGGCAGGATGGTAGCATACCATTGTGTTTTGAGTTCCTACAAAAGATATCTGAGATATCCCTACCTTAAGGACTAACTAGTACCAACCGTTCATTTTGTATACGTTGAACACACCATCCTTCTCCCTGCAGCCTCCATTTCTTTCCACCTTCTCTTCAAGTATGGCAATAAAAACTACAACCCACGAGTCATAAATAGAACCTATTCATTCCGTTTAGATAACTGGAAGAACATGGTGCTCTGTGAGCAGTGCGATTTATTAAACTGGCTTCAGTATGCATAGGGAAATCCCTGAGACTCACACACCTCAGCAAAGCTAGGTTTATTCCCTTTCTTCACAAATGTCTCATTTGACCTCAGCCGTACACATAATACTTTTACGTCTCTGCACATCTCCAAATCTCCCTGCTCGCCCATAGAACCCAGCTCTGCCATTATTCTCTAAATGCTGGCTGGCTCAGAGACAGTCTCTTCTAATTTCTGAGCTATTTACGAGTTAATTGGGTGCCACAATGTTTGCTGAGTATTTTTCTAAGTGGCTTATTGTTACTCTGACATAAATAATCATGACAATTGACTTTTTTTTTATGGGAAATGCCCCTGGTTTTCCATTAAGAGGCTTTTGGTTATGCCAAAGAAGTGCAACTGGTAACAACTGATATGTTGAACAGTGTTTCGTACAGTTACGCCTGTGAAAGCTCTTGCAAGACCAAAGGAATGTCAGTATTTTCAACAGCATGCAACATATATATTTATACTGGCAGAGATTATAAAATAAATGTAGAGAACCATTAAAAACATTCTGAGTACAAAACAACAATTTTCAGCATTAAAGACACAAGTATTTACCATAGTTAAGATACCCACAGTGTCTTAAATAGAACCATTATTCTGCATTCCCAGCTATTGAGACATACTGCAGTATCCAATATGCCAGAGCACTGTAACTGTTAGTAAATGATGACTTTTTAATGGGAAACCCTGTACATGTTAAAAATATGATACTCTCCCTAATCCTATGTAACTAAAGATATCTTATGCAGATCATGAAGATTTAGAAACCTCTGAAAAACAGATGTGCCAAGCAACCCACTAAAAGCAAGCATATATTGAATTTATTTATTAATTTATACAGTGCCCATCTCAAAGCAGAGTCTGGAATCCTGTACAGAATAAACAAAAATTAAACCAAACTGGGCTCAGAGCCAAAAGAAATCAGTGGTACCAATAAAAGTGGGGGAGGGTGAAAGAAAACTATTCCAAAAAGATATATCCATGTCTCCAGATACTGTGCTATCTTAGTGGACACATCACAATATCAATACTGGAAGTAACAGAATTACAATTTACAGCAAGGATAGAAATATTTGAGGGGAAAAAAAAAAAGACAGTAATTATGACAGAGTTAATTTACAGTTATTGAAAGCCACGGCACAGAGGCAATTACAGTGGAGGAAATACAAACTGTGAATTTTGAATGAAGATTGAGTATATATACTGTCACACAACATCTATAAGTTTTCAGCTCTAACTATTGATCATATTGCATTTTATTCTTTGTTTGTAATATGTAAACAATAAGAAAACATTGCAAATACCATGTGAGGGCTTTCTGGTAGGTATTCCCTCAAATATATGAACTTCTATTCTGTCATTGTCCTCCTTCCCATATTTTATTTATAACACATCATGATTTTTAGTCCTTTTTAAAATTTTGATGACTTAGATGAATAATGATGAGGTAGCTGCCTAAATACAGAGCTACTATGAGGAAATGCCTCAGATAGAGAGAGAGAGGACAACGAAGCAGCCCATTTCATTTTCAAAAGCCACAAAGACCAGACCACACAATTAAAATAGCTTTTGGCTATGTATCCTCTCCTGATTTTTATTCTTTTCATTATTATGTTACTTTACCAATATCACTGGGGGTGAGCTTTACAACCATTTCTTTCCCGACATTCTCTTTCCCGGGACAGCCAAGTACCAGCCCTGTTTGCAACACATGGAATTTTACACATTTATTCACTGAGGACATTTTCAGTGAGTTCCCTGTTCTCCAACTCACCTACTCAGTTTTTCAGAGTCTCTGCCAAAACAATTCTGTCCTTACAAAACTAATGAAAACTTTAGCAACAGGTTCAGATTCCCTTACTATGGCACAAGATTTCAAAGTCAGGTTTAACACCCAAATCCCTATCACAGAAAATCGTAAGACTTTTTCTTCATCACTAAGTGGTTCTGAACTATTTATAAACAGGTGAAGTTTTCCTGGACGTAAGTGGTACAGTAATACTACCAAAAATATCAGTGCTACTGATGTTGAGCCCTAGAGAAAATATAAACACAGCTGAGACATGAAAAAAGCTGTATGCTATAAATAGTTGCAAAGGATGGACAGTAATCAATAATGTGTGGGCCTAACTCAATTCATTTTGCATTGCATATAATATTAATGCACTGAGAAACATGATTCTGGAAAGAAATCAAAATTGCTTAAAATACATAATTTTAAAAATATTGTTTTCAATGTCTTTCCATTTCATTTAACATTTTGAAAATTGCTAGCTGCATTCTGTAACAATGTGACTGGTTTAATTAATCTCTTACAATTATAATATAAAGGAACATGCTATCCCAGCTTTCTTCCTAATAATTATTATAAAAATATATTTCAAATTAGTAGGTTAAGTCAAAATCCTTGATGCTACTGCACAAAGCCCTCACAATTAACATTATATCTTGGACTAGATGATCCTTGAGGTCCTTTCCAACCTAGGATTCTATGATATCTGGTTTAAAAATTTTTATACATATATACACACACACACATACATATTTATTTCAAACACTAAGTTGGCTTCCTTAATTATACGTTAAGTTCCCAGGGGAGGAAGCTCCCCTCATACCTCTCCAGGTAGGTATCTGTATATCCAGAAGCATAGAGAAGCATTCACACACACAGACAAACCATTTTTCCAGGGAAAGTTTAGCAGAACATCCTTAACTCCTGTGATTAAAACACATTTTCCCTTTCATTTTACTAGGAATCTCTCATTGATTTAGATCATAGCTGAATCCCTGAATCAGTTTTATCAGGGATGTAGCTGTTCATACTTCTGATTATAACACACTGTTTTCATTTGCCCTTTACTCTAAGTAACTACAATAGATCAGGATACAATTTTCTCTCCCCGGCATTTGCCTCCAGCTGATTACTATTATCTGAAAGTTTCAGCCAAAACAGCTCATTCCAAAAACATGGCAAAAAGAATACAGGATGCTTTGCCAGGATTACTACAATTCTAGCGACTCATTCCTTTAAATCATTTTGTGTTCCCAAACCTGAGGGCAAAGGTATAAAAAACAGAGGCAGGGAGGGAAGCTGGAATTGCTAAAGAGGGAAGGTAAGGAAGGAAAGGGTCTGAGGGACAGCCCCCTTCAATAAATTAAATTAGGCAAGTCCAAAACTGGAGAAGAAAAAGGAAAAAAGAAACCCCCAAAATGTACCAAATCACTTCTCCAACTCTTAGTAGCAATTTACAGAGCTTAGTATAGAGCTCCAGCAATGGTCTTACAGAATCGTGGGATTGCTCTGGACTGGAAACCCACCAAGGTCCCTTCCAACCTATCTCGCTCAAAGCAGGATCAACCCAGAATTCCGATCAGGTTTCTCAGGGCTTTGTCCACTTGGGTCTTGAAAATCTCCAAAGACTAGGGAGAACACAGCCTCTCCAGAACTCTGTCCCAAAGCTTAATTACCCTCTTAGTGAATTTATATTTTTCCTTGTATCCAGGCAGATTCTCCTCAGTTCCAATTTGAACATTACCTTTGTCCTGCCACTGTGGACCTCAGCATGCTCTCGGTCACCTCCTCTTTTGTCTTGGAAGGTATGGAAAAAATGCCAAGATCAGACAAGCTGCTGTGAAGAAACTAAGGACATTAAAACTGGATTACCACAGAGACTGAGAGCAGGAATTAGATGAGATAAAATGCAGTGAGAGCACACTGATAAACAGCTAGGATAGAAACAGAGGGAATGAGCATGGCAGTTGAGACTAACAGGCAAATTCTGTCACTTATGTATTCCAGAAACTTTGGGCTGCACGTGTAATTTTGACCACAATTATAGGCAGACAATCTGAGCACAGTGTCTCATCTCAGGCAAGAAAAAACAGTGGAAACTGGATCTAATTGGATGTGTGGCACAACTACTTATACTAAAACTCAGAGATACTAGCGGTCCCTCATTTCACAGAAATACTGTGATAAATCAGTATTTGTGATGCCTGATGAACACCACAGAAAAGTTCACAAAGAAGGATTAATATCTTGAAAGCAGAATGTGAATAGTGTACCGTAAATATGGCCTGGGATCAAACCTTAACCAAGGAAGGCAAAAAACCCTAATAACTTCTCACTCAACAATATTTATTTCTATGTGCTAAAGAAGGTTTGGTCCCACAGAAACAGTGTTCTGATCAGGTAGTTAGCACTGTATGACTGTAAATACAGACAAGGGAGATGAATGAAGGCTGCTAACTTAACTCTTACCTTAATTAGGTATTTACTAACTTTGGAATTACTAACTTTGCAACTTTAAGATGTTCTTTTAACGCAGTTTTCTGTATGTAATAATAAAACATGTACCTTATTAACCGATTTTGATGCAAGAGAAAGAACTGATAAATTAGAATGATGCAGTCATGAAAAGCCAATGGCATGCCAGCTGTGATGACTGCTGTGCTGTTTGCCATAGTTTACAGGTCTGAATTGCTATTTATTAACATTAATTTCCCAATGTGCAACCATTTTTTTCAGGCACTTTCTGAGGTTGGTTATTGTACAAGTAGCTTAAACCTGTTTTGATATGGAGGCTGTTCAAAATCTCATTACTGAAAATGGGAACAGTTCAACCGATGTGGATTGAAACCAATGGATTTTGCAAGAACATCCATATTTCTGAATGCATGAGCTACAACTCAGCTAGGTACTTAGGTATGTGCATACTAATTGCATACTAACAGTCCTTTTGATATCACTGAGAGTACTGATGTTCTTGAAATGAATCATACACATACCTGTAATGCCAAATAAGAGCTCAGACTAAAATTTAGAGAAAAGAAGGGACAGGAAAGACCAGGAATATGGTAAGCAATGGATATGTTACTGCCTTACAGGCAATGCAAACAGAAGAAAGGAGACAGAAGAATATTAGTAAACACTGAGGGAAAGTGTTCAAGAACACATATTCAAGATGCACATAAAGCCTATCAGAAAGTTTTTCATTCTTTTTCCCCAAAGGTTCAGAAAGAATTTTTGTGCCCTAGAACTTGCAGATTAGTGGCACATAGGGATTTTGCCTTTTAAACAATTTATTGAGAATAATTCAGTATCAGATTATACTTCTGAATGAAGTTCAAACGAGCAGAATAGAGGATCTGAGATTTCTCAATTGCTTGTTTTGTACAGAAGACAACTGCACTGTTTAACTCATGTTCTCTACTAGACAATATCATGGGAAAGCAAGTTCTAGTTTATACAGCAGCGTATGCATAAACACAGCTGAATTCATTTTGACCAATGATGTAGCAAATGCATCAATATAATCCATTGTGTAAATGTTGGGACCAAGCCTGCAAAACCTCATTCATATGAATAATCCCACCAATACAGAGTCTAAACATAAGTCATAAAAACACATCAGAGTTAGGGTTTTAAGCTCATCATTTTAGAGCGAGATAATGTTCACATAAACAGCTAAACTTCTGGGGCACTCATTAGAAACACAGTGCAAAGCTCTTAGGGTTTGACCATTAACATGCTGGCACCTAACGTTCTCTGTGAAGCAATCAAGCTCTTTTTCAGAATTATATGATCATCCCTGTGTATACCCCAGCTTCTTAAAGTATTCAAAAGCTTTCTAGCTTTTGATTTACTACTTTTTTGGGGGTTTATCAACTGCTTTTAATTTCTTGGCACACTCCCAAACTCGTCTGGGTAGTAGCATGAACTTGGTGATCTTGGCATCTAGAATTCTATCTTAAAAAGCCAAATACCTTTCTTACTGTCGTGATCAGTTCAGGTTTCAATACACAAAATTGTTCTGTCCTGCAGCATACACACAGAGAACTAACCGTCCTCTCAACACAGCACATGCACAGGTGACGCGATTGCGTTTTGTTTGCTGTCTCACGCTTAACCTCACTGTTTTAAAACTGATGTTTCCTATATACAATACTAATTGGAAATGGCCTTCAACAGCCTCTCAAGTACACAACTGTATTATATAAATCATATCTGAGAATTAGCAAGACACTGTATCACCTTGTTTATCCATAAGTAACAGGGTATGATGAATGAGAAAACCTGATCCTCGCTAATGCCTTTCTGACCACGAAAATTCACTAAATGGATGATCCTAATTGCTTCCTAGTGCTCCTGAAATACTATATTCACAAAACTTTCCTCTTATAATCGATGTAGATAGTCCTATTTTAAAATAAAATCCATCTGCATATGCTTCAGGCCTTACTTTAATGAAATCCTGCCCTTATTGTAGATATGGCCACACAGAAACCATGGGAGTGACGTGACAGACCAGGATTTTCACTTATGCAAAATGCTGCTTTAAGTAAAAACCGACATTTTGCTGAAGTAATCAACCTTGAGTTTATTGATAGGTAAAACACTAATATCTCCTTTGCCAAACCCTGGGGTTTGCACAACTGTTTAATCTTGCATAAGTTTTCATTGAACTATTTTTTAGATGATTCAGAATAATCACAAACTTTATTTAACACAGGACACATCTTTACTGTTTCACCTTTCTCTGTTACGCTTTATTTTGGAACACAAAAAAAAACCAACTAAAAAACGCATTCCCATCCCAAAATGCAAACGGTATTTGTAGCTAACATCCATGCTAAAAGGCACTATAAAGATTAATTTGTTAATTGCTTTAACTGACAGAGAAACTATGTATCTTGAGGTTTCCCAGTTCTGATGAGATCTTCCGTGCCCAGTACTCCATTACCAAAACAAACTTACCACAAATTGCAGTTTGCACTAGCAGTGCACAGTCACAGAAGCACCAGTTTTCATGAAGATGGGTCAATGTAAGTAAATCCACTGCCCCAGCCATTTGGCCACTTAACCTGTTTTTCCTTGCAAGGGTAAAGCCCGCTCCTCTCCTGTGCCTTGAGCACACTTGGAACTACAGCTCCGCTGCGTAATGAACGTGCCTGTCGCTGCCAAGGTTCAGAGAACATTTGGGCACAGGTGTTGGTTCCTTGTCAGCCTCCGGGGCCAATAAATGGAATCTCTGCAATGTGAAATGAGACAATACATTCACAAAGTCATTATGTTTTCCCAGAACATGCTAAGCTCCAAAATAAATGCATTTCAAGCCTTATAACACCCCCGTATTCATAAGGCTCATTACTGTTTTTAATTTTGCTTGCTGCTTATTTACTGTTTACTCTCTTGCTTTACTGCCCTGGTGAAATCACTGTTAATTGATACCCCAAATGGAAAGAGACAAAAATGGAACACAGTTCCAGAAATGCTCAGTCCCTAACTAATCCCGCCATAGACTCACCACTGCCAAGATGGCACCACATTAAAAGGTTAAAAGAACGTCTTCCAAATTTCTGTATCCTCTTTAATCTCTCTTGTCAATCTTTTAAAGTGGCTTTTTGGCAGTGAAAGTGGCCATCTCTATCCTATGACAAAATACTTTCGACAGAAGAGATGACCTTACAAGCAAAATTATGATGTCTCTGTAATGACTGCAGCTGTCTTAGCATGATTTTCACAGAAACAAAGTCCCTCTGAAGAATGAGAAATACTACAACTTCTCCCTACAAAAAAAATTTATATCCCCCAAATAGTAGGATTATCAGCAGGGTCCCATATGTCACCTTTTCAGGGAGCCCTTCCCCATGATTCTTTAGTAATTTTTGAATTGCATTCCCCAGGGACACGGAATCCCACTCCTCACGTGTGGCAAAAGCGCTTCGCTTGGTTTTGTTCTTGTTAATGAATCATATTCTACTTACATTGAAAAATCTTTGCTGTCCCTTGAAAATCCCACAGAAAGTCCCTCAAGCTGCTTGCTTACCCCAGTGCCACCTGTATCTGTCTCCATCGATAATGGTACCAGCTTACATCTATCCGGCTACACAGATGCCAGCTGTGCTCTGTCTCAGAACACTTCAACAAACCCAGTCTGTTCCACGCATAATTTCATGAAGTTGAACCCCCATATCTTATGATGGCTTAAAAACTGTTTGTCTAAGCAAAGTTATTTGCAAATTTGCATAGGCTTTTGTGCATGCTGTATTGTGAATGTATGCTTTTAATGTTTGCATTCATTTCAGTTCAGACTCATTTCACTGCACAATATTGTAAAAAACCCTCTATGACTGGCAAAATTATGCAGTAAAACAAGTACAGTCAGCTGATAACAATAAAGAATGGTGCACGATTGTTCATTTCCTTAGCAAGAAAACAATCAATTTAGCAAAGCAACAAAATCAATGAAATATCAGCCATTCCCCAGCCACTGCTTGCTTTCTCCCATCTGAACTCTGGATCCTTTCATTCTGCGATGGCATAAATGACAACAGGAAGATTGGAAACGATGGTCACAGTGCTCCTTCACCTTTCTCTCCAGAGCAAGACCAGCAGAGAGGATTTCTAAGGGTAAAGACATACATAAAACATTCACTCTGCTGCTTCAAGGAAATCTGAATTTGAACAGCACACAATAGATTGGGTTTTGATACTGTATTTATCCACAGAGGGGAAAACTTATCACTTTGTGTTGTACGATGCAGGAATCTGAGGTGATTAGTGGAATTCACAATGCTTTGTATTGTGTATGAAATAATAATAATTGACTGATGAGTTATGATGGCATTTTTAGCATCATGAGTAAAGACGTTAAGTTGTAAGTTGCAAAACTTTCTTTTGCCTCTTAGAGAAAAATGCCCTATCAAACCCACAACATTATATGTTTAATAAAGAGGCATGTATAAGTAAATGTGTAAGGCATGCGAAAAAATCTACAGGCCTAGTACATCACTACTAAAACAGACATCATGGTATAATTGTTAGGTTGACTCTTAAAAGAGAGGTATATCTGTTGACAGTTACCACATGCTTTTATTTGAGGTGCCCCAGGGCTTTTACACCCTGATATTCATCAGTTATTTTGCAATGTGCACTGCTATAATACCATAATTATCAATGCTTATTTTTATCGTTAATAACTTTAATGAATATAATTTAATACAACACTAACTTAGAATAAACTTCAAATAAATGGAAATTAATAGAATTTAACTTATCTGAAAATTTTCTTGTTGATGTAAGTTAAGATAAAGGTAATAAAATTTTTTTAAAAGTACACCAGTGTTATTCCTACTAAAACTTATTTTTGCAATTATTTCACAATAATTTTTTTCCAAAATCACATCTTTTAGTAGTCTTCACTAGCAACTAAATATATTTTAATAATGCCTTATTTCTAAACATTAATATTGCATTCATTTTTTCTATTGTCTTTTAATTCTGTAGCTTTAAGTAAAAAGCCTTTCAGATCATCTGACAAAAATAACAACCTTTTACAAGATTAACCTGTTCTGCCAGAACCTTGCAAATTAGTGAAACACATTCCTTGAGAAACGAAATGCATAGGCCTTTTACGTGAATAAGGCTTGCTATGCAAACTGATTGTTCACAAGGCTTAATCCTGCCTCCATTAAAGCTCACAGAAGTTATTCATCAGCTGCAATATGACTGGGATATTGGATCATTCATAGGGCTTTCTAATGAAGTTTTTTTATAAAAGGATTTGAGCATGAAAATTTTTGAAACGCAAGTCAATGCTTTCTATGAAATCTCTGTAACGCTTGTATATTGACAAAAATCATACACCACACTGCTAAGAACAGTCCGATAGTGGGAGGCAGTGAATGCGATGCTTCTTAACAACACGTTTTCTGTTATTACTATAAAATTGTAATTAGATAGTAAATTACAATGTTAATATTCACTTTGAACAAATAAGTGTTTGTAGTTGGAGAACTGGGCATTATTATGGTAGCACAGGGACCTATTCACCAAGTAAGACATAGACTTTCTTCATAAAAGTTATTCTATTCTGTAGTTTCTTCTTATGAACTTGCATGAAATGCTAGGTTTTTATGTGTGCTATTTGCTGAAGTCATCTTCACCAACATCAAAATCTATATTTCCCTTTGGGGAAGTGCCAAAACAAGCATTCTTCTCATCTGGTTCCACTACCCAAAGAATACAAAGAAATGAAAGAATAATTTCTCCCTGTACAGAAAAAAGATTATGTAAATGAAAAGACAAACTTAAACTCTGATTGGTTGTACCGGAACTTCAACATCTCTTTCTCCAGTGGGGAAAAAAAATTTACTCTCATAACGTTTACACGATATACTAAAATATAATAAATATTCTAATAATATACATTATATATGAAATTACACATTACATATATATTATATATAATAATACACTATAATGTTATACTGTAATATACTTCAATAGATATAATAATAATGTGTTACATCTGCAATATCATTAATATTTACAAATAACAAATCATTGATTGGTTTCAATTATTTTTACTGAGATTTTCCCCTTACCTTTCCCCCTTTCTACAAATAGTTCATTCTGCAGTTGAGGAAGGTGTTTTGGAATACGTACAAATTTTTTTCCCAGTCTGAATACAAGGAAAGATTGAAAATACACTTTATTCATTATGTCAAATAAGTGGTAATGCATTTTGCATATCTATTGTTTATAAAAGTTGAATGTTAGAATGTGGTTCAGCGGTGAAATTTTGCAAATTATGTTACGGGTGCGTAAAATACGGTTTTAACTATGATCCGGTGATCTCCAGAAGACAGGCTTCATTACGCACAGAGCTAGCTAGCTCTGAAGTAGGCGTGCACAGAGATGCCTCACTCCACGTCTACAATATCTTGTAGAAGACGTGCGAGAAAGCAAAGCCTGCGTCCCTTTGGAATGTTCGAAATGGCCACTTTCTAGCATCAGAAAGCTATTGAGCATACAACAACCACAGCACTCCTGCACAGAAATATGGGAGGACTGAAACTGGACAAGGCAGTTCTCCATTTGGCAAAAAGGGGATAAAACAGTTCCGGGAGAGTTGGATTTTAAAATTTCAGTAATTGATTGACTCTGCTCATAGGTTTAGAGCATTAGAGTAAGTCCCAGGAGAGATGGATGAGTGAGCAGAGAGGAGGTAAGGCTGCCAAAAGGTGCATGATAAGTACATTTATCACATGGTTTTGCAATTTATCTTGTATGTCTCCAATTTTTTATGAAACCCCCGTTTGTAATCACCATGTGAAAAATTAGGGAGGCATGCAATAAATTAAGTTGTGAATTGTGATTTCTAATAAGTTAATCATTTAGCCATGCAATTTAAATTTAACTTCTAATCACATCTAGTCTTTCAGGACATAAAAGACCAAACAGAGGAACACATGAGGATGACCCAAATGAGAAAACTAAAGACAGAAAATATGTTTCATCAATGTAAATGCACTTTCATAACCAAATTTCCTGATCCATTATTTCTGAAATAAATAATTTCAACTGTAAAGCCAAAAAGATTTCAGAATCACAAAAAACCATAGGAAATTTTGTGACTAAAATGAAATACATCTTAAACCAAACTGCCTTTAGGTAGTACTATCACATTAATAACCCAGTAATCCATTTCCTTGGGACTTAACACATTCTGCAATGTCTTAGCCATTTCTTTTTAATGTTCAAAGAAAAGTTTTTTGGTTTTGTTTTTTTTTTTGAACCACAGTCATCCTGGAATCCTTAAGAACATATTTTTATATATATCCATTAATTTTGTTCTTAAAATGATAATACTGGTACTAATTGCACTTCAGCAACCCAGTATGTAACTAAAATCTGCATCATCAACTAAAAAAAAAATAATTATAAGCTAAGTATTCAACTAGTTTGGATAAAATCCATTATTTTCATTAATGGATCTCATTTTTATTTTATTGGGTTTTTTTACTATCAGATTAAAAGCACATTTTTTATTGTTTTTCCTAATGCAATTCTGTGTGATATGCTCAGAATGAATGGAATAGTTATTGTTTTAATTATTTTTTCATTTTGTTTTTATCCCGCTCCTATTCCCATTATTTACTACTTTTAAGATGAGTATCATACCATTTACTGTGTACACAAGTGCACATACACTAAACATGCATATGTATATGTATAAAACCCTTTATATATACATACACACACACTTTTAGAAATCTATTATAACTTTAATTTTCTCTGCTGTTGGAAAGAAGTACAGTAGATCTAAATAATAAATAGTTACTAAACTGCTATTTAAGCTTTAGTAATATTTACAAGTTTTAAACTATCCTTTCCCACCCTAAATGATTGAGCCAATTTACTCAATGAAATTAAGTAAACTCACATTCCAAATTGCAATATGAAGTTAAACTCCATCTGATACTTAAAAGACTGTAAAATATTAAAACCACTTGTTTAAATATTTGGGTCGTGTAAATTCCAGGAGACCTAAGTGTAGAGTTTCCAACATAAATAGTCATGACTGTCGTTCTTGTAGGTGAAAGTAGCGTGTGGGATGACAGAGAGAAAAATCTTTAAAGCCAGGCTCCTCTCTTGATTCCAATGTAATTTTTATGGGAGTGTTGCCACTAAATTCTGTGGAAAGATTTGAACATAAGATCTTAAAATATAAGGTGCATAATAGAATGGATATTAACTTAATTCTTTGCTTAGTCAAATAGTGTTCATGTAATGTGAAAGTATTGTATGGTCTTTCAACGCTGTATCTCCAAAAAGACTGGGTTTTGGAATGGTTATTAAAAAAAAAAAAAAAAAAGAAAAAAAAAAAAAAGGGTGTCCCTGAGCCTGCTACCCAGGTACAGTTGTAAGTCTTGTAGACAGTCATTTAGTACATAGAGAAAAAACATCTGTAGAAAAAAAAAATTAAAATCTCAAATTACTGTCTGAGGGGGTAAAATCTAGTCTTCAGGAAGGTAGTCATAACTGCACAGAAAACATGGAGCAAGGCCAGTTTATACCAATTAAACATTTGATCTGAATTGCTTAGAGTAACTTTCCCATGACTACAGTTTATATTTCTCTCCTCATTGTAACTAATTGAGAAGAATACTTTGCATTCCACAAAGGTTAAAAAAAACCAACAACCCTCTCAATGAAAGTAAAAGTTATTCACAGCTAATAGAATACTCAGTATCACTAAAGATTAATTACTGTTGTTTTGAGAGCTTCTGACGCACCAATAAAATGATGTGCAGTGAGCACATACAGGGAAAACAAAGAATTAAAGATAGTAGAATCAACATATTTACAGGTATTGTGAGTCTTCCCATAAAATGGACAAATAATCTCAATTATACCATTGTTTTTCATACAACAGACTCATAATAATACTTTTCTGGGCTTAACTCTCATGAATTGCTGATACACCATTACTTACAGTATGCAAGGAATGAACAAGTAGAAAAATCTGAATTTTTAATTGCACTTACAAAGTTGACCACTTTGATAACCACGGTGAACACACTGTTACTTATGCAAACAGAAGGTTTTGCTTTTCCACACAACATCATCCTGTATCATACTGTACAGAGTTGTAAAATCATGATATATCATACTTAGAATTCCAGTATCTGAATTGCCAAAAGATCTGAGCTGTGGAACTGTTTAAACAGTAGCACTCACCCTGCTAGTTTCGCTGGCAAAAGGCACCATTTCTTTTAGAGCATGGCCATTTTCCTTACAGAGAAGCCAGGGTGGAAGCTGAGCCTACCACTTGCTTGCCGCAAGGTATTATCGGGAATTCCTTTCTGAACTTGATAATAGGCAACTCGACCTCCAAAGTCGAATAGTTTTACTTATGAACGCAGCTTACTGCTTACACAGCTTGATTTATTTTTACCACATCCCAACCTACCAAAACATGTATTGTTTATTTGACAGAAAGAATAAGGCAGTTGCTGCCTGTTCCTGTGCTGCTTAGAAGTTGTAAGCAATGCCATCTGGAGCAGACTATTAGTTGGAAGGGTGCCAAAAGGTACTCCATTAGTTTACTAGGGAAAAAAAAAATGAGTCGTGCACAAGATGATGCTTTCTGGAGGCTGCATGGCAACCAATGAAATAAAATCTTTTGAAGCCACAAAGCATTACAATAAATGACGGTAGGATTTTAAAAATCATGCATTATTTACCTTTTTGTCCACCAAAGACAAAGGGACTTTTATGACTGACACTATTTTGGCTAATACTGTGTGCATCTTGAAAATCTCACCCACAAGACTTTATTGTACGCTGTTGACTAAAGTTAGAATAGAAACAATATTTTGAAGCTCAAGTACATCTTTCCTGCTACAAATTGGCAACAGAAACAGGTTTCTTAATATTCTTTGGCAATAGGAAATCATGATAAGATTTCAACCCATAAAAGTGGTTTAAGGAAAAAGGTTGTTGAAGAGGAGAAATCATACATCAGCATCATAGCAATTTGGTTGATAGATGCTACAGAAAACACATAGGTTAAGGTGTAGATGATTCAAGTTACACCTCCTAAATGAAAAGGGTAATGACCCTTTTCCCCTAACTCTGGAGATGTAATACAAACCCCACGTTGACTGCACTTACCTAAAACCCCAAGTTGGCTTTAGGAGCTATTTCTACCCCCTTAGATACCTCATTTTCAGACTCTGTGGCAAGTTTGGGTTTTTTTCAATAGCATCCTACTACACATTGAGAATGAGTCTACATCTACCTACAGATCTCTTCCACAAAAAGCTGCTGTTCTGAGTGAATCTCAGCATTGGTTTCCACAACAGAAGACAAAATGCAAGTACTCTTGTGTTAAAAGTGAAGGGTTACAGAAACATATAATTTGTTTCTCTACCACTTTCTATGTAAACTTTGAGCTGTCACGGAAAGGATTAATCTCTGATAAATTTGAGACCTCAAGAAGGAAATGTCTCCCCTCTTAGCCATAACTGTAAATCTGCAGATATTTTTTCTGCCCCCACCCCCCCATTTTAACCTCAGTGGAAAAAAAAAAAGGTTCAATGAGAGTTGGTATCTTTAGCTCTACCATTGTCTACAGAGGAAATAAAGGAAAAATTGCCTCAGTCTCTGTAAAAATTAATGAAGGAAGAAATCTGTTTTGTTTCCTCTTAATGATAAAAGCATATGTATTAAAAATCAGAAGCTAATTCTGTGGATTTACACAGCAAAAGTAAGATGTGGAAGAACCCTGGTGAAAGTACAGGTGCTGTATAGGTATCTGAATATTCTTGCTATGGGCTGCTTCTAATTTCTGGACTGCTGGATAGTTCAAATCTGGCAGAAGTTTCAGCAATTTCCCTTACTTGAAAAAAGAAATTAAAATCACAATGTGTGGTGCTTGGCATGTAGGTCTCCTAGCTTTAGGAAAGCACTGACAGCAAACAATTTTACCTCAACTGTTAGTATTTAGTTGAGTCCAAAATCCTACATATGAACGATGCCACCATTTTCATTAAAAACAAAACCCACTACCAACAAAAAAAAAACCCCTGAGTTCATGTTAAGATAATACTAAGTTGGAAAATCCAAGCCTCCAGAAATCAGGAAATACCAGGATTTAGCTTGCACATGTCATCTTACTCCAGCTTGATATGTTTAGATGCAGTCTTTCATTATGTGACCTCATGCTATTTTTCCATGCTGCAGAGTGTCTTGGCGGGTTGGTTTTACACCAAGTTTGTTATATACAATGTACACATATTGCATCTTCGTGTTCTACATATTTAATAGCGATTCTCATCTTCTAAGACATACTCATGGCCGAGTTGTTCATTAAGCAATTTTTAAAGAGTTTTATGGCCCCATGAACAATAATTTTTTGTGGAAGCAGACTAAATTGTATGCTGTGATAATTACACCAAACTAATTGTAGGTAAAATTAGCAAAGGGTCAGACCAATTTAGTTTCACAAGAAGATATATGCTTTGCTTATACCTTAAATGATCTTTAGAAAATGAATTAAGTAAAACTGAATCTCCTTAAATCAACATATATAATTTTCTGTATGTTTGCTGTGAAACAGGAAGTTTTAACACTGCTTTGAAAAAAAAAAATCAAACTTACTAAGTGCTTTTTTGATTATCATTTTCGTTTAAATTACCAATTAACTTTACCCTAGAGAATCAAACAACATGAGTCTTTTCCACTTTACCGGTACATTAAAATGGTACTCAAACACAGCAGGTAGGAGAGAAACATCGATAATGCAAGTATGTTTTTTAAATGTCTTTTACTACCAGCTATAACATCACCCCAATAATGGTCGCTAATATTATGATACTCACATAAAATGTCTTTAGATTTCCTGTTTCTATAGCGATACAAGTTCTCCAGACAATGTAAAGTCCATTGTGGAGCTCTTATACAGATACCTTTGATGTTTCAAGTACGTCATTCAAGTGGTGTGAAAGAGTTGTGGCTGCTATTGCAGTCACTAGTAGTACAGCCTTATTCCCAAGCTCTGCTCCAGAGGCTTAGTTCACCTCTAAAAGAGTAGATGAGACTGGCCTAAAATCGAAGCAGCCAGACTGTACTCTACTCAGGCAGATTTCACACATAATGACCAATATGATCCTCATCTGCCTTGTTTGAGATAATTTCTTGCACTGTCCCTTTACTGATAAGAATTCTTACTAATTTTAAATTTTTATCATGTATAAATGATGTTTTATGACTTTATAGAATAACACTTTGGGATACTCAGTGACATGTAATGCATATCGCTCGTTGCTAACAGGCTAGAAAACCGCTCAGTAACTGGCATTTCAATTATTTAAATTGGAAAAAAAAATTGCAATTGTTGCAAAACAACAATTCTTTTATTTTCTAGTAAAATATTATCCCCGAAAAAAATTCATATGAGGACGTTATTTCTTCAGAAAACGTACTCTGATTCAAATAATTTCAGATTTTGTTGTGTGTAAAATATTTAGTATATAATATACACTAAACATAGTATAACACATATAATAGTAATACTCACTAATTGTAACACTTAGCAAGCATTGGAATGACTTGAAAAAACTTTGCCAAAACAAAACAGTTGAAACCAATTATTTTGATGCAGTGTTCAACCAACATGTTAACTGAAACTGAGTTCTTCCCACAACAAGGTTATACTTCTGAGTTTTTCAGTATAAAAATTATTCATTTGGGTGCTTTTGATCAACTATAACAAACACCAGACTTTTCCTAAGTTATTTGAAAGGTACTTCCTTTTTACCTGAAGGACTTAAGGATGAATACAGTAGATTTTTTTATTTTTTTTTACCAGCATAAAGTATTCCTTGCATTCACAAACTGTCTCAGCACAACTGTCTGCTTTGTCTTTGCTGGTAAAAGTACCAAAACCCATCTTTTTTCAATGAATTCAGATCTAGAGCTTTTTTGCCTTTCATAAAGGACTTGATTCTTTTCCACCAAAGGCATCAAAAGCCACCCAGCCTACGTTGGTTTTTGCTATCTTATGGATGCTCGTGTGCCAATTTATAAAGATTTCTTAGGAAGATAACAAGAGTTGGTTTGTAGGATACTGGACTGGGAGCCAGGAAACTTTATGTGACCTTGAGCAAGTCAATTGCCTGCTGAGCGTCTTTGTCTTCGCCTTATCCCATGAACTCTGAAGTTGAGACTCTTTTTAATGAATAATTCTGGGCGATGCTGTTTAAAACATGTGACTGCCAATGAGGTACACCAGAGACTCAGGTTCACAGCAGATTTGTGAAGGTGACTGTCCTCTGGTGAAGAAGTCACATAAGTGGAAGACAGCAGAACGCTTAGCACGCCCACTCTTACATCTGCCACAACAGAGGAGAAAAGGATGACTATTTTGCTTGATTACTGCCTCATTACTGCCAAAACTGGAAAGGTCTGGCCACACAGATGTTAACTATTTCACACTCATACTTACTGAGGTCTATACACTCATAATGTGGATAACATATCACATCATCTTGAAAGACAAAAACGTATCATGGACAAGGAATACATAGACACAAATCCTGCACCTCAGAACAGGCCACTTTAAGGAGAAAAGATGATGCCACAAAGACACACAGCATTTATAAAAATCTTTAAACATTAGCTTCAGCAAAGTAGCTACAAGAAATGCTCTGAGAGATAGAAAATCTAAGAAAAATAGTACTGGCATCTAATTACAGCAGTAGAGTTTGCTGCTTTTATCTGTAATTGGACTGTATAGTCTTTCATTCTAATTTACTTTACATCTAAACTGTGATAATCAAGACAAGCAGAACAGAATGGCTTGTAACTGGCTATGCCACCGACACCAGTTAATGCCTAATTATAACAACTAAATTAAAGAGGGGACTGTAAGGAGGTTGAGTATCAGTTTGAAGTATTTAATTCTGTGGAAAGAAATAGAGATTTTAAATCCTAAGTAAAAAAATCAATATTATGGCTCATTATATTGGTATTGCTAAACAGATTAATGAAATTAAGTATTTTGTTTTTTAAAGAAAAGTTTTATCATGATGTAAAGATGGCTTTTAACAAAAGACCACAACAGAGAAGGAAATTCACATTCCAGACCAATTTATAAACCAATCTAATCTAGAAAAAACAGTAGGTGGAATCGACTTTCCCAGGATATCTCTGAGAGTTGCAGAACATGTTACATGACTGTGGATTTAATGCAGCATTCTGAAAAAGTGTACACGCAGTATAAAACAGAAAGAAAATCCAGCATCCCAGGAAACCTTTTGGCATAAATCTAACTTTTAATTAAAATATTTTTGAATGCTCCAAGTACAAATTAATTATCTTAGAAATGCAGGTTAACCAAAAGAATGATGTTTCCTATCAGGATACATGCAAGTAAAGAAAAGGAATTTGGAAATGCTCAGCACTGCTGAGCTGTAGCCAGCATAAATTCTAAACATACTGGTTTAGGAATTACAACATAAATTGGTCATCTACATGTTGAACTGACTACATAAGAATTAATCTTTTGGGATTTGAAAAAGGAGCAAGGGGAATAAAAATGGTTGCTGTTAGCACTCTTGCTAAATTGATCCATGATGTTCCAATGGTAGGTGGACAGTGAGTTAGTTGGCATTCATGGTGCATGTAGCATGATTTGGTCCATTCAATATCTTTGATAGAAAGCAGTAAAAAATATTGAGAAAAAATGAAAACATTCACATTTTTAAACTTATAAACTCAATGAACATAGAATCTGCTTTCATATGACAGTCATAATTATTTTGAGTTTTCATCATCTGTAGATGAACCCAAAGTTGGTGACTCTAAAGTTCTAAAACACTTAAACACTTAACATGCTCATCAGGTAGCTCATCTGTTCCTCGTAGCAGAATTCAGGGCGGGGAGGGGGGTGCAGTGATCACATTTTTTATCAGATGTAAAGTGAGTATAGTGGAAAGGCTTTCCTAAAGTTTTAGGAATATTTCACTAGTTCCTAAACTCACTAAGGCAGAAACCTTGTTCCTTAAGAAAGCAAGGCTTCTGCAACCATCGTTGCCCATCTTTGAGGTGCCACTGCCACTTAACTTTTGGCCAATTTCAACCAAATTTGAAAAAGAGTAGAAGTCCTCCTCGTTTCAGTTCTTAGAAGTTTTATGAAATTCAGCATATTGGAATAGGAGAATGACTTTGCTTGGTGTCCTCATCACGCATAAAACCAAGGTAATTCTAGCTGGCAAATCAACGCACAGTCAGACAACTAACTTGTGAGTCATTACAGATGACGCACGGCGTTGTCTGCCTGGGAGGGTTCCCCCAGGGCTTACTGCCAGGACAGGCGCAGTACACGGTATGGTGTGTACAGTGCACAGTATGAGGGGGCTCCAAGAGCTACACAGTGGCACTGAGGTGCTATCTGAGAAGATATGCCTTCCTGCAATTAAAGGCATTGTAACCACAAATTAAACAATTTCACAGACCAGAAAATGTTCTTAGCACTGATGCTTCTGCTAAGTAGCGGATTGAATGAAAGAGAGGTATCTGATCTTCAGTACTGGTCCAGATTACTGGATCTTTAAGCAGACGAGCAACAGATGAGGTTTCTTAGATTTCTATTACTATAATTACTAACAGGCAGGTGAGGCTTTTCCATCTTTTTTTGCTTGTACACAAATTACAGAAGTACTGGTATAGAATTTGCAGAATTTCACATACCCATGAAATATAAATGAACAAAAAGATGCATACTCCAAAACTATACATCCCTGTTCTGAATCATGGCCTGCATTTTTAAGTTCAGGATGATTTCTATTGCATTTAATTACTATCAAGAGAGGAAAAATAATATTCATATCTGATGGTAACAGAGCCTGTCAAAAAACTACAAATACTATCAGTGGGTTTTGGTGCTGCAGCAGTAAGAGTGAACAGTCACACACAGCGGTATGTCACAATGGTAAAAAAGAAAGGGAAAAAATTTCTACTGTGAAGTTAGATATTCTTTTTTCCTCCTCTTCCCCCTCAATTTCACCTTTGACTGCACCTGCAGAATTCCATATCGAGCACAGATGAAAAGAGTGAATGGAATCTCATCCAAATTTATTAATGAAGATAGTTCCCAGCTGAATGGTAATCCTATCCATCTTTTACAGGCAGGTAGATACAACACTTTAAGCCACTCTTTCTGAGTAATTTAAAGACTCTTCTGGATTAAAGGTTTATTAGATTATAATATAGACCTGGAAGTAAGTGCCAGCCATTTCTCACACCTGAAAAAGCAAATGTTAAAGTGCTTCCATAAATTTGATAAGCAACTTCCTTTCTTTTGTGTCCAAACAAAACAAAAAAAGATTCACCACCGAACTCTGAAGACCTGTGACATTTACACCAACACTTTCACATTTGAAAGAGCTCATAAACACGCCCCCTATTATACCCCTAATTTGAAGATAAATATTTCCTTGAGAGGAACAGAAGCAGACTGAAAGAGACGATTCCTTCCAAATGTCCAGAACTTTATTTGAAACTTAAATCACCCAAAGACAAAAGTGTCCCTAGCAGTAGCTGAAACATGAATGACAGATTTCCTGAATTATCACACCCGTTCTCCTGGTGTAAGATTCAAACCCTAAGTGTATGAACCTCACAGATCCTCTACTCATTTAAACGCAGAGCCCTAAAACATTTGCACATATCCAGGACTAGAATATAAATGAAAGGGAATAGCTTTTTTGTTGTTTTGAAACAAAGCCTAAAATTGCAACATGATTGGTTTTGAATATTCAACCTCTTAAAATCTAGAATGTAGAGGAAGCACACACCTCCCAGTGCTGCAGCAGCGTAAGGAGCTCCAAGCATCTGCACTCTCTTCACACAAAGGTCTACCCCAGTGAGGATACGTGATTAGGTCCTTCTGCTATAACAAACTGCCTTAATTCTTAATCTTGGGAAACACACAACTGAAGTTAATTGACACTCACCACCACTACACATTGAAGACCGATAATGCCTACTGCTAGCACAATATCGTCTCTGCATAACCTCAAAACCAGAAACAACAGCAGTCTCCTGTAAGCCCAGGACAACAGAGGAAACAAAGAGAGTGGGAGAAACATGCTTTAACTGGATGCTATCTTTCGTGCATGGCAGATGGCCAAATCTAGCATATCTTTATAACATCTCCACTGACTGGATACTGTTTTGCTTCTGCTGCTGGCTGCTATGAGCTGGAAGGGCAGGCTAGCAGCAGCGGCTGGCCGTGCCACCCCGGCTGTTCTGCTCCACTCTACAGCAGAATGAGCTGCGATAGTGAGGGACCATTACTTCAAAGCATGCAAAAAGGGCTTAGGTTCTGCAAAGGCAGACATTGAGTTATGAACAAGCTGGCTCTTCAATACTGAAGATAATGAATCATCTAAGGAATTCAAATAAGAATTATTACAGAAGGAAAAAACAATCATACATTTGCTTTCTCATTACCGTTTCAGTGCAAAACAGAAAAGTGTGGAAGGGAAAGAACAAAAGTCACATCACCTTTTCCCCCCCATATGTTGCAAATAAATCTATGTTGTTTTACCTAAATGTTAACACTATCCAAACTCTAATATCAACTGAATGTAAACTATTAATTTAATACCACTAGTAACCAAAACAAATACAAACCAGAAGCACTAAAAACCTCATAATTTGTTTTCAGTTAAACTTTCGCCAAACAAACTACTAATATTTGCCTTTTCAGACTTTTTTCCAAGTAACACCAAGCATTTTGTGGATGAATTTGGATACATTTGTTGTCAGCCCAACAGGCCAGTTCGGGGGACAGTCTGCCACCCGCCTGCCTTAGGACAGGAAACTGATGCAAATGTGCTTTGGAAGTCTTGTGACGGCTGTCTTCCGTCACTGAGCAACGTGGGGACCTTAACTGCATTCAGCAATTGTATGACTGGGTTTAGATGTGTGCAAGCAATACAGACTACATAGAAGAATGCAAATTAACTGCTACACTTATCACATAAATACAAACTTCCTACTTTCTAGCAGCATTCTACCACAACATCTGTTATCAATATATTACTCTTAAAATAATATATCATCAGATAAACTTCAGAATTAACAGAGCTTGACAAATAAGCTGTTTTCAGACAATCATACATTTCAGTTACTTGCTGTGGGTAAGCAGCCCGCAGCTAAACAGAACTGAGCTGCTGTAGGCAGTAAAACACAAGGACTAATGCAGAAAAAAAAGGATTTACCTTGTTATATTGCAAAGGATACATGTGGAAAGCTCAAATTTTGGGAAAAACACACATACACACAATGTGTCCTACAAGGTCTTGCAGATGGTTTGGTCTCCCAAGCCCCAAACTGATCCTGGGCTCCTGGGGAGCCCTAGGACCATGCTGTTCAGCAATTCATCAGCTAAAGCCATGTAGCAGAGGTCCCCTTCCTCAACGGTGAGATCTAGATAGCTAGGAATATGAAAAAAAAAAAAAACCAAACAAACCCAAACCAATTTCAATTGCATTGTGCTGGTGGATCTTAAAGGAATACCTTCCATCCAGACCATCACCTGCTCCAGCTATATTTAGGGACCAAGCTCTCTGGAAGTCTCATGGCTTTAATTTCTGCCTAGTTCTGCATGTGCAGTTTTGGGAATGGTATTGCTAGAGCGATCTCTGTTCAACTTCTCCCAGGCTTTCAGAAAGGAACTCTGATCACACTGTGGGCAACACACACCAGAGCACTCTGAACCACTCTAGCTCCTGACAGAGTCCAAGCTACAAGTTACTGTGGGCTGAACTAAGCTAAAATTTGAAGAGAGACAATTTAGGATTAAAGACTTTCTACTTCTATTGTAACCTGAAGAACAATTTCACACTGAGATTAATCCATAAGGCTAAAGCAGATATTCCAGCAAGGATCCTAGATAAAAGGCTATGGGTTTCCAGGAAAAGAAAGGATCAAGGGATAAGACTATAGCGACAGTCCAGATTTTTTGAAGATGCAATACCACTGTATTGCACCTCTGTAACTGCTGAAGAAGGTGATGCTGCTAGAAGGATATTTGATGGCAGTTGCTGCACATGGAACAGGCAAAATTGATACTGATATGAAGGCACTCTGCAGAGGACCTTCTGGCTGCCACAGCACTGTTACAACATGTAGCAGCAAGCAGCTGCAAGAAAAACATTCCAGAAAACCCACAAGTTCATTTACCTTCACCCAGTGGAGGAAATTTTCTCTAGTTTTATAAACAGAAATACAGCTGTCTCTGCTATGCCAGACAAAGCCTCTATCCAAAAGTTTTCTCAAGAGATTTTTGATAATGGATGTACCTGTAAGAAATTTTCCCAAGCAGATATTAGCCTGGATCCACTTTATGTTATGGAGGGAATTCCAGATACTGCTTTTATTTTTTTTTCCCCTCAAACAAGTTGTCAGCTTCTCCTCCCCTGCCCCAATTTACACGCTTCAAGGAAATAAATTATAATATTCCAGTTTATTCTTAAACTCAGTTTACCAAGATCTTTTGTTATGTCCTTTGAGGTCCTTAGTTCGAATTAAACATCTTAAGCAGTGAACTTGTCAATACTTTGAAATCTCAGCAACCATGTAGTGACTTTTGTGCAACCTATGTCAGTGAAACTAATGCCATTAATTTAAATCTGTAATGTCCAAATGGCGTATGGGAAGTCACCAGATTAGAAGCCAACGCATCTAACTTTACTTGCCAAAATGCAGGTCTGGCTTTGACAACCACAAAATTCTATCTTCTTAGAAATTAGCTGTCATTATCATTTCTTTCTTTTAACAACTGCTAACTCACCTTCAGCAGGGAAATGTCGTTACTTGAACTGTTGCAATTTCTTCTGTGTTCACTGGCAACAAGAAAAAAAATATGTTAAATTGTTGCTTAGACTGATGTTATTTTCTGTAATGTATGTTTTTATTCACTATAATTTCTCACACAATATATTGTTTATCAAAAATTCACCAGGAAGTTTTGTCTGAAAACACACTGTCTATAGACAAATACGTTTAATTAATTTCCAGAACACACAGCTCAGTCTAGGCCTGCTCAGATGCCAACAAAATATTTCATTGACTGTAAGCATGCTCAGAAAATCAGCACAAGATGTAGCAAACATGCTATGTTTCTATCCCTCAAAACCAGGAATTTTCTCAAGTTCTTGGGAAATAATTCTAGTGATTCAGGAACACTAATGGATAGCTTGCTAGCTCTGAGCAAAAGCAAAACAAATGTATCCTATTAGCTTAAAAGGTTGTTGTTTTTTTTTTTTTTTATCAGAGACTGTCTTTTGTTATAGATCTGTAAAGCAGATCCAAATGGAATTTTGTCCCAGTTTTCTGCAAGAAAAACAATTTTGTACACGTGTTGAATAGAACTAAGGTGTGGCAGCAAAGGTTGACACTGCTATATACTTCAATGCTAAAACATAGGCAAAATAATTAAAGAAAAAATCTTGACATCTAGTAAGACAAACTTTAAATTCCAATGCAATACATATCTAAATATTCACAGCCAGGTAAATTGGGGTGTATTGGGCCAGATATTTTTTCAAGAAACAACATGTCTTTTGTGTATATATAATGTAAAACATTCAGAGGTAGTATAGAAGAATATAAATTGGTATACATAAAGGTCACTCATGTATCTTTAAACTAGGACATCTCAGTTGAGGTAAAAAATATCAGACTGCAAAGGAGAGGAAAGCCAATGTGAAAAAGAATAAATCACATTTTACTTTCCTATATAATTATAACGTATATCCCAAAGTCACACAATTCCCTTTGACACTATCGATTGCCACAAGCGAAATGACTGGAAAAAACCCATGCGTTTAATATGTGTAACATAACAACACAAGCCTTTTGATGGCAATATTTGCAAAAAAAGTAATTCTAAAAAGGCAGCGTACATGTAATCCATTTAAAAGTGTTAACAAGGTATAGCACAGCCTTAGTTGTATTTCCACTCTCTGTTATTAAATATAACCAGAAAATAACAGTAAAAATTAACCTAAAGCTTAACGGCTTATGTAAGAATGCTTTAATAAAAAAATGTTACTGAGGTTATTGAACTGTACAATTAAACCCCTCCCACTAAATACTTTTCAGAGTAATTTCCATCTAAAGCTTATTCAGCAAACCAAAATGCCAATGCATTTCTTCAATTTCCACTTCTTTGAACCTGTTAATGTATGAATAAAAAAAGATTTATTTGTGTTATTAGCCACATATAACCCTCTTGTCTAAAAAGGAGCCTTAAATACAAAATTTCTGAGATACACATGAACCTACAAAATATCTAAAAGATCATTTTGATTTTCTTCTGCAAGCTATGTTTGATTTACATCAATTAGATCTTTCACATAAGGTATCATATAACAGGAAGCCTAATAACCCAGAAATAACCTCATTAAAAAAGACAGCATATCGGTCTAAGCAGAATGAACTCTAAGCAGAAAAATTAGTGACCTGGAAAGTAGCAGGAAGAGGTAATAGCAATACAGAGAAAAAATACATTCCCATTAGCTAGTCAAAAGTAGAAATCACCAGTAATAAAGTAAAAATACAATAGAAGCATAAGGAGAACATTTTAAAATATTTTTATCTTTGGAAATTCTGTAACATAAAACATATTTCCCCAAACTAAGATGCTGTCTAAAATTATGTTATTACTATAAGTTAGTCTGTGGTTTTTTTCAGATGCTTAAAATGGTCCTTGGCAGAATATTATTAGCAAGCCTAATACATTTATATTAAATTATCAGTGTATGATTCCAGTGTCTATGGATTCATCTATTTTAAGATTAATGGTTAATAATGGCAATTCAAGTTGGATTTACATAGCTACCCCTTGTCTAACGTTAGCTGCTTAGATTCAAAGTCTAGCAAAACCTTTTAAAATAATTCTTATTAGCCTATTGACAACATTTTCAGAAACCACCCTTTTTTCAATTTTGAGAAATGGCTTCAATATAAAGACATTTTCTCTTAATTATTTGTTAAATGCTTTGTTAGATATGTAGCTCCTCTTAGCTATTCCAGATCAAATTTACCAGTGTAAATGAGAACAAAAAGTACTTAAATCACCATTGGATGACTAAGTTTATCTTGGTTTTATTTGGCAAACTACCTATAGTTTACTTCCATTTCCAAAGCAAATTAACTCAAATCGAACAAATGGGTACTATGCATAGGACAGATTTAAGTGATCTTCTCTGTTTTTCAGTTTAATAAGTTTAAAGTCTGATGACAGGAGGAAGAAAAAAAAAAAACAGCACACATGAAGAAATCTTAATTTTAGACAAATCTCCAAGTTTTTCTTTATTTTGCTTCATAATTTTTAATCCAGGAAAAAACCTGGTTTTCCACCAAATTACCCCTTTTTTAGACACTTACCTTTTGATCAATGATTCAGCTGCACAACAGACTTAATTAAGCCATTTGGAATATTTTACTCCCCATATCTGTAGATTGTTGTAGACCATGATTGCTCATTTTCAGTTCATTGCCTCCAGAACTACAGCAACCATACTTCTACTGTGGCCATGCTTCCAGCAGCTGCTGCCATCACCAAGGGTAAAGGATTCAGCTGATGGAAGGAGAACGATGTTAAAACTAAAAACCTCTTTGAGCTTGTGGAGTCAGGTTTAGCTGTATGTAGTCCAGAACATGAGTGACTCTGGTCTTGTGATTTTCCATCCTTCCTCTGAAATATACCTATAAAATATATACCCAAATAATGTGAGGAAGACAGACAGAGGACTGTGGAGCAGAAAATTCATCAGCTGAGGAGAGGAAAAACATTAATGATTTTTACCTCTTTGTTTTATTTCCCAAAGCCAAACAGGTAACTCTACTGAACATTTCTAACTGTGATGGCCTTTCCAGGTTCAGATATCTGGGAGGAAACAGGGTGCTACCTTCTACAACAGACTTGTTTGAAACTGCTCCCCCTTTCTTTTTGATCACACTGCCTGGCTCCACTACAAGCCAGGTAAGAAACAGGGAATTCGTTGCATGCTGGATCACTTTTAAGTATCACCATTCCCCCCAGTCCTCTTCCTTCCCTTTCCCCAAGGCTGAATTCTCCATCTCGCTCCAATAAGAGAGGCGGGCCCATGGCATACATGGCTTAAGAGAATTTGAAAATGCACTAGTAAATAATACTATAAACAAAGGAAATAAAATTACTAATTTGGGGGTAACTGATATTTCTTCCCCCTACCCCGGTTTTCACGTCTCCTCTGAAAAAAGTACATCTTAAACTCCTCCTAATGAAAGGAGGGGAAACTTGGAAAGTTTCATCTTCCTTAGGGTTAACTTTCTAGCTAAGCTTTTTTTACCACAGGTTTAACCTGCTTACAAGGAATATAGCTATTTAGCTCTGGGTGGCTCCCGAGACCTCTACCACATCAGTAGCCAAAGAGTTTTCTCTTAAGTGTTATGATATCTGTTTTCTTCTATTACATATAAAATGCTGCATAGCAACATGGTACAGTGCACCAAAACAGCTATACAGCAAACAATTTTTGGAACAAAACAATAGGAAAATGTAAGCTGAAGACATTCCTAGCTCCTCTACTGTTACTTGTACTTTTAATGCTTTTCAGAACCCATTTTGATATTCTCTACTTACAGGACTCAAGATCAGTGCTCCATTGAGCAAATACTGCACAGACACTCATGAAAATAAGTTCTAGTGCATATATCTTAAAATCAGCAGAGAGGAGAAGGAAGATGGGTGCTGAGAAGGAAGATACTCTGCCAAAGGCACACAGTATGTGAACAGACATGCAGGAGCACAAGCTACGTACCTCTGCTCTCATACGAGCCACCTCCAACAGCAACAGCCATTGCCACAAATACTGCTTGGAGGGACAGCTGTCATTCTGTTAAAGTGAGCTTGTATACACAACACTGGGGATTTTATTAGGGCTTTACAATAAGACATATCAAAAAGCATGGTTTAAAAAAATAAATTAAAAAATTTATAATGTTATAAAAGCCCGTATTGCTAAAGGTAAAGCATCCTCAGCCTTCGAATGTTGACATTACTTAAAAAAAAAGTACCAGACATAATCACATTACCACACAATGATCCTCTCTGAGACAAAAAGCAGAGTGTAACATTGCAAATTTCTTGCTCCTAAAATCAAAGTAAACTCCCAATCACTGGTTTTGGAGGCATTTGTGGGAAATCTTCTGGCAGATTTTCTCAGCATCATCAAAAGTTAATCGGAGATGGGCACTTAATTCCCCTTTATGACTTTCAAAAAAGATGTGGCCAGCTACTTTTAATTTATTAGGGAGCAGATTTGCAAAGACTCTTTTATTACGAAGGCAGTAAGAGAGCTATTTTTCCATAAAATATATGTAAATATGATTTATGAAAGACACAAATATTACTGAAGTGAGGGATAAATTGTTTCAAAACTTTATGTTCATAAAAGCTAGGTAAAAGTACATATTGCTTCAATATTTTTTCTTCTTTCACATGTTGGTATCTCTCACGAGTAACTAGAAGGTGTATTCTCTGTATTCTGCTCACCTTATACAGTATCTTTACCGAAGGCATCTGCTATGAAATTACTAAAGGAAATGAACCTGGAACACATACTATTGCACAGTTACTGATCAGGCTGCTGCTTAAAGAAAAAAAAAAAAAAGTACTACCACTGGAATTAAAATTTGCAAGCCTTAAAGGAGAATTTACTTCAGAAACCACAGAGATGGGCACAGAAGTGTCACGAAACTGTTTTCTGAAAGATTTATTCTTTTGTTAAATAAAATGCTTCCTAGGAATAACATTGCAGAAATAAATGTAATTTGAAATCTGTTAAGTGTAAAACAATTTACTTGAAATAGTCCTTTTCCAGTCTTTTTTTTTTCTCTAGACTGACATGAAAAGAAACAGATTAATTTTTACTATCAGCATCAAATTGTTGACAGGAGGAGAAGTTTGAAAAAGAGAAGAATACCTTTCTGTCCCTGCAAGCTATAGTCAATGGTACCAAAATGCCAATGAACTTTCTGACAGCTCTTGGTATCAGCTGTGCACCAAATTCCAGCAAGGGACAAGACTCAGCATCTGAGTTCCAATATTCCAAGCGATTTCAGTTAAGTACCTAATACCTTTGAAAATCTCGTTTTAATAGCTTAGTCAAAGGTTATCATAAAAACCCCTTGAACTCACAGCTCCCTTCGATGGAATCAAACAGTTATACTTTTAGTAGCGATTAGGAGAAAAACAGATACAAAACTCCTTCATCAATGAGTCAGCTTAAACCTACTGGGCTTTATTCTATCATTCTTATACCAGAGGTCCCAAGAAACAGCAAAGGCTGTTAACATGAATAAGATCTAAACATGAAAAAAACTAGCTGATAACATTTCATCTCAAAAAGGCTCTGCTAAACAATAAAATACTTGTAAAGTTCTGAAGGCAACTTCATAGGTTTCATACTGTAAATTAGTAACCGATAGCACCAGAGTTTGAGTCATACTAAAAAGTTATTGCTCCAAAATCCAAAAAAGTTCATGACTACCTCAAAACTGAAAGTCTTTCAATACATGAATAAAAACTGGCAAGTATTAAAACAAAGAAAGAATTCAAGATAAACCAGAAATGAAGCACATTCCTGAAAGCCTTTCCTCCATGGGCCAGCATTACAGAGCTGAAGACCCAGGCATTCTGCTGGGCTTTCAAAAGGACTGTGAAGGTCAAGGATCCAAACAAAATGGCGATTAGAGGAACGTGCCAACTAAAGAGGAAAATGTGACAATTTCACATGAAAAAGTCCAAAACTTTAGTTAAAAGGTCACTGAAATGATTAATCATGTTGACAAAGAACAGGAAGAAAATTAAGGTATATTCCACTTATACATAGTATGTGATCCAGTACAGCCCATAAGAAAGAACATGTAAGACTAAATACACATAAATATTTGAAAACAACAACACTGATCTAACACAGCTCTCTGGTATCAGTTTGGCCATGGCCAGTTTTTTTAAAAAAATATCTCTGGTCATTAGAAGGAGCATGTTCTGCTACTAGATGTTGTGGCTTGCAAATCAACTCGTAAAGAATGAAGAACAAAGGCAACAACTGTAACATGTTACTGTCTACTACATTTGGTGTTTTACCATCTACTAGATTTTTCTTGGGTTTCAGTTTTATAAAGTTCTTTGCTTTCCTGAGATCAGCCTTTTTAAATCATTCTACACCTTCTTGAATCCTCATATTTCTTTTTAAATGCCAAATCAAAACAGCACACGTTCTTCAAGAGCAGAGCTATTGTCTTTGGTTAAAGGTGGCTTTGCCTCTCATTCTTATAGATACTATTGTGGTAACTGCTACTGAACCACTTGTAAAAAAATAATAAATAAAGCGTTTGTTAGGGCAGATGCAGCTCTGCCTTTACTGAGAACTGTGCTGCTGCAATTGCATTTTATGACTTGCATGCACCTCAGAGCTGACCAGGGAGCCAACAGTAAAGCCATTTCCCTCGTTTGCCGAAGATACAACATGCAGAAAGATTGTGTTTCTGGAGCATAGAAGTAATGGGAAGGACCTTGGTAAGAAGAATCCTGGTCTCCAGAAACAATTTGTCAAGGGGCGAAAAGGGCACATGGCAGCATTGCCAGTAAAAATTAAGCAAAATAATTTGCATAATCTGCAGATGATCTAGATCATCTACCAAACTGGGAGGAGAGGAAAATAACGCAGACCAAAGTCTCCTTTCTACAGCATCAGAGAAAACACTCAGGCAGAGCACGGAGATCAAAACATGGGACTATCCAGGGAAGATCAGAGGCTCTTGACTGCCACCTGTGCAGCTTTTGCAAAAGGTGGACTAGAGATCTCAGGATAGACAAGATTACCAGTATATAAAGAGTATACTAGGATTCTTTTTTAAAATACCCAAGAAAAGAGATAGAATAAATCCTTTTTCTGGATACACCGAAGACACAATACATGGATACACAATGGTAAGCTGAATGACCAACAAACTTCTGCAGTCAGATTGTAACTTGAGAACTTAATATACGCTGGCCGCCCTCAGGCCCTTGCATTTATGTTGTGTGACCTCTGAAACAATTCAACTATGATAAACACTTGAAAAGCCAGTTTAAAATTCACAGTAGCAATTTTAAATTGTCCAGTAAATAAGAATATGGCCATTACTTTTCCAGTCAGAACTATGCTTCCACAAGAATTTGTTTGCAGAAGACTACATGAGGATGTTCTCTGTGTTTGCCATATAGAGTAACTGCTATATGTTTACATGAGAAAGAATGTTGTATCTCTCTAATAAAAAGCACTGTGTGTTTTAGTAGCTCCATGAATCACCCATCAGAGTCTTCAAAAAAACCGTAAAACCTGGAGTCCTAATACAAAGCTGAATGAAACCAGAGTCTCTCCACTCATTTCAGAAGGCCCACCGAGGGGAGCTCTGCCTTGGAGGAGGGCAGAGCTGCGCTCAGCCCCACTGGGAGCTGGCATTTGGCAGTGGCTTCGGTGGATATCAGGAGGGCAGCGTGCCCCCGGTTAAATGCTTGTGCACTAAGGCAACACGTATTTGAGTGCCATAGCAAACTTTTGCCCCCAGAGTATTTTTCATGTGTATTCTATCGTGCAAAAATAAGACTTGATCACCAGCCTGATGTGTTCCTGTCTATGATACATAGCAAAACAGTTCCTTTAAACAAGGGCAAGAGCGAGGGGGGGGGGGGGGGAAAAAAAAAAAAAAAAAATCACTTCCAATAAACCAATAAATAGGTTAACAATGGCAGAATTTTCTAGATATTGCTATTCATTCATACAAATAAAACATTCATATTGGGCATCTACCCGTGTAGACAAAAATCAGCGATTTCAGGAAAAAAAAAAAAAAAAAAAAGAGCTTTGCTGACTGATGACAGTAGATGATGGAGCACTTTCTAACTATGACCTGTTATGTCTAAAGAAGATTTAAGAATATTTTTCTCACAATTGGTCAATGAGATATTTGGAATGTAGAGGAGGGGAAGAAGAAGGGGTGAAATGGCAACTGGCTAGTATGTCAGACATGACAGTCAAATGTTACCAGAACTCAATCCTGGAGAAATATGGACTTCGCAGTAAAGGTTGCTTAAAACAAAAGCCCATTTATCTGAATACTGAAGACATTTAATCAATTTACATGAAGGATTTCAAAATTAGTCAGACTGTAATGAACTATGAAATACTGATTAATGAATTTTTGCAATGTTTGATTAGAAACTTAACATGTATGCTAGCACATTTTGCCATCACAGCATTTATAAGCTAATATTTGTTTCTTGAAATTACCAGAGTATAAATAGTCACTGGATTATGGGGCTGCGCATGTTTATTATTAACCAAGCATTTTATTTCAAAAGTTAGTTGTGAGGAGTTACTAAAATATCTTCTTACATTGAATAATTAACAAAAGGGGACTTTCATATTTGCCTGTACCATCTCATTTCTTGTTCTAGCCTCTTTACTACAACCACTTGGATCTTTCTGGTAGTGCATTAAGCAATCTGAGTAACATCTGTCATTCAGGACCCATTTCCTCATCTCCTGCACAGACTAAGAAACCAGTCAAGTTACATTTAATACCCAATGTATATTAAGTTTACAGTTCTGCAGAAATTCATGTCACTGACCAGAAATTTTGTTGCCTGAAGAGCAACCAAGGAAAAATGGGTCTGTAGTATGCACCGTAGTGGGAATTTTACCACGAATTTCATAGGTGCCAAGGACAAACAAGAAGTAACAAAATAAATACAGCTCAAGACCATTTAATATTATGGCCAAAATAAAGTTTCAGTCAAGTATCATTAAAATACCCAGCTTTCATATATGCCATGGCAAGCATACACACAGTTAGAAAACACATACATTTAGATACATAAGTACACATTTGAAAAAATGAGTTGTATGCAAAACAGCCCCTTGAATTAAAATGAAAAAGTTACTTCTATATATTTTTCTTTATTATTGTTATTATCTCTTCTCTGATACCAATTAATGAGCTATGCTGACATTACTTTTTACCTTTACACCGCAAGTCATCGTTAAGGAGGATACCCAGATACTCCCTGCTTTACTGTCACTTTTTGGCTAATTAGACAAAATGGTCAGTTGTGGGATGCCTAAATGCTAAGAAGAGAAACTTCAAATAAGTTCTAGATGTTGGATCAGTCACTATTTTTTAAATCATAGATACCTCTGAAAAGACATTAAGCACTCTTGCACCAGTTGTTATTTTTCTAATGATAATACTATATCGCCTTAAAGTTTACTCTCAAATATACATTTATAATACTTGAATCACAGGTATCAGCCATCATGTAAATTAGGTTCTGACCCTTTCTTCATTTTATTTTTTCTTATACATTCTTAGAATAATCATAATCTTGTTAGAGTCTCATAATCTGAGCAAGTTAAAACAAAAAAAAAAAGCCTTCCTTTCATGACAATAATATTCTAACTAAAATTATAATTGGTAACAAAGTTAGCAGACCTAGAAATAGATCACATTTTATGAGGTCATCAACAAGTGTAACAGTGCCAGTGAATGATTTTTATAAAGTATTAGTGTAACAATCTTGTTTTGTAATTGGTTAGCTGTAGCTTCTTTTTATTGCATTGAAAATGAAGAGATCCCTTCATGCACAGTGAAAAATGGAAAATCATTCAATTTGGGGTTTGTGGTTGCTAGTAGCAACAAATACTGGAATGTTGCCATCTGGCCTCTTGTTTTAAATGAGATTTGAATAATCAATTTAATAATGGATAGGGTACATACTTAAAGAAATAATCACTTGTCATATCTTAACAAAACTTTAGTATTGTCATAGTTTAACCCCAGTGAGCAACTAAGTCCCACGCAGCCCCTCGCTCACTCCCCCTGCAGTGGGATGGGGGAGAGAATCAGGAGGGTAACAGTCAGAAAACTCATCAGTTGAGATAAAGACAGTTTAGTAAATAAAGCAAAAGCCACTCACGCAAGCAAAGCAACACAAGGAATCCATCCCCTGCTTCCCATGGGCAGGCAGGTGCTCAGCCATCCCCAGGAAAGCAGGGTTCCATCACTCATAATGGTGACTTGGGAAGACAAATGCCACCACTCCCAATGTCCCCCCCCCTTCCTCCTCCTTCCCCCAGCTTTATGTGCTGAGAATGACGTCATATGGTGTGGGACATCCCTTGGGTCAGTTGGGGTCAGCTGTCCCGGCTGTGACCCCACCCAG
>NW_009259593.1:3224592-3245628 GCF_000687185.1 Egretta garzetta
ATGATAACATCCCTGTGTTGTCAGTGCTGTTTCCAGAGCAAATCCAAACCATAGCCCCATGCCAGCTACTATGAAGAAAATTAACTCTACTCCAGCCAAAACAAACCAGCACAAGTATAAAACAAATCCATTGTATGAATTAATGCAGAGCCCATAGGCATCTAAACAGATGAGGCAAATTTTATTTTCCTTACTATTGCCCGAAAACTTTAAGCATACAAGGTTTTAGGTGACCACAAACATATAATAATCATGAATACTAAGAGAGATTGGTGTGTTACAGGCATTCAAAGCCAGTAACCACCTAGTAGAGATCAAACCATATAGAAATATGACATTCTGAACACATTTGTAAGTCTTATGATATCCACAATAAAACGAATAAAATTAAACAGAGCAGAGAAAGAAGCTGAAATAGGTAAAATGTTCACGTTACTATTGCTACTTTGCTCAGTACAAAATAAGAACAGAACATGGGAACTCCAAAGCTACAAATGCTTCCTTCATTTGTAAGACGTATACATAGAGGGCAAAGTGTTCCCACACACCATGGTGAGACCAGCAATATGATATAAGTGTTGATTTTGTCCTGGAAACGTTGGATTTTTACAAGACACTTAATTCTGAATTTGCATACAAAACTGTCATCACAGAAGAAAAAAAATCAGGGATCAGATGCTCGAC
Organism: Egretta garzetta; assembly: GCF_000687185.1. Classification (NCBI taxonomy): domain Eukaryota; kingdom Metazoa; phylum Chordata; class Aves; order Pelecaniformes; family Ardeidae; genus Egretta; species Egretta garzetta. The sequence goes on from NW_009259593.1 coordinate 3,225,277, forward strand.
CACAGCAAATTAGGAAACCACACCCACTGTGGAATAAACAAGAGACAAGATACCTCTGATGAGAAATGACACTCTTGAAAAGCCTCACCTTTGAATTGTGCATTTAATGTAATGAATGCAACCCATGCACTGTAGGACTTTGATAGCAGTTTTGAGATTGGCTCTATTTACAACACCTCCTTGGGAAAGAAGATGCTTCAAAGGTGGGCTTGTATCTAGATTACCACCTTCCTTTCCCAGGTTACACAGACTTCCAGGAACCAATACAAAAAAAGCCCAGGTATGATATACAGTATTGGATTTGATCAATTTTCCATAGTCTGTGGCTTATCAGTAAAACCAGCTTTACCTTACTCAACAGGTGCCACAATATCATCATTCCCACTTTACATGGTTTCTTCTTACTGGTAATCTGCCAGCTGGCAAAAAGAGAGCAAGAAGAACTGCCGGTCAAGTGACTTGATCTGAGGCAGACCCCAGACCCCAGGCAGGACTGCACATGCAGGCAAGGCTCCAGCAACTGGCAGGTGTCATTTACAATTTCCATTACTTGTGGGCTTATTATTATGACTTTTCCCCACAAGCAGTGAGTACATTCTGATAATGAATGCTGCCCACATTATAACAAATGCGCCGATAAAATTTGAGCCACTGAATGGTGATACGTATTTTTAGATAAAATGAAGATATAGCAGTGCCAGGTGGTTAGAAGACAATATAAGCTCTATACAGGAGCTTTTTAGCTCGGTCAGGCAGGCCCATGAGTTGCAGTTTCACAGGGAGCGAATCACAAGGGGAAGCTGGTAGGAGAGGACTGTTTAAGCCTTTACTTCAATACTTATTGCTGTTTGCAGCAGTTTCTTGTGACCATTTATCTCTGGCATTTACAAAACACTAATCACCATGGAAATGCCTAGTATACATCCCAAGCAAAAAAGACAGAAAGTCACTTGGTCCTTTATCGGGTCTTTTATCTCAGAAGTAATATCTGTAGGTGGTTTTTCCATGCAATATTCTATTTTAATATATGCTTTCCCCAAGAACTAAACAGATTTTAAAAACTCTGAGTATGGAAAAGGACAGACTGTTAATTAACTTTCCCCAAAATGCTTTTATATCATGAGAGTGAAAGAAGAGCTAACAACAGTCTTTCAGTGACCAAAAGGAGAAGGAATTTTCAACCAGGAAACATATAGGAGAAAACACTACGCCAAGGAACTGGAGAAGAAGAGTCCTTTGCTCACCCAGACAAGTTTGCAACATATAAACCAATAAGCTCCTAGGGAAAACAGCCACTAACTCTCAAACTTTACTCATCTAATAAATACTACGGAATTAAATAAAGTTTTCCAACTTAGGCAGGTGGGCTGTCATGACAGTCTTCAGAGAAGTCCGTTTTCCAATTTAGGGAGGTGGGCTGTCATGACAGTCTTCAGAGAATAATACAGTTTAGTTAAGAGAAAAAAAAAAAGAAAACAAAACAACAAAAAAAACCCCAACACAGGTAGCCAACAAAATAGCATATTATTTCTAGGATATAATCTCCATTTTATATCTAGTCTGGGGAAATAAAAGCTCACAGAGTGGGCTGTTGCAGAGCCAGGAATCTAGAGCTGCCTAAATCCAAGGTTTATAATCCCTCAGCCACCTGGGTGTTGTTTTCAAGGCCTGTAGCTCTGCCTTATAGATTGCTTTGCATCCCAAGAGAAGGCACATCCTAGAAAGGCATTCTCTCTAAAAGAGCAGGTAGCCTTTCTCCTCACCAGACATGAGAGATATCAGTCCAAATAAAATCAAACACTAAAGAAGACAAATCTTCCAAAAGTACGGATGAGCTTTCTCCGAGTGACTCCAGTATTTATGCTGTTCTTTGCCAGTCAGCCAGACCCAGCAATGAACAACGCTGTGATCGGTTCTACCAGGCAGAGCAGTGAAGGTGCCTGCTCTGCAACACGAATGCTGCAAGTTTCCAGCACCACTCACATGTGGTAGACATCAAGCCTAGAGAGACTTATTAGAAAGTTTACTTGCACCACTTACGTAAGCGGGAGCATTGTCAAGCCTTCTTTTTTAAAAATGCCACTTTTAATCTTTCATTTAACAAAAGTATTGAAGTAGCATGAAGGAAACACTATCCACAAGTTAAGAAATTTGTTTTTCTTTTCTATTACTAACGTTCATATCTTTGGGTTGTTAACATTTCAGAAGGTACTCAAAAAGAATTTCTATAAGGGTACATCCTCATAAAGCTCTTTCATAGGCAAAGCACCCCAAAGAAAATATTATTTTTTTTTTTTTTTCATTTTAGGAAGACAAGAGGCATAAGATTACATCACAGAGTAAAGTTATCCTTACTCTCTGACTACCATAAAGTTAGCAAAGCCAGATGTTGCTTTCACCTGCACCTAGTGCAATCAATTTCTAGCTCTCTTAACAAAACCACAACTGGGACTGTGGCTCAGAAAGTGCTGAGAAAATACAAAAATACAAAGCAGATGGGAAAGGAGCCTTATATGTATATGGACGTAGCAGTAAAAAGCTTGATTTCGTGAGTCTTCTTGTGAGCTACATGCTTATCATGCTGTTTTAAGCAATGTAGCATTCGGAATAACTTTTTGTTCCCAAAATTCATACACACACCAAAAACACGTTCTTACAAAACATTCTGAAGTTCTTTCTCTAAAGTTAACAGACCAGATAGCTTTCACCAGACAGAACTTAACTGAAATCTTCAGAGAATTAATGGAATATGAGAGAAAACATGAGTATCACCGAAATAATCATGCACGTAAAGGTATTTACATGATGCAAAATACAAAGAGTCAACCACAAAATGTAAACCTAATATTACTTGCAACAAACCTCCTCAAAGATGAGGACCTGGGAGCTAACCCAGCAGAGCTGACCGCCACCAGCCGATGACTCCTTGCCCAGTACCTAGCATTAAGAACGGGATCCACAAAAGTCAGCCTGCTTAATGCAGAGCTGCTCATCACAGCAAGGGCAAAGTGTTGCAGAAAAGTGGTAGTGATACTGAGAGTTTGTCCAATTAGGTGTGCTCTGAAACTGCCCGCTAGTTTGATTTGATTTATCACACTTTCAAATGAGTAAGTTTACGAAACCTTCAAATCATCAGAGCTGGTCCCACATGACAGCATCACATAGGGCATGAGTGAATATTCTGTGAGGCAAAAATGCAGGACTTTTTTCAAAACCAGGTACAAATATAGATCGTATTTTTAGAATTTATAAATATTTTTTGACACCCATAGTACTTTGTTAACTTGAATGACAAACTTTACTAAAATCTGGTATTCAGTCCAGTGATTTGTTTCCTGGTGCATATACAAATGATCTAGGGACATTATTATTTTTTTTTTTTTTTCATTTTAGGAAGACAAGAGGCATAAGATTACATCACAGAGTAAAGTTATCCTTACTCTCTGACTACCATAAAGTTAGCAAGCCAGATGTTGCTTTCACCTGCACCTAGTGCAATCAATTTCTAGCTCTCTTAATAAAACCACAACTGGGACTGTGGCTCAGAAAGTGCTGAGAAAATACAAAAATACAAAGCAGATGGGAAAGGAGCCTTATATGTATATGGACGTAGCAGTAAAAAGCTTGATTTCGTGAGTCTTCTTGTGAGCTACATGCTTATCATGCTGTTTTAAGCAATGTAGCATTCGGAATAACTTTTTGTTCCCAAAATTCATACACACACCAAAAACACGTTCTTACAAAACATTCTGAAGTTCTTTCTCTAAAGTTAACAGACCAGATAGCTTTCACCAGACAGAACTTAACTGAAATCTTCAGAGAATTAATGGAATATGAGAGAAAACATGAGTATCACCGAAATAATCATGCACGTAAAGGTATTTACATGATGCAAAATACAAAGAGTCAACCACAAAATGTAAACCTAATATTACTTGCAACAAACCTCCTCAAAGATGAGGACCTGGGAGCTAAGCCAGCAGAGCTGACCACCACCAGCCGATGACTCCTTGCCCAGTACCTAGCATTAAGAACGGGATCCACAAAAGTCAGCCTGCTTAATGCAGAGCTGCTCATCACAGCAAGGGCAAAGTGTTGCAGAAAAGTGGTAGTGATACTGAGAGTTTGTCCAATTAGGTGTGCTCTGAAACTGCCCGCTAGTTTGATTTGATTTATCACACTTTCAAATGAGTAAGTTTACGAAACCTTCAAATCATCAGAGCTGGTCCCACATGACAGCATCACATAGGGCATGAGTGAATATTCTGTGAGGCAAAAATGCAGGACTTTTTTCAAAACCAGGTACAAATATAGATCGTATTTTTAGAATTTATAAATATTTTTTGACACCCATAGTACTTTGTTAACTTGAATGACAAACTTTACTAAAATCTGGTATTCAGTCCAGTGATTTGTTTCCTGGTGCATATACAAATGATCTAGGGACATTGTTAGAGTAAAAAGGACTTTGCATGGCAAACACTGAGTGACTCAGATTTTTAAAAAGGATCTGGAAAACATCCCATGTAACGCATCTGCTCATCTAACATAAAATTCTGAGGCTAAGGTTTCCTAAGTAGGAGGGAAATATGATTATGTACTTGGCATCAATATGAACTATACTGCATTCATTTTCTTCTGTGAAAAAACAGAGGGAGATGTGACCCTTCTGATTCTCCCACATAATTCTACTAAACTACAAACTCTACGGCTTGCTCTAATAGGACAAGATATGTAAAACTCTATGTGAGCTGTTGCTGATCCAAGGAGCATGCTGCTTATGTCTGAAAAGTGGGACGTAAGTACACAGAATAAAGATTCATGGGAAACAGGCCTGAGCAAAACTGTGTGAGTGGGAATGCAGGTAGTGTGAGCGTGGTTAGGGAATGGAGCCTGCCAGCCAAACAGAAGGTGGGGAGTTTCAAAGTTTCAGCAGGTAAGGAAGGTTCACAAAGTTTCATCTTTGGACTAATCACTGACAAGTTTGTGGAAGTCTGAGGTGCTTCCAGATGTTTTCATTACAGCTTTCTGCAACAGTCCTCTGGGCTTATCCTTGATAGCATATTTCAGTCCTGCAGGAAAGCAGTGCTGGAATTACGTGGACTACCTCTGGCAAGTACACTCAATAACTTCTTTCTAGAATACAAGCAGCTAGAAAGAAAATGAGGACCAAAATCTCAGGAAGCATTTTTACTCCCCTCAGTGTAGACGGACAATATTTTGGGGCACGAAAGCCATTTGCTTGGGTTCTCCTTTGTTAATCACAACATTCTCCTGCATTACTTAATGTAAAAAAAAAATTTAAAAATCACCATTATTAATACACCAGGCCCTCTTTTTCAGACACAAAGTGGACCAAGATGTGCTACACATCCTGCAGCGCAACAGTTTGTGGCAAAGCGAATAATCCGATGCATTTCTTCCCAGTTTAATACCCAAGGACTGCAAACGGTATGTTTAGGATGTTCTGTGGATGGGCAGCAAAGTGGAACACTGTGATTACATTGTTCTGACAACTGCACTGTGATCAGATTGAACCCTGTGCAGAAGCAAGAGAGAAAGGTTGCTCCTGCCCTTGAAGTGACTGAGGGCTCAACCCGGCAGGCCCCCGGGAGCAGCAGGGGTAGCAGGGGCACAGGTTGCAGCAAAAGCCAGACTGGAAGTTTCCAGAGAAAAGAAGGGGTCTGTCAGCTTCATGGAGCAGATCCAAGCCTTGGAGCTGAGACAGAAAGAAACTTTCTAGGAATCAGAGAGGACTGTGTAAAGTTTGTTTTAATCCAGAAGCCACTAAGCTAATGGACTGAAAAGCAAAATAGGAAAATAGGACCATCACTTTCCCAGTCTATGGCAGGCAGGAGTAATTTATTTTAATCCCATTTTGTGGGGCTTTTCCCTCATTCAGCAATTCTGTTGTGCCTTGTTACAGAGTTGTTTTGTTTTACATTATTATTAGTGTATTTTGATTAATATAGCTTTAAAAATAGGAAGCATTTTGGCTAGCTGATTTCAAAGGAAAGGGGAGGGGCAGGTCCACCCTTGGTAGTCCTATATTCCAGCTCATACTGGTTCCTCTGATAAAAGTAGGTAATGAAATACAGCAGCTGGATCCATATTTCAGCTGTACTAGTAACGCAGTTAAAGTACGGAATTGTGCAGCACTACACACCAGATTTCCACGATGCATCTCCAGAATAAGTGGTCCAACATCTGTCATGAAGCAGCAGTGTTTTAAGCCTGTCATGAACTGAAGTCCACAAAACAGGTTTATGAAATTTCCATAACCAAAAACTTTGCTGCCGGGGTGACTCAGGTAGGTTTGGCACCTTAGAACAGAAGCATATTTTCAGAAGCACAGAGGCAGATCAATGCACCCCCAGACAATACCACGTCCATGCCAGTATCGCTGGTCTAGCAGTCTCGTGGTTAGGTACTTTTAATAGAAAAGGCAACACATATTTGGGAACCACTGAGAAACTCCTACCAAAAGAGCCACCTTTCTTTCAATTCCTTCACTTGTTAAATGAGTCAGTCAGTAAACATGATGCAGGGTGATGAAAGAAAATCTACTGTACTGCAGGTACATAATTTTTTTAGGGTATTAGAAAAACCAGAAGTCTCTGACAAACAAATACTTTCTTCCTACAATAATCACTATCCAAAATGATGGATTATGGTTTCCGAGAAACTGTAAACATTAGGGCTTAATTTTGAGAAGTAGCAGAAGTCTAGGGCACATGAAACATGGCTGAATTTGAGTATTAAGGGTCAGCTAATCTATTAATAAATAGTAGGATTAAGAGAAGCTTTAATGTTTCACGTATGCATACGTGTATGCTTATAGAGACAGTACAACAAAAATCACTGATCAATACACTAGTAGAAGCCACAATGAGGAAATGAGAAATATACTGCAGATAGAATTAGTACCTATTTGTATCCTAAATGCAATATGCAGAATACTTTTATAAGAAAAGTATTATGACACAGTAATTTGGCCATGAGAGGGTAATTGACTTAAGATATTATGATAAAGATCGATTGCTAGGGTTTGGAGTTATGACACCAACAAAGTTACAATGACATTAGCACAAAGAGAGAGACACAAATCCATTATAAAGATACAATCAAATATTCAAAAAAGCCTGGCATGCTCATTACTTATTCATGCTAATACAAGTATATTAAGAAATCTAAACAGTGTTAGTGTTCAATCACTCACAAACCAAATGAGGTTTTGCATTTATCAGCCACCAGTCATCAAGACGTAACATTAGCTGTACAAAGGTGGTAATATGACATAACTGGAGATATTTATATCAGCCTACACAGACTGAGAGATACAGTAGGATTTATTAAACTGAGTAATGTCTTCACATTCAGCACAGCAATAAAAGAAATAGCTGTGCAGAAGTCATTTCCCCAGACAATAAGATTTACCTTCATAATCACTTAAAGAAGTTATATATGCTTTCAAGGGTCTAAAACAATCTTCTCACTCTTAATAAACAATCTGCGCTTTAAGTTTGCAAATACAGAATCGGGTGCTAAAATTTTTAGAACATACCCCCAAACCCAAGTGAGTTGTTGTGGTGTCTGTCTTGCTGGGGTTTTAGCACTTTTTCTCTTAAGCTGGTTAAAGAACCACCAAGGTTAATTTAGACTCAAATGGATTTTTATAAGTTTAATAAAACTCCCTCCATATTGCACTTGAATCTCAAATGGTTTCATCATCCAAACAGTCAAACCCAAGACTCTCACTCAGGCTGGGATATGCAGCAGGTTTATATCTCAGATCAGGCAGGCTTCTTTTAAATCCTTTTCTTGGATGTGCATCAACTATTTTGCTGGAAAATTTTGTAGTGTTATTTGGTATGCCTTTAACTTTTTGCTCATCAGGTAAATAGATATGGTCTGGAAACACTCTGGATAAACTGCTCATTTCAGCCAGAAAGAGAGCTGCCATCAGGGTGCTGAGGCTCGCTGGTCCTGTCTGGCCATCCCTGGGCTGTATCTGAACCCAGTTCCCCCCACTGGGCCTGATTCTGACTCCCCCCTCCCGTCTGCAGGCTGACATCCTGGCCGGTCCTCAGCTGGTCCCCATCCCCAGGGAGATGCCTGATGCCCTGGGCTGGGGCTGCCCCCGACTGCGGCAGTGGGATGAGCCCTGGCCATGAAGCCCTGCCCTGCCAGCCCCCCCAGCACGCAGGGAGCTGCTGGCCCTTCAACTTCTCTGGAGTTATTTCTATATGCTGCACCAAATGGCTATGCTTTTCTCACCAATAGTGAAATTGTAAACAGTTTTGGGTTGGGTGAGGAGCAGAAATCAAACTTCAATCACCAAAACAACAACAACAACAAAATAATTCTAGAACTAAATTAAAATAACTAAAGGTTGCTATAATTATATGTTGCATGATACACCTCCTCGTGCAAGGACACAGTACATCTACAGATGTTTACACTTGCTTTACAGCAGTGCTTGAGTAAGGTATTGCTTCAGTTTGATCCTGATGACATGCCATTTATAAACTGTGACTGATAAATCTAATGTCTCTGAAATCAGATAAAACTTTGATAAATTACTTCTTAGTGAGCAGGCTGCAATAGCTACTTCTGTCCACATTTAGCCACCCTGCTGCAATCAGCACCATTTTGTTTAATCAACGGTTCAGACAACAATACCTTTGAAAGCTATCACACCATTAGGAGATGTGAAGATATTCTTTTCCTGAAGGATACATTAAGACAGAAAACTACAAAAACTAAACTCTTTCTGTAACAGTTTTTATAGCATGAGTACTTGCTAGGAAGTCACATAATTTTAAAGATTACTTTTATTCCAAGGGCTTTTCCCATAATTTGTGGTGATAAGACTTGAGAAAGACCCTGTAGCAGAATCAAATGCACATAGTAACACAATCACTTTCTCCTTCACAGATAAGTTAAAGGATCACTGATGTTTTAACAAAAAGAAAACATTATGCAAGTGTGGCTTAAATACCAAAATGATAGAAGGAGCCCTAGAACTACAGCAGCGGGGGAAAAAATAGAATTTTACAATTAACTCAAAATAAAATTGTGCCAAGGCTGCTAATGCCATGCCACTTCTTTTCCACAGTCAGGGGAATTGTCCATAAAAATACAAAATGAATTTATGATGAAGTCAAAGAGCACGAGCTGCAGAAGATCAAGTAGAGACCGATTTGTTTATATCCAGAGCACATCAGCTGGCTGGGCAGAATAAGTTAACCATTCATAGATGCTAAACACTTCCTATTTGTACCTTCCCTCTGGATTTTGTGAACAGGTCATGTGCATCTGAGTCCAGAAGTATAATATCATTCATTTGATCCTCACCTAGTGGGACCAAGTTTCCAGATTAGCAAGTGATTTTTGAAACAGACTGGTAGCATTGTGTTTGTTCCTTTCTTAAACTGGTTAGCAGCCACATGAGGTAAATTATCTCCCTCCAAGTGGAAATATTATTCATATCTTAGGTTTTTAAATTTAACTCTGATCCTGTACCAGGGAGCAGAACAGAGTTACAAGAGTTGACAAAGCCAGAAGATAAATCAGCAGTTGGGAAGGGGGTGGGTCAGCAATTACCTATCAAAAATATTGTTCTCAGTTATTCCAGGAAAAGAGTCTACATCTCTTCAACTGGGAAGCAGATATATGTTGAATCATTTTTTCGAAAGGAATAGCTTATCCACTTCCCCAGTGAAGGAGGAGGCTGCTAAGATAAGTAATAGCAGTATCTAAGAGCAAGTGATGAAATAATCTAGTGCAGGTGCTGCTTTAGTAGTGGTCTTACAACCAGAAGATGACATAAGGGAAACCCTTCCTTAAAGCAGCTGAAGGATAGGATCAAGGATTTCAATGAACAGTGACAAAATCCCATTTCTCAGCCCTCAACGTCTTCTATAAGAAGAGGGCAGAAGGGCCAAACAGTGGGCTGATGGTGAACTGTGAAACAACTGGATCGTGCATCAAACATTCACAATTAAAATCAAAATCATATGATAACCAGAGTTCCCAGGTAAGTTAAGTTAATAAAGCTAAGGTCTACACGCCTCTACCTTGCCTTTCTTTTCACCTGCAGTAAATAATAGCCAAGTACAGAATAATGCAAAATCACTGTGTACAACTAATTTCATTCTCAAACACAATCTCTCCTTTGTCTTCAGAAATTAAACAGGAAGCAGAATTACCCAGATAAACAAGATTTGGGTTGATCTAAATGAGCAACTTTCACCTAGTCACAAGGAATGACAAATTGAAAACTTCTCCAAAATGCAGGTATACAATTAAATTCTGCTATCGAATGAAATAATTGGGACCAACATAACATATGCAACATCACTCCAATCACCGTGTCCCTGCTTGGTGACTATTAATCTTTCTCTGCCCAGTTTCCACTTCATCTTGGAATGAGAACAAAATGATAAAGAGATAAACCTAGCTAGTACAGTACACAGTATAATACAGTGTTTCCTAATTTAACCCTCCAGCGATTGTCCTACACTTTTCAGTATTTTCAGAGTACAGCAAATATAAATGGTTAAGATACTAAGTGTCTGAAGAGCAGGTAAGTGAGCGTAGTAACTTTAACCAGACATTTCACACCTCCTTGTTGACGTTTACTCTCAGAACACCGTTAAGACCCTGCCCTGAATACATGGGAACAACCCCCCACTGATCTCCACAGATCCCATAGATGCTTATTTGACATTGGAGCTCCATTAGTCTTCAAGGGAAGAGTTCAGACTACTGCATATCAACAAGACCAACCTTTGGTTCATCAGTAGCTATGTAAATCAGAATTTGGCAAGTGAGCCAGCCACGCCTGAGTTGCTCCTAAAACTCAGTCTCACTTTTATTTTACACTTGTTAAAGAAGGAATAGGAAAGAGTAGAGACGAGAGGAAGCAATGAAGTCAACTAGATAGCAACATTTAATGCCAACTTTTTTTCCTAAGAGACTATAGAGTGAAATATAAGATTTCTTCTCCTCTCCTAAAGGATTCTTGACCTAAGATTTCAGCATCAGCTACACAGATCTGCTTTAGTACAGTCCTAGGTGTACATGCAAGGGAAAGATCCTGCACAGGAAAAAAAAAATGAGCCAACAGTGCTGGGAGCATAAAGAAAGGAGACATGAGCTACCATTCCTCCTTATTCAAGAAATACAGGCCTGAATCATACTGGCAAGTGAAAAGGAATCATGGACAGGATAAACTCTCCTTCAGCTTTGACTTTATTATGTTATCTCTTGTAATATGATTGAGCTTGAAACTTTTTGAATTCTTCAGACATATTCAGAATGGGGAGGGAGGGAGGGAAGGCGGATGGGGCATAATGAAGTCCCATGCATCCATCTGCTTTATACTAGAGCTTCATAAACCTCTCTGTTTTGGATTCATAAGAGATGTGTTGATATTGATAGCCGTGAGGTGGCACAGCTTTGCTTTGAATTTTGAAAAACTCTATAAATCATGAGAAAACCATGATCTCCACCCAAACAATCTTATCTTTCTTATCATCCTATCTACTTTCTTCTGTAATCTGCATACTTCCCTTTTAAATTTCCCTTTCTCCTATTCATCTCTTCCATGATTCTTCTCATCTGACACCTTTCTTTCTCAAATCTGCTTATAAAAGGACACTTCTCCTTCAAACAGCTGCTCTGATGACCTCCTTAGTAGTTCTCATTTCAACACAAAATAAACTTCTGTTTTGACTGTTGCATTCCAAATGAGTATTCCTCACAAGACTGTGTAGGTTTAATGTAACACAGATCAGGAGAATAAAGACACTACAATTCACGTGTCAAGAACTAGGTAAAGAAAATATTATTAAAAGGCAATAAAGGGATTAAAAGTGAATTAGATATTTCTGAGTATTTTTTGTTGTTGTTTTCATACTATCTGTACAGAAATTTTGGGCAAACAACCCAGTTTTAATATAGATCAACTGAACATGAAATCACAGAGTATGATCGCAAAAGATCCGTACAAAGCTGGCTTTTCCTGGAGAGGAAAGCCAAGATAAAACTGGCATAAATTTAACATGATATATTCTGTCAACTGTTTATTTGATTTCATAATACAAATAGGTAGTTAACCCCTAGTTAAAAGACACAGGCCACCATCTTAGGTGAATGTCAGATATGGTCCATCTAGAGTTACTAAAAAGATGTCCAACACGGTGCTAGTGATAAACAAGCTACTTTGATGGAAATCCAAAAAACAGAGAGATTTTTCTGGTCTCACAGAATAGGTACTTATTTCCACATGTACATTGAAACATGGCACCAAAACAATCCACTCAAGAGATCTGATCAAAGAAAGCTGTCATTCAGCTCTCCAAGATGCACTCTGACTTTTCATTGCAGTTACAAAAACTGGGAGCAATACAATATCACATCTTAATATGAGTGGCATAGAAGAGCACACAAGTCCGGAAACATGCAAATAGTTACAATATTATTAATGAAATCCTGATATAGACTAGTGAAGTTTAAGACATAGAACATAAGTTATCCAAGTTCAAAAGGATAAACAATAAAAAAATCTGGAATTTGGGGAAGTGTATTTTCTGCCTAAAGGAATCAGCTTTTGATTAAGCAATTGACTTTTGTAGTAAATAACATTAAAATAAAGAACTTTAATTTCATCAATATTATAACATTAAAACACAAAAACCACTAACTGCCATGGACAAGTGTTTTCCATTATATTTAAAGAGAATAAGGGATGGGTTCTGTGGGAACTTGACATTTATCATTCAAGTGAGAAGAGATCTTGTGAATCTCAAATAACACAGCTAAGAGCAAGTTAAGTGATCTTTTTTCTCTCACAGATGGAATAATGCTACATCTTCCTACAGCCCATCATGTATTCTGTTTCAGTTGTATAATGACATGCAGAGGTTTCAGGAGAAATGTGGAAAGCAGAAAACCTGCTGTCCTCCTGAAATCTTCATAGCAGACACACAGTAAACTTGCGTAGTAGAGCATCACTTACTCCCAGCTGATTCACATATCTTATGGCAAAAATAAAGGTGGTATTTCCATCTTCTGCACATGGACACACAAACACACACGTGCTCCCAAACTCTTATCATGCAGTGCTGCCTGTCTCAAGTTTAGATTTTGGTATTTTCATAAAATATGATGCCTTAAGTGCACTCATATTTCATGAATAATTTCTGATTGAAACTAAACTACAGTTGTCAAAATAAGCGAATGAAGTATCTTTGCTTATTAACACGAAGTTAAATATTTTACTAAAGGTCTGCTAATTCTTAATGCACAAAATTGTTCAGCCTCTAGATAATCCACCTGACTGCACATACCTTGGACTCTCAAACACCATTTAACTTAGAGCTCACCACAAAAACCATCGTACATCTATGATTTCCACTTCTGGGAACGCTGTTACACCTACTTACCAGCAAGTGCTGTACTTTAGTTATACAAGATTGCAAACAAAATATGTGTCTCCTTCTACCACAAGCAATGAGATGAGACAAGTATAATTTAAATTTTCTTTCACACTTCTTTACTGTAAAGGCACAGGATTAATCCAAATATGTTTGAGCCATGTTACAAGCAAGGTTTCTACCTCAACAGTCATTTTTTTCCTTCACATTTTTCATTCATCCTACTACCAAAACGACACTAAATCATACACCCCGATCACACAACCTTATGTCAAAATTCATAGAGGACTATCGAGATTCTTTTTAATGAAACAGATCCACTTTCAGTATTCTCTCCTTTGAGTTCAACAAACTTTTCTTTCCCTTGATTTATGAAGGCATATAAAAATTTTAGCATACCAAATATATGCAAAAAATTATTAACTAAAAGCTAGTAAACAGAAAATAAGACAGTTGCTCAAAGATTACTGGTGTTTGCTCCTCAGGCTTATTCGCTTCTCAGGTCTGAATGTACCCGGGGCGGGGGGGATGGAGGGGTGTCACAGCGAAGAAGCAGCCTTGTGAAAATTGAAAAGTGTGCCACAGGACCGGCAGAAAATTCAAGTGCTGGAGTCAATAGAGCTGTTTAAGCAAAGGTCACTTCAAGAACATTCCTGTACTGAGATAGACTAGAGGAAAGTGTGGTTTATGTGATTCTACATGCATGTTAGAGCCATCCTTAAAAACAAAACTAAATTGAAACTAAAGGCAAAGGTAACTGAAAAAGATAAGAGTTTTTTAATAGCTTAAGGAAAATATCTTCTTCCACTTTCCTTTGAATTATTGCCTAATGTGAAAGTTAATTCTCACAAATTTATGAAGAAACAACACTGTCATAATAGAAAAGCACATCCACCGCAACTACGAGGCCATTTTTTCTGTATAGAACATTTTCAAGAGAACCATTCTTGACTAGAGCCAATTTATTGGACAAACATAAGCCTATTAGACAATCAAAAGATTTTAAAAGGACTAGATGGGATGATTAAAAGGAAGAGATTATAAAATGAAGCTATAAAAAGGCCTCAGAAAAGTTCTATTCCCTTCTAAGGAAAAAAAAGTACAAAAAGCACTAAAAGCCAACGTGGCACCTTTGTTGGTCAGCTGAATAGAACCAAAATATTTACATCTTGTAAAAGACACACTTTCATTCAATTTTCTTTTTCTTTTTTGGTAAAAATACAAGCAATTATGAAGGATTTCCAACAAAAAGATACATTAGTATTTGCCAAAAAATTTAAGTAACATCAAATACAAAGTACACTGGATACCTCAATAATATATTAACTAGCGTGGCTTTCTGCAACTCACTAATCAACTAAGTTGGCACAATTAGTTGGTATGCTATTTAAGCTAATCTGTAAAATGTGACATTTAACGGTAAAAATCAGATTAGAATCAAACCCAAGCCATTTTAATTATAGAAAATACAAGGTATAAACTTTTAACAGATTTGTTTAAAAAACAATTTAATAGCTAAATGATCTATGTTTTACCTGAACATGCATTCTCATTAAAAGGAAAGTAAATATCTCTGAATGCAGACATATTCCATGCCATTCTCTTTATTACTTAATTTCCCAGGTATCTCAGCATGATCTGAATAAATTATGCTGACAATACAACAATATAAATGATAAATCAACAACACAATTTTAGTGATATATAGCATGAAATGTAAATAATAACCAGCATAGCTAATTGGCTCACTACCTGGCAACAAATCAGTTAGTGAGCTGTTTCACTGCTATTGCTTCAGCTGTGTACCACCCTAATCATTAAGGATTTCCAGCTATTCTAAGCTGTTTCTACTGTTTTGTATAAGAAACTGTGCTGTATCGTAAAAAATAATGGGGAAAAAAAGAAATTGCTCATTGACAGCATCTGGATATTATGAACCAACTCCTGCTACACTGTGTGGCAGAAGCATTAGTCAATTCATTGCTTGAAATACCAAATCAGAATGTGTTTTGCTTGAAAAGCTAAAACAGAAGATTGAAATACTGAACTTATTTACCAGCCTAGGGAATTATCAATGTTCAGAAGAGTCTATAGTCTTTGCTTCAGGACTTTATTTATTGCCCAAACACAAAAGATGACCATTAGAGCGGAAATCCTGCTTTCCATCATAGGCTGAAGATTCCCTGACCTCTGATGGGGCAATGAGAATCTTCCTACAGCCTAGAGAGTTCCACAGAGTTCCTTATCTCAGGAGGGCCCCCCTCTTACAGGGCAGAGGCTTTCTGCTACCAAGAAATCGCAAGACCCAGCCACCTGATGCTGCTCTGCAAGGCTGGGCTCAGCCTTTCTCTCTCCCAGTCTGTACTAAATTACAGCCCCATGCTGTCAGAAGGAGGTAAGGTAAGGAGAAGGTAAGAAGTCATACAAGTCACAGCAGTATGTTCAGCATTCTATCACTCATAACAAACAGGTTCCAGGCTTTGTTGAAAAGAAAACAAAAATCACCAATACCCCAAAGGGAGACTCATTGAAAAATTTGTCATAGGATAAATGTTAGCTCATGTTTTCCCCAATCTATTTCATTGCATCTGTGAGAATTGCCTTACAAACATGGATGTCTAATTTTGTTTTGTTTTTTTAATCCTGCCACATTTTTCACTCCAAAGACTTTCTTCATCTGTAAGTCCCATTCTGCAAAACCTCAAAACCTCCTCCTTATCAGTTTTCAATTTGTCTGCACATCTATCTGTTTGCACTATGGGACAAAGCCGAGAAAGAAATCAGATTTACCTTGTGTAAATCACTCCTTTTCTATAAAATCTTTCTCATCTTCTCATTCCCTTAAACTAAGCTTTTTATGACTATTCCTGTATCCTTTCTGTTTATGATGTACATATTTTCAAAAAGAAAGGTATGAATTCAACAGCATATTCAAGGCAAGAGGATATCACTGATAGGTATCATAATATTTGCAGTATTATTTTCCAACCCATTCTTTATTCATCCAACCATTTTGTTTGCTGCTAAGACCACCGCTGTGAACTGAGAAGCCTTTTCTATTGAGCTGTCTACAGTAATGATGATCATAGGGAAACCCTATCCCCAATGAAAGACATAGCAAAACTCCCAGAGAATTCAGTAGAATCTGAATTTCACTGAAGTTCTTTCTATCAACTAGTTATAGCTAATTTACAATTCAATCAATGGTTATGAATACTGCAGATATTTCTATACAATTTACATTGCATGAAATTTGTCAAAACTGAGTATATTTAAATTTCTGCTCCTTAATTGCCTAAATCAGCTAGATCTCCAGAATTCCTCAGAGACTCCTATAGAATTGACTAAGCAAAAATTGTTGTTATCTATATTTTTGTTCCTTTTACTTTGCATTCCTTACATGCCTTTACTTTACCCTTTACATTGCAAATAAACCCAATAAATATACAGAATAGATCATCATTAATCCTGAGTCTCTGGGAGACCCCTGTTAACTCTTACCTATGCTCAATACCATCCAGTTCTCCTTTCTCTGTTATTTTTCCAAGGGTCCAAATGTATTTCATTAAGCTGTTTTTTTCTGCAGTTCCCCATTCCTTGGTAAATGTAAACATTTCTAGAAGCCTGAGGGGTATCATTCATGATGATGTCCCTATTCCTTCTATATGTGACCTCTTAGAAGTATTTGTAAATTTTTGTTATTGTTTACAACCAGATAATCTCCTTTCCCCTGTTTCTGCCAAACCTAAATTCACAAATTGATGAAGAGTTTCTGTTCCAGAAATGGAACAGAGAACAAAAGCAAAATTGACAGCTAAAAAAACCTAAAGGTTATCGTCCTCATTGTGTATCTACAGGTGCATATCTACAGTTTACAATTCTGTTTTACGGCACAGTCACATAAAGCATATTTAAGTTAATTTGAATATACTATGCGTTTGCAAAAGTCTCTACCATCTGCTGCTTATCTAACCATCAATTTCAGAATTAAGCAATGTAGGCAAAGGAGCTGAACATAATTTCTATTCCAAAGTCTTGCTAATGCTACAAAACTTGGTAATACTATCCCTAGCATTTCTTGGTGGAGCACGGTGGAGGACTACACTGACACAGCCCCATTAGTCTGTACCTGATGCAGAGCACGCAGTTCTGAGGACATTAGGGGGTCTTGCACGGAACTGCACTGTAGTACGTCAAAGGTGCCAGCTTGTTTGCAGATAATCTGAGATTTCTAACATACACTGCAGTACACTACACAGCAAATATGCCTGTTAGTGCGTGCCTAAGTAAAGAGGGAGCTATGAGCCCTTAGGTGAACTAGTTGAGTTATTCAGTATGGATCTTACTTAGTCCTATCATCCTATGGGGGTTTGCAATTTCTTAAGTCTTCAATTTAATAAATCCACTAAAATTAAAAAATCAGCAATTAATAAGGAATTAATATGGCTCAGGCATGTTTAAAGTTAAATAAGCACTTAAGTGTTTTAGTAAATAGGAGCTTGAGACAACACATACCACTTTTTTCCTCTAGGTTATGCTTGTAGTTTCAAATTGATGAGATGGCACTTGTAGCCTCACTCAAACACTGACCAGCCAAAAATTCAGGATGAAAGATGTCTCTGGTGTTTAAAATATCCTTTGCTGTGACAGTAAGACAGTAGGTCCTGTCTAGTGAGACTGGAATAATATTGATATCATGAAACACAATGCCATTATTTTCTAAAAAATAAAAATAAAATAAAAAAAAAAACAAGCCATGAAAAAACACAAAGAATAATAAAATTATTTCTTCGGAAATCATAATTTCTCTATAAAATGCAAAATATATATGTGGCGCTATTTCTTTAAGTCCCTTTTTAGGGGAGAATGAAATATATATCTGGGGACAGAGGGATGCTGCCTCACTGTAAAGGGGCGGACGCAGGAACAGCTGTTACATTATCCTTTGCTAACCAAGTGGCAAAGTTCTCATGTACCCCTGCTCTCCCACTGGTACATCCATGCTTGCAGACATGCAAATATTCAGGAGTGCACACAATACCTAGTAGTACATATGTTCTATGCTCTCAATGACAACAGGTTTAATTTTGTTTAAAATTTTTAATTGAAGTCAAAGCATTTTTGCATTTGGCATATGCTGGCAGAAAATAAAATGATCCTGACGAATGGCATAAAACTATTAATTATGTTTTGTTCACTCCATTGTTAGTGTTTGCTTGCGTGGTTAAAAATTAACTCTATGATCTTATTTAAAACAATACATGTGTCATTTCAGACATTCCTAAAAAGGATGCTTAGTAATAATAAATAGGTGTACTTGTCAAGAGAAATTTGCTAACAAAATGAATTCAAGCATCTTAAATAGATAAAAGCAAGCAACTATAAATTACCACAGGATAATATTTTGGTTTATTTTTTTAAAGATTCCCCTCTCTGTTTTTATTCGTTGATGAATTTTAGATACGCAGGTAAAGACAATAAATGTTTCATGATTACATGGGCATTCCAGAGTCTCCAGACAACCTTAAATATTTCAGTTTCTGGGAAAAGTGTCAGAGTATATCATAGTGTCTGTAATAGTGTCTTATAAACACTAATAATATTGATAAGTATAACTGGAATGATTTGAAAGTAAAACTGCCAAACATATTCTTAACCAGGGCACACAGTAGGGAACACATCAGCATTCTCATCCCCACACGATGCAACAGAAACAAATAGGACTTTGGAAGTCAAATTTGTAGCACATCTGCATTTGTCATTCACATCTGCACAAGCGTGTAAATAACTTAGGTAAGTGTACAGTCAGCCACAGTCCGTCATGCAAATGCCAATTTACATGGTTTCAAAAATACAAAATTTGCCTGCAAAATCTCAAATAAGTGTTTTGAAAATCTGGCCTTTTTGGACTTACCTCTCTGCAGCAATGTCAATGAGGTTTCCGTGAGTGCACACATTTTTCTGGGGACAATGTATCTTATTAAACCCATGATCTAAACAGAGATAATACATTTGTCAAAAAATATGTATGCTTTATCAGGATGAATTCGCTCTAACATCTACTGTCTTTTCCCAAGATGGATGAAATGCACAAAATGACAAAAGAAGTGTTTTTCCACCAAGTGTTTGGTTTTTTGTGGTTTTCCATCAGTTTAAGAAATGTATGTAGGTTTTATTTTCATCAAGTATTTATTTCCCTCCCCCTGAAAATTTACTACTTATCTAGAAGCAAATTTACATTCAAAAAAATTCGCAACCACTTTGTATTCCCAAAGCCACTTGGGAGAAACCAGGAGAGAGCAAAAATTCAAGCCCAGTCCCCCAAAAAAGCAACCCCCCAGCTACAGAGGGTGAAGAAGGCCTAAAACTGGAACATGGCTATGAAGTGGTCGCTGGTTCAGGGGAGATTCTCAATGTGTTCTAAATCAGTTTTCCAGTCAGTAGGTGCTGAATGAGCCAGGTGCACTGGAGTCACCCTAATGGCCATAACAAAGCTCATCAGAAGAGCGAGAGTGTCTATACCCAGCCACGCTATCAAAACAGAAGGGGTGTATTGAAACATCTGTACTCTAGCATAAAGATTCGCCAGCACCACCACTGCAGCAAGGATAAGCAAAGCTCACAGAGGCAATATCTGGGTTGACAGTGTTTCTACATGAATATGTAAAATCTGCTTAGGCACTGTCAGAAAAGCTGTCATAGAACTGAGCAGTGAGAGCATTTTGGAGCTACATTACAGGCAGAAAATTTCTGATGATTTTGTGAGGGAAGGTACCATATGCAAAGATTTGACTAGAATTGAATTTCTCAGAAAATTACAACCATCTATACACTGCATTTAATCCTAAAATTCTTAACAATATCCCCTTCAACTAGCTCTATTTTTAGTCTAAATTTGCCAACTGATGTT